>NC_060267.1:123338239-123677023 GCF_021613505.1 Equus quagga
AGGTGTGTTGTAGGCTGTACCATCTAGGTTTGTGTAAGTACGCTCTATTGTGTTCACACGACGACGAAGTTGTCTGACGACACATTTCTCCGAAGGTATCCCCATTGTTAAGCAAGGCATGACTGTAAATGCATGATGAATAGCTAGGTTATTATGTGAATAGTGAACCTGAATTCTGTTTCTAATCGAGAGATGACCTATTGGGCGTCAATTATTGAAACATAAATTGAAAAAATGAATTATTCTATCTCTGCTCCTCTCTTCAATGCATTAGTTTTAAATCTTATGGAATTTCTCTTCTTATGGGTCAAAAATAGTCAAGTATTGGTCTGTATCGTCCAATGTAATGACAATTTTATATTCAGAAAGTTATATTCAGCTTAATCCTACAAACCAGGGAAAATCTCAAGGAGTAAAATAAGTTGATGATGGTCTCCCCTATAAGCCCATTAAAGCACCTGTATTTGTTTTTTTGAAGGCAAGGATAGGCACAAATGTCCAAAATACTCATTTAATTATCCTTCTATCCTATTAACATGGTAGTCTGAACCTGATACACTGACAGGACCAATTGTCTAAATGTGCCTATTTAGAAATTTGAGATTGAAATTTCAGTCAATTTACTGACTGTTGCCCATTAACATATTTTAACCATTTTCACTATAATTGAAATTTAAAAACCTCCCTCATTAATTGATTGACTCATTGTTCCACACACTTTCAAGGCCATCCTGATGAAATTGAGGCAATGAGGCCAAAAAATGGTTTTCTGCGTTTAATTAGAGTGTTGTTTCTTTGTTTCTTTTTTAAGAGTGTTCAAGTCTTCAGGCTTTGTTGTCTAAGCAAATCAATCAAATCTGTTATTGTCTTTAGCCCTTGAGTTATCTATCCATGGAAGCCCAAGTTCATGGATAGAGCATTGGAACAGTGAGCAGAAATCTTGGTTTCCTGGTTTCCAGATGCCACATCAGCTAATCCAGCTATCCCTCAGCTGAGGGGGGAGTCAGAGCATTACAGTCCTAAAAACCAATTAATGTGCTTTTATTATCTACCAAATGCTTGACCTACAGTATTGAACCCTCACAAAACCCTATAAAATTGTGTTCTATTTTTTTAATCTTTCACCAATGAGGAAAATTAAGCTCAAAGAATTGAAAGCAGCTCACCCGACTTCCCACCCGGCCTATAAACTCTAGGCTGAGTCTAGAGCAGTGGTTCTCACCCAGGGATGATTTCATTCCCCCTTCCCAAGGGAGAGCTGACGCTATCTGGAGACATTTTTAGTTGCTACAACTGGGGGAAGGTGCTACTGGTGACTAGTAGGTAGTGGCTGCTAAACATCCTATGATGTGCAGGACAGCCCCCCACAGCCAACAATTATCTGGCCCAAAATGCCCATATTGCCAAAATGAAGAAACTCTGGCCTGGAGTCTCCAGAGCTATCTAAGAGAACTTTCTGCGATGGTGGAAATGTTCCTCTAAGCACTTGAAATACGGCTAATGTGACTGAGGGACCGAGTGTGCATTTAATGTTAAATAACTTAAATTTAAATAGCCACATATATCTAGTGACTATTCTATTGGACAAAGTAGTTCTTATTTGCTGTACTCTTGCTTCTTCTCCTGTAGAATGTCATATAATGACAATTTTACAGGGTTGTTGTAAGAATTAGGTGAGATAAGTAAGTGTGCAATAAGATATTAGCTGCTATTTTAGGAATTAAATAATAAACCCATATATACACGGGTAATTATACTGTTAAATATCTGCATACGTATTATATGTATATATATATATACACATATATGAATGAAGCAATTTCCAAAGGACGGTCTCAAATAATAACTGCATGTTTAGATAGTCCACAGACTATCAAAATGCACCTATGTGAAGTCTCCGATCCTGCTGAATCCCCCTGTGTCACTTCTTGTAACTGCCACAGACATTGGGAGCTTAAACACAGTCATGTGCCTCATAATGACGTTTTGGTCAAAGATGGGCCACATGTACGAAGGTGGTCCCATAAGATTAGTACTATATAGCCTAGCTGTGTAGTAGGCTATACCATCCAGGTGTGTGTAAGTACACTCTATGATGTTCACACAACACCGAAATCACCTAATGACGCATTTCTCAGAACATATTCCTATTGTTAAGTGATGCATGACTGTATTAGAGGCTTCAGATGAATGGATATCTAAACTTTAACAACTGAATTAAGGGGTAATTGTTGGTAGGATTCCTCCCTCCACCACCACCACCAAGGCAGATTTCCTTAAATATCAATACCCCACTGTTGATAAATATGGTTTGATCTTGAAAAGGAAAATTGGTGTGAGTTTTTGGAAGCACATCTTTCAATGGCTTCTAGGCTGAAGGCCTAGCCCACTTCTTGCAGAAGACAGGCAGAATGGCCTACCAAGATTCCTTTTGCATGAGGACTCAAGATGCTTGGTGGGCACACTAATGACTGGATGCTTTGAGGCTGACAGCTGGGGCTGGGTTCAGATTTCTTTGCTTCTGGGAAACAAGGTAATTCCTTAAATCTCAGGGTTTGCACTTGCCTGTAAAGAATCTGCTTGCACAAGCTTGATATTGGAGTAAGGACCAGTTAGATTCTTCTTCCACCAATGTTTTATGTCTTTTAGCTTAAAGAGTCTAATTGGAACAAAGTCTGAATTCAAAGGAAAGGAGGTTGAGACCAAAGAATGCTCAGAATAAAAATAAAAATGATCCAAAGCATTTCTTTGTGTTTCAACTTACATGTCATATTTCTAGAGAAGTCTAACCCAACCAGCATACACACGAACTAGATTTCCCACCTTACCCTTAGGTCTTATTTTGATCTTATCACCTTACTAATTTGCTTCAAGGCACTTTTTAGAATTAGCAATTATATATTTGTAGAGTTACCTACTTAGTTTCACTGTGTCTCCCTCACTAGACCACAAGCTCTGTGAGGGAAGAGACCATCTCTGTCTTGTTTGCCATCATGTCTTCATAATCCAACATCATCTCTGGCACATAGTAGATGTTCAGTATGTTTCTTGGATGAGTGGGTACATGAAAATAAAACTGAGTTTAAACACCATTGATTACTCTTCTGATCAGTATAAGTTGTAAAATGTAGTCAAAAGATATTTGTCCGCATTCCTGAGAACGAATGTTTCCAATTTGTGATATTCTTCCTGCATCTGAGAGAACTTCGATTCAGAAATATTTTCCAAAGAATATTTGTCCTGTTTCTTTGAAGTCAGCATCCAGGCAGAAGGCCTTGGAGATGAGGTCACCAGGGGGAGGGAATTATGTGAACAATTACATGAGAAATATCAGTGCCAGGCCTGCGGTCCATGCAGCCATTCGTTCCTAAGGATTCCTCTTCTGACAAGGGCAAAAGAGAATGTAGTAGTTGCTGACCATGATATTGCCTGCAAAAGTCTGTATTTGAGGGCCCTTAGATGTATAGTTGCTGAAACTTTCTTCCCTTCCACAAACACTTAGAATGAGCCTACTATGCACATTGGGTCAGGAATCGGGGCTGAGTTAGAAAGAACAATATCAAGGTCATACGGCTTAGGCATAAGCTTTGAAATCCTACAAATCTGGGTTTAGTTCCCAGTGTGGCCACTTACTGGTGACATTGGACAAGTTACACATCCTCCCTAAGCCTTTTGTTCCCTATATGTAAACTGTGGTAATAATAGCACATATTTCATACCATTGTGATGAACTTGAAATGAAATACCCTCGGTAAAGCATTTGGCACGGTGCCTGGCATGTAGAAAGTACTCAATAAACGTTAACCACATGGTGATTTTAAACCTTGGCTCCAAATTCTTTGACACTCCTCAAAGGTGGAGTTAGGTCCCCTCCTCTTGAATCTGCATGTGTTTGTGACTGCTTTAACTGACAGAGTATGGTGGAGGTGACACTTTCAAAGCTGGTTCAGTCAGCCCCCACCTACTCACTGGAACCCTGACGCACCCTGGAAGAAGTCCCACTTCCCTGTGGCCACTATGAGGAACCAATGGCTGCATGAGGAAAGGCACTGCCTTAATACACATTGTTTCCCTGGCACTTGCATTTGCACAGGAAAGACAGTATCTGGTCAAAATTTAGCACATAGGTTCTGGAGCCAGACTGCCTGAGTCTGAAGCCTGGCTCGGCCACCTACCAGCTGTGTAATCTTCTCTGAGTGCCTTAAAATGCCTGTGTCTCATGTGTGCAGGGGCCTTCATGGGTCGTACTTCACCCATGAAGTTCCTTACAATTTAAAGATTAAAAATTTAAGTAATAGAAAGCGTTTGGATTGGCCCTGGATACCTAGTAAGTCTTCAAATAATTGCTATCTATTAATTATAAATTATTACTTATTGGTTTGGCTCCATACAGAGGGTCAGCCCGGCTATCACATTTTTATGGTTCTGTTTCCAGTTTCCTGCTCCTAAATATTTCATCTGCTTTGCTTTTTATTTGTTTGCTTGTTTCGCCTGGGATCTACCAGTAATTCCAAAGTCTAGCTGTGTAGCCTGGACTCACCTGGGTAAGTCGGTTAGAAAAATTCAGGCCCCCCCTCCCAGTGATTCTGCAGCCACAAGGGGAACCAGGAAAACTGCAGCTTTACCAAGTTCACTAGGCAACTGATTCCAAGGAGGTGGCCCATGTACTGGAGCAACATTTGAGACACTGACCTAGAACTTCCATCCAATTTTAATTTTACTGCTTTATCTTCTAACTCCGTTTCTCAAGACGGCGTTTCATATATGCGATTTTTCCTTCAAGCAGCAAATTGAAGCTTGTTTAAAATAAACATCCAAATGCCATTTCAATCTCTTTTTACAAGATGCCCTTTTCTCACCTCATTTTGTCCCTTCACTGGTAGTTAGCATCTGACCCCGTCCTTGTTCACCAAAGGAGCTGACCATTTGTAGTCAATGGATGAACAGCTGATGGCTTCTTTTACGGGAGTAAAATTGCAAATAAGGGTGATAAATAAAGCTGTTCTCTGAAAGGGCCACTCTCTTTGGCACATTTTGTGCTTTCTTCTACCAGGGGGGTAAAACTGAGGCTTATTCATAAGGGAATGAATACACGGTCAAAGAATCACTCCAGCTAGTCAGAAGCTAATCCTCTTTGTCAAGTGACAAATGCTTTTCCCTATTTCATATTTGTGTATGGCTGCCAGAGCAAGTACTCCTAAAACACCATTCCTGGGGAGAAGACCTATAATTCTGGCAGAATTATGTTACCCAATCACCTTAATTCGCTATAAATTTTAGATGGAAAGGAGACAGCAGAAAACCAATCCTCAGAACACACCTGTGAGACCCTTTGAATAGTGCTTTGTGAATGAATTGCCCTTTATCTGTCTCCGCAGTGATGCTATCACAGCTTAACTGGCACTCACACAGCTGTTCACAGCTGCACACAAGATGCTAGCAAGAGCACAAGGTCAACCATTTGTCCTCGTGCGGTGCAACTTAATTTATTTCCTTTGAGGACGGAGTCTGATATTGTATTCTAGCAGGAATCCAATCAACAGATCTAAAAGACATTCAGAGGTCAGATTTAAGGGATGAGGTGAGTTTCCGTGTATGATTCTTCCCTTGGCTGTCTACCTTCTTCAAAATATATCCAGCTGAGAACTAATCTTGATGGCGAGTTTGTTTTTAATAGACCTTGAGCAGGAAGTGAACTGAGGCGGAACAAATGTTCTCATTATTTGAGGGAGAACCATAGCCACACTCCACTTCTCAGCCGGGTCAGCTGATGCTCTTCACAAGCCAGTTCAATGCACTGTGACAAAAGAAATTTATTGAGCACCTACTGCATGCCGAGCAAATGTGCAGGGCCAAAAAAGACAATAAAAAGGTGGCATTTCATTAGAATGTAAGTTTCATGTCTTGCCCTGAATGCCTTTAACATGCCTGGCACAGTTTACATGTTCAATAAACTGAATAAATGAATAAATAATGCACTCACTAAATCAGTCTCATAAGTCAACCCAGATACATTGGTCGCAGCTGCCCAGAGGCCTATACCAAGAAAGACTCTGAAACTAGAGCCAAGCTCAGTGGGAAATGTGACCAAATTGATTAGCAATGTCTGTCAAGAGCAGGAGAGAGGTGAAATCAAGTGTGCCCTATATTCATCCTTCTGGGGCTAAACATAAGTGATATAGCTACTCATACCCTCCCTCTCATCTCCCTACCCCCTATCCCTCCGTCATTTTTTCCATAAACCTTCTTTCCTCTCCATTTCTGAAACAAGCTGAGTGGCTATCAGGGTCTAATCAGAAATTAAATTTTCTGGGGCCAGCCCGGTGGTGCAGCGGTTAAGTTCACAGGTTCCGCTTCGGCAGACCCGAGTTCGCCAGTTCGGATCCCCAGTGTGGACATGGCACCGCTTGGCAACTCATGCTGTTGCAGGCGTCCCACATAGAAAGTAGAGGAAGATGGGCACAGAGGTTAGCTCAGGGCCAGTCTTCCTCAGCAAAAAGAGGAGGATTGGCAGCAGATGTTAGCTCAGGGCTAATCTTCCTAAAAAAAAAAAAAGAGAAAAATTTTCTGCCTTTATGATCCTTATCTCTTCTGAGTCCATCTTCTTCTACTCATGAAAGAAGAGCTAATAGATTCTGGTTTGAGTGACTCAGAGAGACCACTGAAGGAAATTCCATCTTGCTACCACTGTGGCTCTGCCTGGTTGGTACAAAACAAAAGACCAGGCAAGCTGCAAAGTTAAAAAAAACAGGGAGGTACAGGGTTTATACTTTCTGGATTTAATTTGTATGCACAAGGTTCACCTAATCCTTAGTGGGTGAGAATATAGCTGATTTGTATGCTTGATTCATATAGCTTTTCTGCTCCTCCTAAGAAAAGCCTCATGTGCCTTTTCTCTTCTTGCTTCACACTTCAAGTTTTAAAAAAAAAACTGTCCAGTGCATCTTGTTAAATAGAAAAACATTAAAACATAAAAATTTAAATCTCACACTCAATTAACTAGGCTGCCCTGTTGCAATTCACTCTATCAAAGACAGAGGAGTATGTTCTGACACTGCCCACTGGGAGAAGACATTGCAAAAACCACACATTTTAAATGTTATTTTGAAATTTCCTAAAAGGTCCATCCAAACTGAACTGGGGACCCTGGAGGGCTGCCTGCTTTGTCAGTAATTTGGCAGAAAAGTTTCACTAACAGCCAACCAATAGTTACTGAAGCCACACAAATTTGCCTGGTCTTTGGGCAAACAGGTCCAAAGATTTGGCAACAAAACCCAACCTACATTTTTCTTTACACACTTTATTTGGTTTGAATTTGTGATAACAAGTATGTGTTGCTTTATGAATGGGAAAAAATAATTCATATGGATATAAGCAAAACTCATGTAGATATTAAAAAATAAAGGCAGTGTGGGGCTGGCCCAGTGGTGTAGTGGTTAAGTTCACACACTCTGCTTTGGCAGCCTGAGGTTTGCAGGTTCAGATCCTGGATGCAGACCTATACACCACTCATCAAGCCATGCTGTGGCAGTGTCCCACATACAAACAATGGAGGAAGAGTGGTGCAGATGTTAGCTCAGGGCCCATCTTCCTCACCCCAAAATAAATAAGTAAATAAATAGCTATATAAAGGCAGTGTTTCTAAAATGATATTTTTCTTTATATTAAGGAAATGAACCAAAATATTCAAAAGCGGATGTCTCTGAGTGGAATTGCAAGTAATTTTCTTCTTCTTTAAAACTAAGCAAGAAAAATGAAGGGAAGGGTATATTAGAATATGAACATAAGAGGAAGTGAAAATGAGGTTTAAATCCAAATTGCATAGTAAGTTATTCCTATAAAATTAATGCAAGTGATATAATATTTGATGTGATAAGATTCTCATTTTTCCTATTTTTTCTGGAAATCTTTGTTAGAGAAGTAAACACAGATAGGTGGAAAATCAGCTTCAAATATATCTAAATTCAGAAGGTCATGTTTTCTGGGGATTTTTGACTCCAAAATAAAAGGTGGAGATTCATATAATGGAACAGAGGTGACAGTGGGACACATAAAGAGGAGTAAATCAAATGGAGTCTTCTGAATATATCTTTTTAGAAACTTTAAAATTAAAGGAATATATAACAAAGATATAATTGATTCCTAATACATTAAAAAATTGTTATATAATTCATCAGACACAGTAGTAGACATTGGGAAATGTATGACAATTCATTCTAAAGTTGCCAATGTTTTATCTACATTTTTAAAAGTGTCACTATATAAGCATCGTTTCTAGTAGTCGAGATCACTGGAAATATGGAATCCCTTAGCTACAAACTGGAAACAATGAAAAAAGGAGCCTACAGAAATATAGCAGACAGGAAAGAAACTCAATTTTGCACAAAGCATCAGTCTCAAGATCTAATTAGTGCCCCCTGGAGACTAATTTTTCAATTAGAGATTGACTTCAATGCCAGGGGCATGAGAATGAATTCATAAAATATGCTTCCATCCACCTTTTTTGCTTGAGGATTCCAGTTACAAAGAAATGCACCAAGAAGATAAAAATCTATGACAAGTGAGAGAATCCTAGACACATCAATGAGGATGAGAAGGGAATAATTTGGGTTCCAAGGCCTATGCAGGGAGTTTTAAAGACTTCAGCAGACAATGGTTAAAAGGAGAAAAAAACTATCTGACACATAAACAACTCTAAGATATTCAGAGTGGGCCCCAAACCTTCTAAAGACTCGTCTGGCTCCAGGATTATCACAGAGGATGATTAAATACCGTTGTTGATAAGGCAGGATAGTACACTGGAGTCTTGTTTGGGGTCCTTCCTGAGTTTTTCCTACTCTATTAAAAAAGGTAAGCAGGCCCCTGTGTCCTGTTGTTTCAGAAGATCTGCATTGTATGGCAGAAAGCACAATTTACCTCAAGAGAACCCTTACTGCTTGGCTTTTGTTTTCAAAATTCTGCTTATTGATTAGGCCACTGCTATCTTGGGTCTTCATAACCCACAACTGAACCTAATCCTAACTGATGGTGAAATGACTTCCAACCTGAATGACTGATAGTTCAGAGTAAAATTTAAGTTGATTCTAGAGAAACAGTGTCATGTTATTTTTGCACACCACGGTTTGCAATAATACTATTCCTGCTCTACTAAATTTGGAAGAAGGCACAATCATCCTGGAGATGTTCTTGATGTTTCAGCATTTTGGTGTGCATACGAATCACCTGAAGGGCTGGTTAGAGTAAAGGTTGCTGGGCCCCACCCCAGAATTTCTAATGCACCAGGTCTGCGGTGGGACCAAGAATTGCATTTCTAACAAATTCCCAAGTGATGCTGGTTCTGCTGGTCCAGGACCACACTTTTGAGAACCACTGTTCTAGACTAATCCTCAAACTACCTAAGGTGAAGGACAAGTTTTATTTTATTTTGTTTTAGTATTCAATCTATCCTGGACTGATGCTTTTGTAAAATGCAATACAAATAAATTGCTAGAAAAATGAAATCAAAAGAGATACAAATACAAGCCCTATTTTTAAAATTATTATTTGGATTTGACATGTGCAGAGACATGAAATTACTCTGTAAATTGCTGCAGAAGTTTCCAAATGCTGACTCTCAATGTCTATACTTAACCTCATTGTGGCCTGGTTACAGGAAGTTCACAGACAAGCCTGATCCGTGATCCACTATAGCACTCCCAGCCTCACTGAATAGCATTGGTCTGGAGGCCCATTTGATCCTTCCAGTCTAGAAATTTCAGCAGTAGAAGCCAAAGACCCCAAGCATAGGCCAGTATCTCCTACCCTGCCTGTGATGGTTAACAGTCCTTTCTTCTTAGCCATAAGATATAAAGGGGGAGATGGTGTCTTGTTTCAGGGCTGGTCCAGTGGTATAAAGAGCTTCTAGAATTGCTCAGGGTAGAGCATTATAGAGGAGATTGCACTGACAAACTCTTAAAAAGAAGTTGACAGCAAACAAGCAATTGCCATCCGATCTCCTTTCCCTACTATGGGATCTGCCCCCCTTTTAAAACACTATTTATCAATAACTGATAACTGGCAACAGATTTTGAGCACTCACTATGTGCCAGGAACAATGACAAACTGTTTATAATTAACATATGTGCTTTACATGCATTCTGTCATTTAAATTCTCAACGACCCCACAAGGCAGGTGCAGTCATTATCCCCATTTTCAGAGGAGAAAAAGGCCCAGAAAAGTGAAATAACTCGCAAGAGATCATACAGTGGGAAGTGGGCACTTGAACCAAGTCCACGTTTGTAGACGGCAGGCTTTCCTCCTCATTCCACGGGAGATCTTTTCTTGCAGAAATGCAGGAAAGAGCAAGCTGGGAGCACTACGCAAAGCATCCTAGAGAAGGCACCAGGAGACCTTGGCTTGACTTTCCCCCTAACCAGCTGAGGGCGTAGGAGAAGTCATTTTCATCTTTGGGCATCGCTGAGTGGCCGTTCATAATTTTCCTCAAGAACTAATGTTCCTCAAGGGTTATGAGACATTTTAGGAAAATAGGTTTGGGACCAAATAAATTTAGGAAAGACTGAATAGAATATCACCTCTTTGGATTCACATTGCTGGCATATTAAAGGCTCTATGGTGAAATGGTTTTGATTTTATTTAACCTAACATTTCCCAAAAGTCATTGAACAGAGAAACTCATTTTTCATACAACTAACATCTTAAATAACAGGGGATATTCCTGGAACACAGTTCTGGAAACAATACCTTAAAGTTTTTCCAGTTCCAAAATTCTGTGAGTCTATGACTGGTAATCTTGTTCATATAGAATAGGAAAAAAAAAATGCCAATAATAACAAAACCAATAATAATATCTCAACCTTACAGTAAGTGCTATCATTAGCTATGTGCCAGATGGATTAGAAACCCAGACACTTTTCTAAATGCTTCACATATATTAATTCATTTAATCCTCATAACCACCCCATTATAATAATTATACACATTATCCCCATTTTACAACTGAGGAAACTAAGACCCTGACAAGAGCAATTACATGTCTCTCAAACTGAATCACGTCTTGGAGACTGCGGTTTCTCTGCATGCCCTAAGGAGAGTCTCAAGAAACGCAATAGAAGCAAGCCCATTTATATTTTTATTTTTTGCCTGGTGCACTTCATTTGCATATCAAAAGCGCTCTAATGTGAGTGTAATCCGCTCTGTTTAATGTTTCTGACTTTCTTTTGCTCTCCCTCTGTTTAGCATGGCTCACAGTCATTACCCTCTTGATCAAGTTACAGACAAAAGCAGCCTTCCAATTAGGCCTATTAAGATTTGTTTTTAATGAGGAGATAATTCCTCTAACAACACACGCCAGATTCGGCTGGGGTATGATTACACAATCAGGCCAGCTTGCAGAAAGGAAAAGCAGCAGATTTTTGCCTCTTCTTCGAATGATTTCAGCCGGCCTTGATTAACCTGATACCACTTAAAAGCATGGAGCAAATAGGATATTTGGGACTTTTGAGTGATGAAGCAGTCATACAGCCTGCGCTCTGCTATGACAGTGGGAGCGTTTCTATTTCAAGGATCTGAACTTCTTAGAAGGCAAATGCTCAGATTCGTTATAGTGGGACTCATAGGAGGGAAGATGAATGCATTCTTTCTACAAGTCTGAGCTGTCTTGTTTATGTTGAATTCAATTGCCAGCCCTCTTTGTCTTTCAGGAATGAATACCCTGTGAGACTCGAGTGAAACGGTTTGATAATTAACCTCAACTTTTTGGATCTGTTCGCATGCTTTCTATTTCCATTTGTTATACTAAATAATACAAAAGTAATCTTCTGCACATTCACTTTCTAAAAGGTTCTTCCAACAAAATCTTTTCTAGATGTATTGATATCCTTTGCATATTCATTTTTGCCAGTCTTGGGTTAAGAAATCTCTATCTGTACCTTATTAAATACCTCAACTATTCATTTCTTTATACTTAAAATCTACCTAAAACATCTATTCATCTGAAGCTCTTTTACAATAATACATAACAAGAAGAATAAATTCGGGCCATGGTAGACTCAGTATTCCCCAATATTGGTCCAAAGCCTCTTTCATCTCTCATTGTAGGGCTACTACGAAGAGATGTGATAAACCTCCTTAAGGACTTAAAGTGGTTGAGCAACTTTAGTCGTTAAAGTTGTTTGCCCAAAATTGAACTTAGCATGAATGTCAAGGTACAGCTCTTAACCACAGGCACAGGGTACAAAAGAATCCTTTACCAAGAACAACAGTTACTAACACTACACATGAGTCTACCTGTAGGACTGAACCCAGTCAAATGATATATTTGTTCTGTATTCACATGGCAGAAACAAGGTTGTAGCATCTGGGGGCTGAGTGATTGAATCATGGTAAATAAAATGACCCCAAATCAGGATCTCAAGGTCTAACCTGATCTTGAACACCATCACCCCCCATTCCAACGTGACACATGCACAGGAACACGCTCTTGCACTTGTGCATATCACTCAGGGTGGTCACTCCTGCAAAGCAAGTGTTCAACTAATGTGGTCTCCTTTCAGTTCGGTAAATACCCTGATTTCTTTCCCAATGACAGTCTTTTTCATACATTATTCTGGATTTCTAGAATGCTCTTTAACGAAACAGTTATATGGGTCATTTATTCTATTCTCTTCTTTCTTAGCTCAAATAAATCACCAGAAGCTTTGCCTGAGCACACTTTCTAAAGCAAATCTACCCAAATCCTGTTATTCTCCATTTCCTCTCCTTGTTTATCTTCAAACATAACACCTGATTTATTGTTTTATAATTTTTAAACCTGTACTCTTTACTACAGTGTATGATCTTTAAGAATAGAAGAAATGTCCATTTTGTCCATTGCTCTATCTCCCCCCCATACACAATATGATAAAATTGACATTTTATGTTTTGTTTGCTCAGAAGAATGTATCTTCTTGCTCATATCTCAGTGTTCATTTTGATTCTCATTTCCTAATATAAATTCTCCTCACTGGAGGCAAAAGTTGAGTTTTATGTGCATCCCACTTCCCTCCCTCATCCTCCTTCCCCCGTATATTTTGAATGTGATTTTGCCTATTGCTGCTCAATGAGTGTTGTAGGTAAAGACCTTGGAGAACTCTCTCCTTTGAGACTTCACTTAATATTTCTCCCAGATGAACTTACTGCCTCACAAAAGGACTCTTTGTCTTTCGAATTTAACCAGCTCTTTGTCTAGGCTGGTATCCAGCACCACAGGAGTAAAATGTCAATGCTCTCTATTTAATCAATGTTTTATTCTTGGCTTGTATTTCAATGGGGGGATGAAACAGCAATTCAAATGTCGTTGCAGATATATTTTTTGACGCTTTCAAATTCCTGGTCTATGTTACGTGAATCTCAATAATTTATGATTTATTTCAATCTGTACAAATCCCTTGGAGAAATGTGCTGTTCTTTTGTTAAAAGATACAACAGCTGTGTTGACACTACACCAAAACCAGGGCTACCCCTCACCGAACCGAAGAGGTCATTTTACCATATTCAGCTTTCCTTTTTTTAACTCACATTGCCAAATTTTATTGTTTGTAGAGCAGTGGTTCCCAAAGTTCATTTTGTGGAACATTACTCTGTAGTGATATTTTGGCTCCCCACGCCCCAACAAAAAAAAATGGTTTCAATGGGCCAAGAGTTTGAGAAACAAAGTAAAACAGCTCTGAGACCTGTTAGAAAATCAGATGTTTGATTTGGTTTAACTTTTAGCAGCTTCTCAATTTATTTGACTATAGCAATGGTTCACAAACTGTGGTCCCCAGCCCAACTGGGAACTTGTCAGAAATGCAAATTCTTGGGCCTCACCCCAGATCTATGGATCCCAAAACCCTAGAATGAAAGAGAGACTCAGCAGTCTGTTTTCTTAAGCCCTCCATGCAAACTTGACATATGCTCAAGTTTGAGAAGCACTGGACCATGGAAACCCTGTATTGGGACCATCTTCTAACATCCTGAGGTCACTGTATTCAAATCACCTGGGAAACTATTCAGTAGGTCTGGAGTGTGACCCAAGATTCTGCATTTCTTACAAGTTTTCAGGTGATGTTGATGTTGTAGGTCTGTGGCATAACAAGACAGGATGACGCTTCCAAACAAAGCTAGAGGAGGCATGGCTGACATACCTGGGGAAGCATATTTGGATAGGTTCTTACAATAGAAATTGTGGGCAAAGTGTCTCCTATTGCATACTTGACAAACCCTCCTCCCACTGTCCATGGACTTTTGTTGGAAGATGGGTAGAAATGGCAGCAGGATGCTCTTCACCCAGCCACTTACCATACCAGGTGTTCAAAGATAGACACGTAGTGAAGGAAGAGATGAAGCCAGAGATTCTTGAGCATGGGAATTTTTCTTGTACTTACAAGTAAAAAATTAATAGCTATATGGTCCCAGATAGTTTATATAACCATGGTAAGACTGAATTTCCTTACCTGTCAAATGGAAATATTAATATCACCTGGGCTCCTAGTTGTAATGAAAGTTAAGTATGACATTCTTGTAAAATGCTTACATTGTGGTACATAGTAAGTACTTGGTGATGATAATATGATGATGATCAGAATATGGTCTCATCATCTGAAACATCCTGAAGTTGGCCTCATAATTCAAAGGAAAAAAGGATGTGGAAGCAAAGGTCAAACTGTCTTGTTTTCCCTCCACAACTGGGGAATCAACTATATATTTTCACCTTGATTCTCTTCTTACAGCAACGTGGGCCAAAAGCACCTTCCTAGATAGCCACCAGATTATTAACTGTGGGACTTGTGAGCAGCAGAATTGCTGCTGATCCTTATTTTCTTCTTTCTAGGATGACTGGGATAAAACTAGTCTTGTAAAAGGGTTTAAAACCTTCCCTCATCTCAGAACATTCCAAGGAAGATTTAGTATTTGCCTGGGCTCCAGGCCTTTTGTTATGTGGATCTAGGCAATGGGTAAAGCAGCCACACAGGAAGAGGTTCCGTAGATCTTGACCAGAAAGGCCAGAGCACCATGTGTGGAAGAACCGAGTTGGTGGATTTAAAGCATGGGCAGAACGAGGAATCAGGAAAGCCATCAAGGGCTAGAGTTGGGGGTCAAGTTTAAGAGAGAAGAAGAGAGATTGTGAAAGAGCATCTGTTGTGATGAGAGAAACTAATAGACGGTTGGAGAGGGACTTGAGGGCATTTCAGGGGTCATGAACTACATTTCTTAGGAAGATTTTGGTAGAGAGCAAAATTTATTTTCATTGATTTTTGGATGTCTGACTTTACAACTTTGTTGATTGCGACAACATGCGGAGACTGACCTTGAGGTACTTTGGAATTATTTAAGTAACATGTTCCCATATTTTATAAATATAAATATTTATTACATGTATAATCAGAAGGAATAATCCCTCTCTCACCCTCTCTTGATAAAGGAAACATCCCCTTAAATTTTAAACATCCAGATTTGTCTAAATTAGTGATTCTCAATTGGGGGCAATTTCACCCCCCAGGGGACTTTTGGCAAGGTCTGGAGACAATTTTGGTTATCACAACTGGCATCTACTGGGTAGAGCCCAGGAACCCAGGAATGCTGCTAAACATCCTACAATCGCAGGAATAACCCCCATAACAAAGAATTGCGTGGCCTAAAATGTTAACAGTGCCGAGGTTGAGAAACTCTAGTGTAAATTATTAGAAATTTTCCTTCCTCAATTCCAACCTCCACTGTGTGATTTGGATAATCCCTCTGGTTATAATTTATGCACTTCCAATAATCATAATTCTAGGGGAAAAACATTCTATGTATCAGACAGGAAATATTAACTATTCTTTGGAAACTTCCTTCCATCTTAGTATCTGTCACAGTAAATACCTTTAATAAACTACCAATTTTCACTAGAGACTCCTACTATGATAAACTCAATTATCAATAAATAAAACATCCAATCCTACAACATCAATTATTCTTGGAATTTTCTTCCCAGTAACAAAATATACAATGACTTTTATCTGGTTTGGATGGCCGATGGTTTCCGTGAAACCACCATCTTGAAGGAGCTTTTGCAAGCCTTTGAAGAGGCAGTGAGGCCAAATGGAAAGAACTTAGTCTGGTTCTCCTGAGCTCAGTTCTAGGTCCAGCCTGGCCACCAGTGAGCTCATGTCTTTGGGCAATTCATGTCACTTCTCTGAAGCTTGACTCTCTCATCTGTAAAATTAGTAGGAATTAGAGTAAGTTCACTCTAAGGTCCCTTTTCTCATTCTAAACTCTGATTGAGAGCCTTTTCCTCCATGAGAAATAATGCCTTTTAGTTGACCTTTGAAGGACTATTCAATAAAGTTCAGGTCAGTCTGAAGCTCAAGGAATTTGCAATTTCTAAAAAAATAAGGAAAAAAAAGAGGAGCATATGGCAAGTTGCCACTGTTAAAGTGAATATATCTAAATGGAAATTTAGCATTTTCCCCTACTAAGACAAATCTGGATCCAAATAGAATCTGAAAAAGAGTAAAAAGTAGATTCCCACAGAAAACAATGAATCAAAACTAACATCTGTTAGACTTCTTTTTTTTTTTTTAAGTCAGGCCAACACCATATTAAACCATGACCTGTATTTACTCACTCCTTATTCTCCCCCTTCCAAACACAAGTAAAATAAAAATTTTTTAAAAACAATTTGCATTGACTTCATTGTAACAGAATGTAAACCAAAACACATCTTTGAAGTTTACAGCACAGATGGCAGGTCCCAGCTCTCCCATGGTAGATGCTAAGCAAAAAAGTGACTGAACCACAGGAAGTTGAGGTGACCACAAATATCTAACACCACAGAAATGGCCCAGAACTGCCACTGACAAACATGAAATACATTAAACTGATGCATCTTTCTGAAGCAGTCCATTTCTGGGTCTTCTGAGGGAAGTCCTCCTTTTAATTTGAACTTGTTGGCAGTTTCCTACACATCAGCAATAGGAAGTGCTCTCTTGAGCCCCATGTTTTACTGGGAGAGATGGATTTGTGCTGCTTTGTTGATGTCTACCACCTGGTTCCCATGGTGACTTGTAGCAGGCATTTGTGAGAAAGCTTTCTGAAGTCTGGAGACACGTTGAGCAAACTTTTTCGGCCTCAACACATAGTTAGAAATACATTTTACATTGTTACCCAGTACAATTGTGCACTGCATGAGCGTGCACACACACACAGAGTTCCCCAAGTACCAAACTTTCTCTGTTCTCTCTTGTGTTGGGGCCTACATGCCAGTTCCTTCCACCCAGATCACTGTTCCTACCTCACTCTCTTATCTTTGTCTCGATGATGCCTACCCACCACTAAGGCTGAGAAGCCTGCCCCTCTACTCTGGGTTCCATGTCTTTCATCCCTTTACAACAATAACACAAGTGACATAAACACATACAGGAAAGTTCCGTAAACCATGCAAGAAGTTAATCTTGAAAGGCCTGATTTATCTCAGAGCATCACAGAATTTTTAAGCAAAAAGTCACCATAAAAATTAAGAGCAGTAGTTGCCAACTTCTATTCCCTATATATTAGAGATCAATGATTGCCACACGACATCTGAGTACTGTGGTTCAATATTGTAGAAAGCCCAGGGAAAATTGTCCACTTATTTGTTTTAAGACTGAGCAAGCAAATAAAATCAAGTTATTTATATGACTTTGGTTAGAAAAGATAGGAAGATCATTGATTATTCAATTAGTGCTATTTGCTTTAAAAAAAGAACTCTCAAATCATGGGGGAACTAATAATTTTTAAAAGTTCTTGGTAGTTTATAAAAATTTTGAGAACCATTGGGGCTGGCCCCGTGGCCGAGTGGTTAAGTTCGCGCGCTCTGCTGCAGGCGGCCCAGTGTTTTGTTGGTTCGAATCCTGGGCGCGGACATGGCACTGCTCACCAAACCACGCTGAGGCAGCATCCCACATGCCACAACTAGGTGGACCCACAACGAAGAATATACAACTATGTAACGGCGGGGGGCTTTGGGGAGAAAAAGGAAAAAAAAAAAAAATTTTGAGAACCATTGATTTAGCCCAATCCCTTAAATTTCACAAGTCTGGAAACTGAGCTCCAGAGAGGGTAAGTGATGTTGTAAGTCCATCTGGTATATAAGCACACAACTAGAATGAATTACCATAGCCTGAAAGATTCTTTAAAAGTATTCACCTCCAAAGATAAAAACAGATAATTTATCTCATTAATCTGTTATGAAGGTAATACATGATCCAAAATCATTGTCAAGTATAGCAATCCAACACACATAAATCATAATCTATTGTGTTCAAAACTCGACAAGATTCATCAGAAACTACAAAGATGAATTCTACACAATCTTTGGCTTCAAGACCTTAGACTTAGTAGCACTGGCATTCATTCTCTTGTTTAGCCCACAGAACATTCTATGGGGTTAAAAGCCACATTATTCCCATTTTGTAGATGAGAAAGTCCTGTTGCTGGTAACTGGCAAAACAATGATTCAGAACCTAATGTCTTCATCACTGCCATATATTGCACAGGTACTTTGAGAATTCAGAGGGAAAAAAGATTAATTCTGGGTGGGAGATTTATGTAGGGCTTCTTGGAGAATCTCGGCTTTAAGGCATGTGATGGATTTCAACAAAAAGATGTCTAAGACAGAAGGAACCAAAGGGCAAAAGAAGAAAAGTGAAAAGAAAATTCTAGACCAAGTACTTGGAGGATGTAGCTGGGGTCAGGCTACACAGGACCTTGAATGCCATTCCAAAAAGCCAGTGATTCCCAAGGGGTGTTCCACAGAGCACAGTTTCTGTAGGATCTTAACAGGGGTTAAACACAGTGTTGTACGGCCAAAAAAGTTTGGAAAATACTAAATTAAAAACGTTCTTTACTCCAGGACTGTTCAGAGCCTTGAATAAATTTATGTTCATAATGAACATCCCAGAAAGGTACAAAATTCACAGCATTTCCCAGATGTATTTGAGCACAGAATATCTATTTTATTATATTGTCTTTCCTAAAAAGCAACTGGCAGACTACCGTTCTATAGACTATACTTTGAGAAACAGTGCTGTTTATGGTTGGAAATATTGACAACAGAGCCAAACTTTAGGAAAACTGAGCTGACAACAGTGGAAAAGGCTTCTGAAGAGGGAAGTGAGATGGAGAGAAGAAGACCAGATGGAGGGCCATGGAAAAGGTCCTGGCGAGGGGTCATGATTACCTGAAGGTGAGTCCTAGAAGTGGGAATAAAAATTCACAAATCCATATATACTGTAAAAAAAGTACATTTTGGGAACAATTGAGGAGTATTGGACACGGATTGGGTTTTAGACGGTTTTAAGAAATTATGGTTAATTTTATATGTCATAGTTGCATTGTGGTTATTGCTTTTTTAAAAAAATCTTTATATATTAGATACATTCTAAAGTATGGGTGAAATGATTTACTTTAAAAGAATGCAGCTTTTAAAAAGGATTAGATGAAACAAGCATAGCAAGATGTTAATAAGGTTGATGAGATATTATTTTCTTGGTTTTTGTGTATGTTTGCATGTTTCCAATAATAAACAGTTAAAAATAAAGTGACTGTGAGAAAATTTGGGAAGGAATATTCTTCATCATCTTAGGTTGGGTTCTTTGGGAAATCGGCTCTGAGGTGGAAATTGGCATGCAGTGCTCTTGAGATTAAACCCTATGAAAGACAAGAGGAAGGAGAACCGGGCCTGAGGAGATGCTGCGCTGTGATGTAGTCACAACAAAGGCCTGAGATGCTTCCAGCTGCCATGGCCCCTCAGATCACCTGATTTCAGGGGACCAGGCCCTATCCACCTCTCGCTGCCCTCCCATCTACATTGGATTGTGAGCTGTCCCTAGAGAAGAGCATGACCAGGACAAGGTACGATTTGGCTGACAATTGCCAGAGAGGGACTCCAGTAGTCAAGACTCCAAGGTTTCAGCAGTTGAGATAAGGCAACCCTCAGTCCTGAAGGGTGAGTGTGGGCAGAATCCTATGGCACCCATCACACTTTCATTGCTTCATCCTTAAACATTTACAGCAGTGACATTTTTGTCCTATTTGTATGCAGTTGATGGTTGTGTTTGTGTGTGTTTTGTTGGCTATTATAAAAATGTGGTGTATTTACATAAAAAGGGCACGTGTTGACAAGAAATAGATCTATTGCTTTAAATTCATCTTGCAAGTGGTTTTCATTGAAATAGCAGGAAACTAATGTCCTTTTAAAACTTTATTAAAATCATCTGGATATACTCAACCTAATAAAAGCTGAGTACACGGCTGCTGGACTTCCTGTAGCTTTAGATATGGAGTAAAAAGAGGTTTAAGTGATATCCTACATTTGAAATTGTGGAGAAGGATATGTTGTTATTGCCCTAAGAAAATATGTCCTTTATGAAGTAGATTCAAAAATACCATTTGGGCTCCATTTCTGTTGGCGTGACTTTTTGAGTGTCTTTGGCATTCTGTCCAGCGTGGTCTCTTTGTCTCTGTGTGTTTATATACATCAGTGCTAGTTTACGGGGACTGCTGCGTTGCCTAGTTCAAGCTAAGATATTTCACCTCACCACTCGAGAAAGGTCAATTCCAAAGTGAACCTTTATAAAGAGCTGCGTCACCTTGAGCTTAAGAATCGTTTCAATTTTCTCTTCCGAAAAGGCAAGTTGAGCCTCCATCTTAATTGAATTGTATTTAATCTAGCCACTTTCATGATTAACTACAAATAGGAGCTTTGGGAGGGATGGGGCAGCCATATTTAATGAGGTCACTCAGGTGACCAGGTCTCTTTCTGGGGCACTGTGATCCTTTCCTAACTTTTGGCAAAAAACGGTCAAATAATTTGCACCCCGTTTCTGAGTTACTTTAGAAAAACACCATTGCTGTTCATTAAGGATGTAAACGCATGTAAATTCACCCAAATACACACCCTCCCCAATCCAACCTGCAGCCTCAGTTACATTTGATTCCAGGGCTTTGAAATACAAAGGAAAACACTGAACACAGTGGGGTCAAACTCCGCTGCAACAGGGAACTAGGAGGAAGTCTTGAATAGCATTGCTCTGGCCAACATACACAAGCTTAACATTACTCTTTGAACCTATGGCCATGTGCTTTAAAGATGAATATTTTGCCTGTGAAAAATTAATGTCCCAGAGCTCTTACAACCATTGTTTCTTTGTGAAATGGAGTATGCAAAATGTCTTTTGAAAAAGCAACCTTTTGGTGAATAGATTGCTTCTCCCCTTTTGGCTTTTACTACTAGTTGGAAAGGCCCCTAAAGAAGCATTAAGCAAATGAGCAAATAGTTATAAAAGAGCCAACCAGATTCACAGGAGCATGGAGATGGACAGAGCCAGTGAGGGAGACCAATTTTCGTCCTTGTGTGAAACAAATAAAATGTCTCATCTCCTACTTTCTTTTCTTGATCTTTTAAAAATGTAAAGGCTCATTGCTCTTTTCTTGGTTAACAGGTTTAGTTTTAAACAAAGAAGTCTCCTTTTGAAGGCCAAAGTAAGAAGAGTCATGCTAAGAAGAGAGCTGGCCCTAGAGCTCTGTGAGTTATCAGGTAAATGTTATGTCTGGAGTAGAGACTAAGATAACCAAGCCTCATGGGGCCTTGGATCAATTTAATTTTGATGAATGACCAGTTTGGTAAATATTATTTACATTACTACACACAAGTCGGGTCTGTTCCATTCATGTTTGAACAACCCACATAGTCTGTTCTGGAATAGCTTCTCAAGTAATCCCCACGGGCTGGCTTTCCCCACTGTTAACTCACAATTAGAAGGATAATTAGTAATGAGGGCGCTTTGCCTTTGAACTAAAAATGAAAACATGAGCGAATAGCTCAATAATCTAGAATTCCAGCAATTCTTCAACCACAAGATCTCAAAACTATATTTTCAATGATAGACAAGGGTAGTAGAATTACTTTTTAAATTTTGCTTCTGCTTTTTTTTTAAAAAATGACATTCTTAAATATTATAGGATTTAAAAAGAAAAAATTTTCAAACGTAGTCTTATCTCTTTAACGCAATGTTTTTGTTTCTCTGCATTTTTTCCCACTCTTTATCTACATATATTCATTTATTCATTCACTCACTCATTCACCCTTCAAGTATTTATTAAGCACTTGATACACGTCAGTCAGTGGTTTCAGCCAGGGATCAGCAAATGCTTTCTGTAATGTGCCACACAGTGAAAGACTTCGGCTTTAAGGGCCCCATGGTCTCCGTCACAACTACACAGGTCTGCCATAGTAGGACAAAAGCAGCCACAGGCAATATGTAAACAAATAGGTCTGGTGGTGTTCCAATAAAACTTTATTTACAAAAATAGGCAAGGAGTTAGCAGGCTGCACGTTGCCAAACTCTGCCACAAGGCCTTGGGGCTATACAAACCAACAGAACAAAATCTCATTGAACAGACATTGCAATTGAGGGAGGCAGATAATAAATAGCAAACAAATAATCTCAGAGAGCAACTAGTACAATGAAGGAAAAACGTATTTCTCATGTTAGAATGACAGCATACCTTCGGTTTGGCGTTCTGCTCTACTCACTGTTATTTGGTGAATGTTTTCTATGTCGCTGCACACTCTTCATTTTTACTGATGTTCTTGGCCTCACAATATCCCGCCTTGTTGGTATCTCAGATTTTACTTAATCCTTCCTCAATGTTGTACATTTAGCTAAACTTAATTTATGAGCATACATATGAAGACAGAAAATACATCAAAGTGTTCATCTTATAATAAACTTCTTCTAAATTCTTTGGTTTTGCTTTGGACAGGGAAGCCCAGAAATTCTAGATCAGGACAAAGGCACCATGAGGGAGGCGAAGGTGAGAAAGTTTAGCCCTGTGCTAAGAACATTTTTGTTAGTGTCCAATATCCTACAGTTTCAGGGTGGGCCTGAAAATGGGGATCCAGAGGGCTAGATTGTTCTGAACAAAGGCAGCAGACAATGGGAGCCTCACGCTTCCTATTCAGGGTCTGTGTTTTTCCACCAGGCAATAGCCCCTCACGATTTAATCCATTAGGAACAAAATTGCTCAAAGATGCTCCTGTTCAAATTTATTAAGCACTGATCGAGTGCTTGGATGTAAAGCATAGTGCATGGCCCTATGTTATGGGAAGGATGTACGGATGACTATGACAAAGCCCCTTCTCCTTGTCTCCCAGGTGGACACAGGGACCTGCAGGGATAGGAGAGGTTCTAGGTCAACTGTGTCAAGTGATAGATATATGAGAGGTAACCCCTTACTCCCTCTGTTCGATGTTCAGCACACAGGAAGGGCTTTACACCCAATGCCCCACGAAGGCAATGCCTAGGAGCAATACTTCTCTTTCAGAAGTGTTTACTCCTTATTTGCTCTTCTTCTTGGGTCGGTGGGATTGGAGAAGCATGGCGATGCAGTGTTTTCTGTATTCTTTTTTCAGATACTGATAATTACAAACATATATCAGAGTTTCTATGTGCCAGACACCAACATTTTCATTTTTTCAATCCTCACCACAGTCCTGTGAGGTAGTACTATTATCTTCCCTATTGTATAGATGAGGAGACGGAGTCACAGAAACACCGAGAGACGTGTATTGCTGCTTGGCTAATGAATGGCACAGTCAGGTTTTTTCATGCAGTCTGACTCCAGCATCTGTGCTCTCAACTTCTCTGCTCTATGATTCACCTGAGGGCTGAGAGTATTCTGCCAGATCTTCCACGATGTAAACACCCCTGGGACAGGTACAGGGTCCAGGCCTTGCTCATAACCCGTCTGTCCCTGATGAAGGCAAAAGAGCAAGAGTGATGTACAGATACACAGCTTTCCTCGGCTGATGTGTCCCAACTGCTGGATTTGGCAGAGGTGGGCAGAAAAGCCCATCTATGTTCTTGAAATCAGGAACATGGGTTGTAAAACTAATATTTTCATCTCTCTTGGTTTGACTCCTGTATCAATTTTCTCAAATACTCGTTCCCAACTTAGAGGAAAAGATGTGATTACTTCTCATCTTAAACCAGTGACGTAATATAGGTATGAATAATAGTAGTAGTGAAAAGTAGCTAACAATAATGATCATATTGCAGGCTTGTGCTGAGTGCCTTAGCTAAGAGTTATCTCTTCGCGTCTTCACCACAATCCCAAACAAGTAGGTTTGACATGTTATGGAAGAGAAAAGGGATTAAATTTTAGGTTGTCAAATAGGCTTCTGATAAATAAAAGGGTAATGACTGTTTAATTGGCTACACGATGTATTAACAGGCAAACCCAACAGTTGATTGCAATGGTCTTTGATGTTAACATCAAATAATTTTGCTTTTCACAGAGTCACTCACAATAGTTGATATTTAATATTGTCTGGGAGCACTCAAAGGTCAAAAATAACAGTGGTACTGGCCAGCAAATAGTAGAATGAGATTAGGTTAAGATGTTTCATTTAAAAGTTTCTTTGATCTGTCCACCTCTTCCCATCTTCTTTGGCGTCGCCCTAGTCAGGCCACCATCATCTCTCACTTGTGCTACTGAGACAGCCCCCATATTGTCAACCATATATATTCTTGACCATGCCAAACGTCTTCTCCATAAAGCAGAAGCATGACCTTGCTAAAAGTCACTCTCCTTGCTAAAAGCAATCCAATTTTTCTTAGGATGAAGACCAAAATTCTCAACACACCTTTCAAAGCTCTGAAAAGTCTGGCCCGAGTGCCTCTCCAGCCTCATCTCCGCTCTCCCCCGTGTCTGTACACTGGTTTGGTTAACTCCGCTATCTCATCCTCCTTCCCAACCTACTTATTATTCCCTCTCCCTGAAACATCCTTCCTTATCCCAGTTTTCACATCTACAAACATACTTGTCCTTCAGGCTTAAGATTAAATGGTGCTTCCTCAGAATTTCTTCCCCGCCAGCCTAGAGTAGTAGGGCTCCGTTAGGGGTCCTTATATGATCCAGTTCCTATACTTCATAGGACTTATCTCAATTTGTATTTATTTGGTTTTTGTAGTTACTTGCTTTTGTCTGACTTCAACTGAAATAAAGCTCCAGGAGGGCGAGATCCAAATCTGTCTTGCTCACTGCTCTAGTCTCAGTGCCTAGCACAGTGCCTGGCACATACTCACCCAGTAGATATTGTTGAAATGGGGTCACTGAATGGGGCTGTGCAGGCTGTGTACTGCCCAGTTCCAGGGGCACTATCCACGTAGACAATGATATCCAATGGTGCTGCCTAGAGATGTGAAACACAGCAACCCTGTAATGGATGAAAGAATGAATAGATGAATAAATAAATGGATGAGTAAATGAAACCATTGGTACAGAATTGTCTTATTGTCGGAAAACTATATTCGATGTCCAGTATTTCCTACAAACTATAAAATCCCATAGGGTTATATACGCCTTGCATATATGTCACATGGGAGCAGTTATTTTGGCATTTATGTGTTCCCAATGAGATCTCTTTTGCCCTTATTTGAATTCCACATACACTTTTTCATAATCTTGAACTTGGTCCACACCCTCCAGGTGCCCATATAAAGTCCCACTTTGGCTTTTTAATTCTACAGGGCCCTCATTTTGGACTTGCAGGTGAGAAAGAGCTGAAGCTGCATTCCATTTGTGAGCTGAAGTACACTTTTAATATAGTATTTTTATTCAATGGGGCCCCTGAGTAATATCTGCTATGTATTATAATATGCTGGTAAAATATATACGCTCATCAGGGGAGGGAAAAAGTGACACCCAAAAGAAGATTATAGATCACTGTGCTGAGAGCTGGATTAGCTGGCACAGGGGACTTCGAGTAACTAAATGTCTTTTGGAAATAATAAATCGTGGCCATGATGCCAACCTCCAAGTCTTGCCAAACATCTGCATTCTGTTTACGACCCAGGGCTTCCCTTCAGCAGAAATTGAGCCATGATTATTACTAATACCATTTATTAATACATTTATAAAGGGCAATGGCTTAAAAAGTAAAATGGGGATTGTTTTGCATGCATTTAGGTCAAGCGAACCATGGTTTCTTAGCACCGAAGATGCCTATATCATCCCCAGTACTGTCACCATTTCACCTTGTAACTCATATTCCTGCATTCCCCAAAGAGACTATAAGCTCCCCAAGGACAAGACCCATGCCTTGAGTTTGTTTTTGTATCTAGCTCACACATACTTGACAGTGCCTGCACGTACAGGGTTTGCAGGTCTTGATATTCATGGGATGACAATGAAGTCACTAAACCCAACGGTTTATTTAAACCAGACTTAAAATTCCACACTGTCCCCAAAACATCACTACATTGATTTTTCAAACTAAGAACAGATCATAGACTTGAGCAAGTTTCTCATCTGGACTTAACCTATGAGATGGTAGACACCCTGATGAGCCACTCATAAACCCCTTGAGGAATGAAGGACTTACTCTCCCAGCCGCTAGGAGTGCTGCCAGAAGGCAACCCTTGGTTGTCAGCCCACTTTGGGAAAAGACTGCTGAGGAGAGCTGCCTTGCCCTTTCAGGGGCAGCCTCAGCCAATAACTGGCCAACGCTAGTGTATAAAGGCCAGGTCCTCTCTCTGCAACTGAGGACAATGCTGCAGGGCCACTCCAGCTCCAGAGCTTCCCCTGGGGTCAGCAGAGGCCTTTGCTGAGAATGCAACCCAGCCCAGTTTCTCCCTCTGCCCCATCCTGCTTCCATCCCACTCGTATCCACAAGTGTTGATCCCAAAAGCACTTCCTAATAACCCTCCTAAATGCTAATATTTGTCCCAGAGTTAGCTTCCCATGGAGCACAGCCTATAACCCAACCCTCTACATTTCAACAGAGTTCAACACAAAGGAATCAATTCAAGGACTTTTTTCCCCATTAGAACAATCTAGTAACAAATGACATTATTATTTGAGAAAGCGACTGGATCTTGGTCGCAGCTGCAGCAGAGGGCTGGATTCACACTATTGATGTTAGACAACAGAAAGACTCTCTCATAGCCAGGAGTAACAGGCAGTGTTTTCCTACATTGCAGGGGAATGCTGCTCCCCAGACAACATTAGGAATTTAGGAAATTATGGTGCTGAGACAAGCACACACAATTATGAGCAGTGTCAAGAGTTCTTGCACTTTTTAATTGACCTCCAGAACACTTTTTTTCTTTAATGCCTGGTTGTTTTTTGTTTATATGTAATTCCCCAAAATATGCGCTAACAAGACAACCCTTTAAGAAATCTCCAAGACCCAGAGGATTAAAAAGTCATACATTTCCCCTTATAACTTTTGTAACAAAATGTAACTACTGCTGACACTCTAATATAATTATATTTAATAATCTGTTATCAATACTGATGACACTCTTTATAGGAGTCAGCAAACTACGGGCGGTGGGAGAAATCCAGGCCACCGCGGGCAGAATCTGGCCACATCCATTCATTTACAGACTGTCTATGGCTGCTTTCATGCTACAAGGGCAGAACTGAATAGTTGTGACAGAGACCACATGGCCCACAAAGTCTAACTCTTACAATTTGGCCCTGCACAGAAAGAGTTTGTTGACCTCTGCTTTAGTATATTAATATTTAGCGATCCCAACATAGTATTAAATGAAGTAAGAAAATTTTGTTGAAGGAACGTAACACACACCAAGAAAAGTTATCTCTGGTCATCGAGATTAGAGGTGAAGTTTCGTATTTTTTTCTTTTTTCTTTTTTGTATTTTCCACAAGAAACATGCATTTTTTTAAATAAGAAAATCAATAAATGCTATTTACTATGGGATTTGTGTTCTTTTCTTCAAAACCATTTAGAATTTTGTCATTCACTAGCCATCTGTAAAAAAAATGTATTTGTGTAAAGTCCAGTTAGAAAGAGCTCTGAATGTGTGCATATTGAAGGGTTCATTTCTTAATACCCCCCATGTCTAAGGAAACTATGTACACAATGCAGTGTAGAGGAGCTTGTCCAGCTACTGGATTAAGCATCCAGTTGGCTATCAGAAGTTGAAAAACAAAGCAACGACAACAATCCTAAGTTGTTTTTGGGACAGCTGGCTCCATTTGGTAAGCTTATACACAGTATGCTAAGAAATATGGTTTATTCAGCCTCTGGTTTCTAATGCTTTTTAAATTTTCCCATCGATGTAGAAAAACAGCCCCCATTTTCCAAAACCAAGCCATTTCTGGACTATAAAAATAACACAGGGGACATTATAATAATATTTGTTGTTAGTGACTTCAATTGTGACTCCTAGCGATGCTGTGTACAGCACAGCGGAAGCCTGCCCCGTCTTTTTGCGCCATCCTCGCACCTTCCGTCGCTGTGTCAGACAATGCTCTGCTGCTGTTCATAAGGTCTTCATGGCCAATCTTTTTTGGAAATGGGTGGCCAGGTCTTTTTTCCTACTTAGTCTGGAAGCTCTGCTGAAACCTGTCCACCATGGGTGACCCTGCTGGTATGTGAAATCCTGGTGGCATAGCTTTTAGCATCACAGCAACACACAGCGGCCACAGTATGACAACTGATAGATGGGTGGTGTGGTTCCCTGACTGGGAAACAAACCCAGGCCTCAGTGGTGAGAACACCAAATCTTAACCACTAGACCCCCAGGGCTGGCTCTATAATAATATAGCCAACCATTTTTGAGCAATTTTCTTAATAAATAGCAAGCCTCACACTCAGTGCTTTTTACTAGCATCCTCTCAACAAACAGGTGAAAAATACTCTCTCAGCCTATTTTTCAGATGAGGAAACTGAACCTGAGGCACGCTGAATAGGTGGCCAAAGGGTCACCAGCGAACACGTGGCTTAGCCAGAAGTCAAGCCACTTCTCTCTGACTCCAGAGCTCTGAGTCCAAGCTCACCAAGCTGTGCTGTCCTCTGACCATTTGCATGTCCCAAAACATGCTACATCCCCAATCCCCACCTTGGCAGAATACCTATCTGCAGAATGACCAAAAGACTGTGCTCTCTACTCCATTAAATAAGGACTAGAACGAGGAAGCAGGAATTGTGGCTTTGTGATTTTGCGATTTCACATATCAAATTATCTGGGGACAGTATTTTTAGAGCTGATATAAAGCAGTAGTGGTGGACTGTTTCTATGTAATACCAAAACACTTCTTATTTTAAATAGCAGTTTCAGGAAATTTTTTCATATGAATATACTGTAAGTCCAAATTGATTTCTTTATTGAAATAAATATTAAATTTTGTATAGAAGTCATATTTGCCTAACCTGATTTTACATATTAATGTCACATAGAAAAATATCAGAATATCGTTTATATTTTCATTTTATTCCATTCTCTTAGGCATTTTTAGAGTGCTATGTCTTTGCCCACTAAAAACCAAGGGCTTTTTTTTACTTTTTGGATTAAAGTGGGTAGCAACCATGGATCTGTGTGGATGCTGGAAAACATATCTATTCGTAATTGATTCTTTCCTATTACTAAATCAAAACAGAATGAGTCTTTGATATTTTGAAATTAATATTACTTAGCCACATCACATGAAAAGTCAATTATTGCCAAATCCTTCCAATATGCACTAATATAAAGAAAAAATAAAATTTGGATTTGGAACTGAAAAAAATGTTGACAGTTTCCTCTCAAATTGTGGCAATTGGCATCTCCATTTAAAAACACTAATAGATGAATAAAAATAGAATATATTTTCAAGCGCTTACGAGTGCCAGGCTTGACAAACTGTCAAAAAAGTAGGTACTCTATCATTATCCCCATTTGACAGAGGAGAAGCCTGAGGTTCAGAGAGGTTAAGAAACCTGCCCAAGGTCCAACAGCCATAAAAGAGCAAAGCTGGGATGTAAATTCAAGTATATTAGATTCTAAGGCAGAATTTCTCAACGTCAGCACTATTGACGATTTGGACTGGATAATCCTCTGTTGTTGGGGCTGCCCTGGTAGTGGAGGATGTTTAGCAGAATCCTTGGCCTCTACTTATTAGTTGCCAGTAGCACCTCCCCACGTGACAAGTTATAAGAACAAAAAGTGTCTCCAGACATTGCCAAATTTCCCCCAAGAGGGCAAAATCACCCCTGGTTTAGAACCACTGCCCTAAAGTTCCTGTCTTAAGCACTATGCTTTTCTGCCTGCCTTTCAGTTTAGGGCAAGGTCGCCCTTGCAGAACTGGTCCCCAACAAGCCTGTCACAGTCTATGCACATCTGGGCCTCAGCCAATTTAGTTTCTCCCTCATTTTACTTAGGAAGGAAATGTCGGGCGCCCACAATCTGGGGTGGTTTGGGATATATACCCAAAGCTAAAATTAATAAAAAAATAATGAATTGCCTTGCTCTCATTGCCAGAAATCTGAGCCAGAACTGGATCCATGTGTTCAGAGATGAGCCTGTTAAAAAGGGAGGGTAGCGGGAAGACTTATTCAAACTCAGAGTACTCACTATTTCACTTGGAATTAATTTGATGAAGAAATAGAATAAGAATTGCAAAGTCATCAAAGATGATGGCTTTTCCTTTATGACCCTTGGCACCAGAACAAAGAGCCTATTTTTGTGGTTTTTCGGATTTCCAGAATCAAGGGAATAAAAATGTTTAGGTAATGTTTGGATGGTTTAGAGACTGAACGTACATTAGTGATAGGCCAATTAATATCTGAACAGTTCAAAGAGGCAATTATTTTAATTTATAAATCACTTCAGAGGTAGGGAGCTGCCATCCATTAATGTGGTTTGTACAAATAAGAGTGCTCATTGTTATGTGTGTTTGTGTGTGTGCGTTTCTACCCATGTCATTCTATCTGGCCTGAGTTTTCCGAGCAGATCGCATACCTCCGTGATTATGTATTTGTCTCTAGAGCACTGCCAAATACATAAAGCATTGTATCTGCAATTTGACCCTTGGCTGAGACCACCCTATTTTTCGAGTTTTCACTACGCTGAAAGGTACCACCAGGCACAATGTTGCTTCCAGAAACGAACTTCTTACATTACATCTAAATGGCAGCGTCTGGGAGCTAAGACTCTTGGGGCCATTACAAAGCCTCTTGGTAATCATTCAAAAAGGGGAGAGAGCCCAGTGGGCTTATCAGACAATTTGACAGTTGGTAAAAAGTCTCCAAGTGACAATTCAGAGCTTTCCTTTAAAACCGTGTAATAAGCATCTCTGTATTTTATTATTATTTTTTTAAATTACCGAGTGATAGCAAAGCATAGTGCTCAGCGCTAGGGTCTAAGAGTATGCAAGACAAAAACAGTCTTGTGAGGGAGGCAAACTAGGAAGCTGGGAATTACTCTATAGTCTGATGAGTGCTATAAAGGGTACAGTATAACTGGGGAAGCCCAAACTGGAGAAACTGGTAGTTGAGGAAGCTTCCAGAAGGAAGTGGTCTCTACTTCAAAGTTGAAAGATGAGGGGCCGGCTCCGTGGCCGAGTGGTTAAGTTTGCGCACTCCCCTGCAGCGGCCCAGGGTTCGGATCCTGGGTGGGGACATGGCACAGCTCGTCAGGCCACGTTGAGGCGGCGTCCCACATCCCACACCTAGAAGGATCTGCAACTAAGATATACAACTGTGTACAGGGGGGGTTTGGGGAGATAAAGCAGGAAAAAAAAAAAAAAGACTGGCAACAGTTGTTAGCCCAGGTGCCAATCTTTAAAAAAAAAAAAAAGCTGAAAGATGAATAGGTGTTAGTTTGGTGAATTGGAGGCAGAGGGATGGGACATGGGAAAAGGCCCAGAGGCAAGCGAGAATGTGGTGATTTCAGGAAACCGAGGGAAAAATGGCTGGAGTCTAGAGAGGAAGGGAACTGAGGGACAAGCAAGGAAGCTAGAGATATGAGCTCAGGCAGGATTGTAAAATATTTTCCAAGTCATGTTAAAGAATTTGACTTTATCCTAAGGGCACTGGCATCTGATGGAAATGCTTTAAGCTAGAGAATGACATGGTCAGATTGGCAAAAACGGGGGAAGTGATGAGGGGCTGGGGTGTGGAAGGCAGTTCATGGCTTATATCAGTGGGCTCAAGAACTGGAAAGAGGGAGCTTAGAGGTGATGTTGAATGGAAATAAGAGAATTTAGTTAAGACTAAAAAAGATCTAGCTAATAATAAATTCACCGATAACCATTCCCATTTAACTTTTAACTTCCCCTTCCCTTTTAACTTAGGACACTTCCATTACAAAAAATAAAAAGACAATTATATAATCTATATTTATGTCCTTGGTTTCATTAATTTAACATTGCAAGTATTTATTGAGCATCTACTATATGTCTGGTGCTGTTCTAGCTGCTGAGGAAACTATTGCAGACCAGAGACCATTCCTCCTTTCAGTGTGCTTTCATTTTAGTGATGAAGACAGACAGTAACGGGAAATCAAAGCACAGATATTCAGACAGCAATCAATGCTGTAAAGATGAGAAATTATGAGGTTATGTAAAAGGTCATACCCAGCAGAGAGGAAGGACTCTTTGAGAAGGTGACATTTCACCTGAGACCGGAACAAAGTAGAGCCAAGCCTGAGAAGATCAGTGGAGTAGGCATTCCAGCCAAGGGAAGAGCAATGGCCTTGAGGTTGGGGTGATCACGACCTTCTGGGGAAGTAAAGAGCCTGGAGGGACACATCATGGAAGGCCTCATGGGCCATGGTATGGCATTTGAGTACTATTCTGAGGGCAGTTTAGATCTTGGAGTCAGTCCCTTTTATGATTAGACATTATTAAACCCATTGGTTGGAATAAATAAAAGTCCTTCTTTGAGCTGTGGTACATCCCCATATTCAATGATGAAAACGTTTCATTGTGAGATTTCTACTTTCTACTTGGAGATGATATACCTTTAGGTGCACCACACTTTGTGGGAAGAACAGACCAAATGGCCTGAGTAACAGCCCTTAAATAGGGCAGCGATTATTTATGCCCAAAGAATAGGCTGCCAGGCACTGACCAATTGTCCAAGTCTTTTCTCAAAGGAAGAGCAAAACAATGTTCCACCATATTCCCAACTCTCCACTTAGAAGGAACATATCCAGTCTGAGCGGAATTTTTGCTATGTGCTGGCCTGCTGCCTCGTCAATAATTAATTCAGTTCCTTAATCACAGGAAAAGTGTTTCCGAACCCGAAGTGACGAGGAGAGGATCGTAATCAGGAATGTGGGTGTTCCAAGGACTCCCCTGAGCATTGCCAACTTTCCTCCTGCGCTGACACAAAATGACAGCAAGAGCGTGCATTTACAAGCAGCCAGATGTGGGTGCTCACCTGGGTTCCACTTCCTATTGGTTGTATGGCCTCAGTTTCCCCAGTCTGTAAAATGGAGATAACATGTGGCTCATATGACTGTGATGAGAGAAAACTCAGGAAACCCTTATACTCTCCATAAATTATCTCACTTAATGTTTACATGGCAGTTCTGCTTCATTGGGTCCCACTTTTTTATCAGAATGTCAGGCTTTACAGCCTGCAAATAAAGCGTTGATATTTCTCCTGCAGCCACCGTCTTCGACTGGAAGTGAGAGCAGAAAGTTATTAACTTGGCTTCATTTTATCATCACCAAAGGGTGGCAGTTAATCAAAGTACTGTTTAGAAAGAAAATCTTGAGATTCACTTTCTGATGAAAGACTTATCTAAAAGCTATTGTTTATTATTGAAGTGATATCAGTGCCTAGTAAAATTTAAAAATACAAAACGGGATGAGGGTTGGAGCAGGAGGAGGTCGAGAGGGAGAATTCTTAGAGAAGTTACATTTGGCTCATCTCTAACAAGTTACATCATATTGTTATGAAAACATTATCGTGGTATTACAAAACACTTGTGAATGTCCCATTAAAATTATTTTTTGTGTGTGTTCTAATAGCATTATTTCATCACATTAAAATGAATGTTTGCTGCTATGGCAGATACCTCAACAGCTTTCTGCTTTGAATTGGATTTATTTTGAAACTTTTCAAATAGTTATTTTGGGGGGAGGGTACACTTCAGTATAATACGTTTCACTTTTTCCTTCTAAAGTTCTATTTCACTGCAGCTGGTCTCAGTAAACAGAGGGCGTGGGAGGCCATGTGACCTTGAAAGAAATGAGATAGGGACTAGCTTTGCAATTAACTGCTAACACTTCACGTGCATAGAAATAGAGTTGCCTAGATGACATCTTGGGCTCTGGAATTAGAAAGACTGAGGTTCAAGTCCCAACTCTATCCCTTACAGCTATGTGACCTCGAGGCAAGTTACATAGTGTCTCTATGCCTCAGTTTCCTTCTCTGTAAAATGGAGATAATAACAATAGTATTTACCTTAAAAGTTGTAAGTAGATTTAAATATTATAAGCCTCATAACAATACTTAAAATGGTACCTGGTACATAGTCAGAGTTCAAAAAAACATTAACCGTTGCTAACACTAATTAACTAGGTTGCTTTTAGCAGGTTGCTTTACCAATCCAGACTTTAAATTCCTCACTTGTGAAATAGAAGACTTGGAATCAGCGTTTCTGCAATTTAATCATTTTTACACAGCTTTCAAAATTTGTGCCATTTGGGAGGAAAAATATCCCTACAGCATAGCCCTGGAAAGAATAAACCCATACACACACATATTCAGTATATCTGTGTAAATCCGTAAATTTAAAATTAATCTGAAATTTGATATAGGTGAATTGACTTAAATTTAATGGCGTAAAGTATCACAATACCCACCCTTCCAATGTGTTATTGTAAAAGATCCCATCACTGGAGCTTTGACCCTTTCATGGGCACATCTGGGGACCATTCCTGTACCAAATGGAGTACCGGTACCTTGCATACCTTAGGTTTATCCAGAGCAACACTAGCTAGTTATCTTTCTGTTTCAAATATACATTAATACAGACACATGTGAAGCCAGATGGTATAGTGTAGGAGCTAAGAACACAGACTCTGGAGCCAGACAGCCTGGGTTCAAATCCCAGCTCTGCCACCCGGTAGCTTTGTGATGATGGGCAAGCCATTTAATGCTAAAATGTGCAAGCCATTTAAAGATTTAACTCTGGGCCTCAGTTTCCTCATCTGTAAAATCAATAAGAATGTCTACTTCAAAGCGTTCTTGTGAGATTTTAGATAAGTTAATCTATGTAAAGAGCTCAGCACAGTGCTTGGTATCAGCATCTAGTTAGCTAGCTATGCCTACCGACATAGGGAAATATATCACACTTCAACAAACACCGTCTGGATCATCTCTGTTTTCCATTTTGGCTCTGAAGTCTTTAAGGAGTTGAGAAGGAGATCTGGGTCCTAATTCTCTACACTTGGAGTAGACATTTAGTGTCTCTGGCTCAGATTTTTCCTCCTATAAAATTATTATAGTACTATCTCCTTCTAGGTGTTTCCTAAGCATGATAAAGTCTAGAATGGGTAATGGGTCTGTATTTGATTAGCTTTAACTCCCTCAACAGTCGACAGTAGAAGATCTTACTGTTAACTAGCAGCTTGTGACTCTTTAGTCTGAGAAGAGGATCAATGTGAGAACCAAATGTTGGTTCGTGGCTGTCCACTGCTTAAGCAAAAGCGCAAGGGAAAAGAAAGCCATTTCTCTTGCTATGGATATCCTGCCAACAACACTGAAGAAAAGTAGACATAACGTGAATTCCATATGTCCAAATATATTACTATTCCATTTGGTCATAAAAAAACAAGTCTCTCTGGTCTACCATATCTGAAACCCAAATCATTTATATCTCAGACTGAAATCCTTCCTCTAAATCTTCACACACCTGCATCATGTTGACATCCAAAATAAGCATGATTCATTGAAAAATGTGAAATTTCTGTCCAAAAAGGAGCTCCACGAGGATAAGAGAACCTGTGTGCACAGAGATTGGAAGTAAAATATGCGGGTGGAGGTAGTGTGGCAAATAGATTCCAGCCTTTGTGTGTATTTCAACAAATGCAAGGGGACAAACCAAGTGTTTAAATTACTCAAGCAGAATTATTATGTGTTTAATTATTATGTCTCACATGAGAAGGTTTTTGCAAATCACAGTGAACTGGCAATTACACTCTCAGACCACAGAGCACCCATACCTTTCAGCCTGAATGTGGTCAGGTTTCGTCCTGGGTAACAGACAAGTTCTTGTGTCAGAGGGGTAAGCAGGTGAACGAATCGAAACTAAGGCAGCAGAAAGGGGCGAGAAGGAGTGAAGCCAAGTGCAGAGCAAACTGTTTTATCCAACATTGGTTTTGTTTGATTTGAAAAGAGATGATCAGAAGTCAAGAGAACATGTATGGTTTGGTTTCACATCATCAATTACCCAGCTGACTACCTTTGGAGCAATAATTCCCTCATCGGAGATTACCTAATTCTCTAGAATCCATTTATGGGTTTCCAAGAATGAATTTACCATGATTGTTATTATAGTCTGTCCATTCCTAACAAAATCTGGTAACTTTTTAGATAGGAAAATCATAGTATATATTTTATGCTACTAAATTAAAACCCATCCAATAAATTTGGCACCACATTGGGTTATGGCTGTATTTGGGGTGTCTAATACCCTCCTTCAGTCCCTTTTTTCGTAAAGCGAATGTATCTTGTAGACCTAGGCCAGATTATTAGCTAGGATCAGGTTATCTTTCAGTTTTACTGCATCATACTTTCACCAACTTCCTTTCTGAGATGAACTTCTTCTTTGCTCTGCTCACCTTGCCTAGGCCTGGGCAGGTGAGACTGAAGGATTCTCTGCAGATGTCAGGTCCTTGACCAATTCTGGTTCTGGTTCATCAGAGCCATCACCCCATCCTTCTAATAAAATTCTTATTTTGCTTAAATCAGGCAAAGTCTATTTCTGTCTCCTGAATGCAAACAAGCCCATCTAATACAAGGTACTAACTAAAATGTCATATATATACACATATATGTAAGACATATTACTGAATATATTATATAATATATTTGTTATTTATTGAGAGTTTACAGGCTAGGCACTGTTCTAAGCTCTTAACACGTAGTAACTCATTTATGTTTACAAGTTTATGAAGATACCCCTCTCTGCCCCTACTTCAGCCCTTCCATTTCTATTCCCTGCTCTATTTTTTTTCTGTTTTCCCATGCATTTATCTCTTTCCAACATACTTGATAATTTTCTTATTAGATTTGTTGTTTATCGGTCTTCCCCCACTGGATCGTAAGCTCACTGATGTGCCGAGAACAGTCTCTGACATATGGGAGGGGCGCAATCAATATGTGTTTAATTAATTAACTAATTAATTAATGAGCTACATGCTATTATTTGGTTTATTACGAATATTCCTCTAAATCCATAACCCCCTCCCACCTACTTTGCAGGACCTGCTTAGGCAAAATGTTTGTTCTCCTTTCTAAAGCTTTTTAAGCATGGGCTAGATTTCCACATCTGTGCTCTTGCCCAGCAATGGGGGACTAGATCAAATGACCTCCTGAGAGCTGCCTGGCCCTTGACATTCTAATTCAATTCCACTTAAATGTCCTAAAAGTAATTTGCGGAGAAATTCTTTTCCTCCTCCTCTCCCCGATTGGAGTGCACATTTATCTAATTATTTCCTTGGTAGATTGACCTAGCTTTGAAGGAGTACCATGTCAGCTCTCATGCATTTTCTCTAAGCACTCACTTTATAAAGCTAAGAGACTAAAGACTCAGCTCTCTAGGGAATTAAATTGCATTCAAATAAGATTAAGGATTTTTGACTCACAAAAGCAAGGACAATCAGAGGCTAACTAAGAAGAGGCAATTGTTCAGCAAACTAATCCAGACATGTTATTCACAAAGGGACTCTCACAATTGGTCAGGGAAGAAAAATGCCTGTGAAGGCATGGGTGAGCTGATTGAGTTCGGGGAGCCTTCTTCCTTCCAGAGCTTAAAGCCCATCACTTCCTAGATGGTGCATATGTTTACTTTCTAAATTTGGTCAATTGTGGCCCAACACCCTTCCACTGAACTGGATTAAATTAGAACCTTAGATTCGATCTTGAAAGCCAGGCACATGGTTACTCCCCTAAAGAAGTAATGGATTGGTGAGGTGGTGTCAGGGGTGGAGAAACCCTGTTGATGTCAATCTAAGGCAGTTCGTCTGTCACCCCTCAGCTTGGAGCAGGGATTCTTAACCTCTCCTAGGCCATGGACTCCTTCTCAGAATAATGTTTTAAAATGTAACGTAAATCTTCATAAATCTTATGGTCATAAGATTGCAAAGCGAACTGATCATATTGAAATCCGTTTGTCAAAATATTTCTTTCAAAAACAGATCAGTAATACATGTGTTTATTAACAAATTAAATATCAAGGGCTAGCAGGAGGTCTGATAATTACTTTAATTTTAAAGTGAGGATGAGTTTAAAATAGCTCAACAACTGTAATCTGATATGAAAATATCTTCCATTTATATAAGTGATAAAGTCACAGGCACAGCTAATCCTACTGTGGTTTGTTGCCTACCTTCATAATTGAAGGAAATGCGGAATTTCAGTTAGATGGTAAGAAAAATAATGATGTGATTTCGTGGATGCCCCCCAACATCTACCCTAGGTTAAGAACTCCTGGCATCGAGATTCAAGTGAGAGTCCATGAAGCTACCCCAATAAACACTGTCCCAAACTTCACCGTGAGACGCCTTGCTTCCTGACATTTGTTCAGACTATGTCCCAGCCCACTAAGAAAAGGTTCTTGTTGTCTCAGGTCAACATTGAGAAAGCTTGAAAAATTGGGAAAATATCCATACCTGCCATGTATGTTTTTAGCTCACTGAAATGGCCTCTTTAGACTGGTTGGCAAAGAGCTCCAAGTCACCATAAAAGAGTAGTGAGAACTCTGGCATTAAGGTGAACAACTTGTCTTGGTTTGCCCAGGAGTGTCCCTGCTTTAAAAAGAAATATCCCATACCCTAGGAACCCTGTAGTCCCCAGCAATGGTTGGTGGGTGCTTTGAAGTCAGAAATAACAGAGTGATCTTGGTCAATTTATTTATCTCTCTGAGCCTCAGCATCTTAGTCTCTAAATGGGAATAAAACTACCTGTCCCACAAGGTTGGTATGAGGGTTAAATGAAGTTATCTATATAAAATGTGTAGCACAGTGTGTGTCACATTATAAGCACTCAAGAAACAAAGGCTACTATCATTGTTGCTGCTGTTCTTACAACATTAACTCCCTTCTCTCTACCTGACTTCATCCCCTCGAAAGAGCCCCATCTTCCTCTCTGCCTGCATGAATTGTACACAGTCTTCAAGGCTCCCCCAAAGTCCACTTTTTCAACAACAATTTGCTAATATCACGCACACTGATGAAATAATGCTAGATCAAACCTTATGAAATCAACAGTTTTGTAGGTCAAAAACAGTTGAATACTAATAATGTCATACAGTTCAACCTAATGTGTGCACTTACTGAGCACCGGGTGTGGCATACAGGAGGCTGTCATTTTATAAACACATGTGGACCTTTCTTCCTTAATGATTCTAATATGCATGGGCCTCTTCTTAATTCCTCCTTCTATAATCATCCCAGGTTTTCAATGAGATTTCCGATTTCACGCCATTAAATTCTTTTCAATTAAGATAATTTATTAAGTGCTTAAGTAAAATGATTTTTTTAACCTTTCATAAACTGCATGTAAAAAATTCACAAATCAGAAGAAAAATTCTTAGTTTTGGAACTATTTGTTCGCTCTAGATACAGTTGCAAGTGAATACTCCCACTCTGTCAAGGAATAATATACTACCTTGTATTACTCTTTAGCTTATGTGCATATGTCTTGGGCCTAATTTTGACCATGTCATATTCCCCTACATCTTTGACAATATCCGGTATTACGAAGAAACATATTAATTGTGGATAATTGAAAAGACAACTTTAAATGTCATAGAAACTAAATGGGAAATTTGCATTGCTAAGGTTTCAGGCTCAGAGTTAACATCACAAAGAGAAGGCTCCCAACCACATCTCTGGAGCAGCACTGTGCAGGATGGGAGCCCTTAACCTCATGTGTGTATTGAGCACTTGAAATGTGCTTAGCCCAGGTTAATAGGTATTCTAAGTACAAAATACACACTGGATTTCAAAGGCATAGTAATAAATAAAGGATGTAAAAATATGTTAATTTTTACAGTGATTATATGTTGAAATGACAATTTGGGTATATTGAGTTAAATCAAAAATATTATTAAAATTAACTTCACCTATTTCTTTTGACCTTTTTAATGTGGCTACCAGACATTTAAAAATTCATATGTGAGACAACCCAAATGTCCACCAACAGATGAACAGATAAATAAAATGTGGTATGGACATACAATGCAATACTATTCAGCCTTAAACAGGAATGAAATTCTGATACATGCTACAACATGGATGAGCCTTGAAAACATTATGCTAAGTAAAATAAGTCAGACACAAATATACAAATATTGTATGATTCTACTTATATGAGGTACCTGGAATAGGCAAAGTCATAGAGAAAGTACAAGAGGTGACCGGGGACTGGAGAGTTAGAGTATAATGGGTACAGAGTTTCTGTTTGGGACGATGAAAAAGTTCTGGAAATGGCTGGTGCTGACGGTAGCACAACATTGTGAATGTACTTAATGCCACTGAATTATACACTTAGAAATGGTTAAAATAGTAAATTTTATGTTATGTATATTTTGCCACAATTTTAAAAAATTCATATGTGGCTCACATGTGTGGCTGATATTACATTTCTTTTGAACAGAGCATCTCTAGAGCTTAACAAAGGGCCAGGCAAGTGCGCCCTTCGATCTGCAATACCAGTGGTGTTTGAGAGCTCGGCCTTTGGAGTCACTAGACGCTAGGATTCAAGTTCCAGCTCTCCCCATGACTGGCTAAGAAACAATCTCAGAATCTCTGACAACCTCCGTTTCCTCATCCACAAAATGAGGATTATAAAATGTACCACATTGGATTGTAAATCTAAAAGAGAATATATGTACAGTGAGTCATAGAAACACAAGAGTGATACTGCATAAATGGTGCTCACTGCTGCCATAGGTGGAAGCAGGGTCTTCCATTTTTATTGATCCCTAGCTATTTTGCTAATGCCCGAGGAATAACCCAAAAGGCTCAACAGCATTTCACTTATCTGGGTGAAAACCTAGTTAGTAAATGTGATTCCCTTTCTGGGGACTGTAGGAAAAGTGTTCATTTTAGAACCTCCTTTTCCCTATTGTCCACAAGTACGTCAGTCACCTCATCACGTGATACAGGCATTAAGAAATCTCCTGTTGGGTAAAAGTATGCACCAAAAATAACCAAGATTATGGAGAAATAAGATTAGAGACAAACCACTCAAAACCTACCCACCTTTGCAACCAGAATGCCAACGAAAACAACTGCTCCATGAGGAAATACCTTGGCCAGCCGAGGCGGGCAATGTAGCATAGCTGGAGGCTGCCACAGTGGATCTTAAAAATGTTCACACACATGCACACATAAAGAGGAAATGCTGGCAGTGCCTTAGCTGGAGCAGGGCTGGCAGGTGCTGAGACGATGTGGATGGAAGTGGAGCTCTGAGTACCGGAGCTGCCATTAAGGCGGGCCTGGGAGGAAGTGCAACCTGCCATAGCTGAAAGCTGAGCGATGCTGGGGGTGCCCATTCCCTGCAGAGGGAGCCCCAGATGTGGGGACTTGGGTTAAAATATTCTTTAAAAACCACTGAAAGGTCTCCTGCTGCCAGTATAGCAGGCCAAGTTGAAGGCATATTCCTTTCTTGCTTAAGTTCTTAGGTGGACTCCTGCTAGTCCACTTCCACTTGCCTAGAGCAAAAAAAAAAAAAAATCCCATATGAACCAATATATCTTCTGTATTACATAGACAGCAGTCCCCTCTTATAGTAAGGACTTAACTTATATTGCAGAACCATCCTTGTCTGTATTTCCTTTGTGCCAGGGGCAGTGCTACTACATAATCCTATTTGATATTCATAATACCTCTACATAATTGGTGTTATTATGCCCATTTTAAAGTTGGTTACCTTGCTCAAAGATCCCACAGCAAGTAAGTGGCATTAGGATTCACATTGAGTCTCCTTGGCTCAAACCCATCCTCTTAACCACTGCTCTATATTGCCTGGTCTTTTTAGGCCATTTATGTTATGACAAATGTGACCAGGTCCTGTAGCAGATTTTAGGTTCAGTCTTGCCCAAGCTCAACCCTCGACAAACTTCCATTGCCCTTTCTGAATTCACTCCATATAGCATTACTGAAGATGGATGAAATGATCCAGGCATGTTTCTTCTCTAAAGGACTTGGGGGAAGTGGAAGGTATAATGTCATCATCTAAGCTCTCTACCTCTGAGGATGTTCTTGTGAGTTTATCTCCTTTCAGGTATGGAAATGGAAATCATTAGGCTGTAAGTTTCCTGTGTGTTTTACCAAGATTTCAAATGTTGAGCTAAAGGCAAGAGTGTCCAAGCAGAACTGGCTATGCCTTAACTACCAGAACAGTTACTGTTAGAATTCATAGCATGCAAACAAGTCTTGAAGGCTAGCAAGAAGCCTGATGGGACAGATTCTTGGATGAAATTCAGAACTTGCTTCCCATCCTGGTATATTCAGTTAATATGTACCGGAACAGCCATACTGGTTATCAAGATATTAAATATTTCTGTAGTGGTGGGTAAGCAGTCACTGCCTGAGCCCTCCAGATGTCCCCTCTACCACTTTAGCTTCCCTGAACCCTCCCCTGTGTCCCCCCAAACCTCCTCATATTTCAAGAACTAAATGCCTAGCTTCATAAGGGGCTCTAGTTCTTCAGCTGGCGTCCATTCTCACTGGCCAACACCTCTACTACTGCTTGTTAAATATTTCCAATATTGCCTCTGCCTGCCTCTCAGTCTATACATAAAGAATTAGCTTAATTCCTGAGATCTCCATTGCCTATCTTTATATTGAAGGGATAGGGCGTATAGATGAAAGTGAAGAATTGGAAAATAACCTGACCCTGCCAGATGATTCATCTATCATTTGAGTATAGAAATATTTTTTAAAGAGTTTAAATTTATTTATAGACGGTCTCTAAATCAAGGCTTGCAACCTCCTATGGATTGGCCAAATTTGGCCTGCAGATGGTTTTTTTTGAATGGTCAGCACTGTGTAAAAATATTGAATTCGAAGATTAAGCCAAAAAAAGACTTCATAACAACTTCCTCCCACCCCTTTATCTTGTCCTACTGCTCAACTGCACATTTGAAATCCCAGCCTATTCCCTGAAGGCATTCGAATTTGAAACCCCTGTTCTAAATATATCTAACACCATCTCAGTTCTATTAGTATTTACTTATCGGCATAGGCCAACACCCATCATACACTCTGGGACTTGAGCTATGATGCTTCTATTTTGTTTGAGAAATAGATGCAAAGCTACATTCAGAGGTAGCTAATTAAGATTAATTAAATATTTCACCAGACTTAACAGGTCTAATTAGATTTGATTCATCTTTAATTTTATTACCAATGAGCATATTTTGATGATTGTTTTATATCTTCTTAACTTCACAGGAGACAAATGCTCATCTCTTCCCTTTGGACTTTTTTCCTCCCCTGAAGGGATGTGATGGTGAGTCATCATCCGTGTTCTCCCTGACTCTTGATGCCATTAAGTAAAGCCCATCTGAGAGCTGAGGATGGAATCTGGGGCACTGGGGCAGATTCTGGCTTTGGGCCACCTCCCTGAATTATTTATGTGGAGCCAGGGTGGGTGAGTGTCCAGCCACAAAGATCCAGAACCAAGGCCAAGGGGGAGACACTGGCCTGAAATAATTGAAGAAACCACCACTGGCGCCACTGACTTGGAAGCTCCAAGTAGAACCACATGACTTCAGCTCAGGTCCAGGTGCCCCTTGACTCACTACCCAGCACTTTTGTGTTAACTCTGAAAGGAGTTCCGAGGAGCCAAGATGTCTCTCTGACCTAGTGTAAACCTGGTCCTTTGACTCATTCTTCTCAGCCACCCTGCAAGAGGTTTTAGAGAGCCTTGGGATTTTCAGAATAAACAGCAATCCCCAACCTCTAATTTTCTCCTTGCTGCACCCTTGTAATTACCTTATTGGTGTTAAGTTGATTGTATGTTTTTAATATATTTACTGAGTACCTATTATGCACAAAACACTATGAGAGTCCTGGTCGAGGTATACAGAGGTGAACAGGACAAAGATCCTCATCTTCAAGCATAATAAGTAAGTTTCATTTGGAGTGAATTTGATAGTGGTTGTTGGAAGCAATGTCTTCAGAAGAATTTTCAGGCTTCAATGAGAATCAGTGGAAAAGAATGCTGTGATCAAGTCATGATGTCTACTCTGGCACAGTACAGAAGGGTGGCAGAGTTTCATTCCTGACCAGCATCTTAATACATGAGATAACACTCTTGTCTACCACCCATTGGTCTATAATAACATACAGAACAGAGCAAAATAATCACCATAATTTACTCTGTATCGAATACACGCAAGAGTGTTCTCTTAGCTGTTTAATATACATTTACTCTCATCTTTTAAGAACACGTGGCATTGTTGCATCTTGGTCACTAGTGACTACTTTTAGACCTGGGATTTGACCTGTGTGGTCTGCATGGCTACCCCAGCTCTAGGTGCAAAGATACAAACTCTTATATTTCTAGAGTGTGGAATAGGAAGAGAGCACGGCAGTTAGAAGACTCAGATGCTAGTAAGCCATTTCACATTTACAGCCTTCAGTTTCCAAAATGTGAAATGTTGGGGACAGCTTGATGATTTCTCAAGTTCCTTCCAACTCCAGAAGTCCTATGAGGAAACCCAGCTCACTTCACTAATGTGTGGATGGACTTAATAAAAGTAATTGACAGAAAATGCCCCGAACCACATGCATTTCCCTCCTCCATAAACATCCAAGAAGCTTAATTATTTGCTGTCATCCCAAGAAACGAAAGGGATGCTGCTGGAATGACCCCACACAATCCATCTGGGTAGGTTTTGGAGTCTTCTGGGTTCGGGGATGATACAGTCAAGGAAGTTGCCTAGGGTACAATGACCTTAGTACATAAAGTAAAACAAGAGAGTTATTTGTCTCTAGCAGTCATGACCAGGTCACTGAAGGTATGTGGGGAGAATATATCCTGATAAAGGCTACAAAATTGTTAACACTTTTAATTATGTTTGGGGCACACAGCATTATAGAACCAGCTGAGTTGGCATTATTGAAAACCTTGTCAGCTGCCATTCAGTGACTCAGCCAGCCGAGGAAGCTCTTGGGAAAGTTTGCTCATGTCTTTACTCAGGTTGTTTGCCCATTCATGTCATTTTAGGAGTGTTTTTTCAAAGAATCTGACAGCCATTAATCCTAACAAACAATAGCTTTTTAATTCCAGACTATCCTTCATCACATAATTGTTAAGACAGAGGATAGTGGGCATTCTCCTAGCTATATTTTTCCATCCTTTCCAGAATATAGTTTTGAGGAACTACAGGGGCATTTGACACATGGAAGCAGTAAGACATTTTTATTATTTTTTTAAGGTATGCTTTTTGGTGAAGAAGATTGGCCCTGAGCTAACATCTGTCGCTAATCTTCCTCATTTTTTTTTTCTCCCCTAAGCCCCAGTACATAGTTGTATATCCTAGTTCTAAGTTCTTCTAGTTCTTCTATGTGGGACGCCACCACAGCATGGCTTGATGAGTGGTGTGTAGGTCTGTGCCCAGGATCTGAACTGGCAAACCTCAGGCCGCCGAAGCGGAGTGTGCAAACTTAACCACTACACCACCAGGCTGGTCTCCACATATTCATTCTTCAGATGAATATCCTAGATATTACTCATTAAACTGTGTTGCGAAACACATTTAAACTTAAAGACCTAGAGGACATTATTTATTTTATTTTATTTTGCTGCATATTTATATTCGAGTTTGAACAGAATTTATGTTACATTAAAAAAAGATTTTAAAAGCTATAGCATTCTCAGCTTAGTGTTAAATTTTGTAGATAGGGAAATGAATTTGCATCATCAGTGGGTAACTACTTATATTCTAGCTGAAGTGGGAGAGAAAAACCTCAAAACCTGCTCTGGCGAAGCCACACATTAACATCTGTGCCAGAGATAGCTGTTCATGTTTCAGGACGTCAAGTGTAAGTCGAGGCTGGCCTATGATGAAAAGGTTAATTTTCTGCAGAGCCCATTGGCATTTTATTAAAAGACAATCCCTTGGTGGTCAAATGTGTGAATCAAACATAAGGTGGGTCGCCCAAGAAACCTTCCAAAGAAATAGTGCCTGAGGCAGGGAAGCAAGTTTTATTGACCTACTATTAACATTCTGCTCAGCCACCCAGCCAAGGAGAGCCCAGCATAACCACCCAAAGAAGAGCTAAATAGGGAATAGAAAGACCTGAGAAAGGAAAAGCCATCTCTTTGTTTCATACTATCCTATCTCTTTCTGCCTTCACCCATTTGCCCCATCTTCTCATCTCTCAGCTCCTCCTGAACTATAGAGGGAAGTCAACTGCATGCATACTCAATAAATAGCCAGCAGTGACTGGATTTGTTAGTCTCTACCCAGGAAAAATTAGGTGTCTTGGTTATCTATTGCTGCATCCAAAGCTTGGTAGCTTAAAACAACTATTGGATTTGCTCATGATTTGGGGTCAGCACTTTGGGCTGGGGACAGCTGGATGGTTCTGCAGATCTTGTCTGACATCATGCATGAAACTGCCATCATCTAGTGGCTCAGCTGGGGCTGGAGATTCTGAGATGGCCTTGCTCACATTCCTGGCATTGAGTGCTGGGTCTAGCTCACAGCTCATATGTCTCCAGAAAGATAGCCTGAGCTGCTTTGTATGGTTGTAGCTTTCCAAGAGACAAGCCCCAGTACACAAGGGCTCTACAAGCCTCGGCGTGCATTCTATTTTCTGCTGTCCCATTGGCCAAAGCTAGTCAAATGGCCAAGGCCAGTCAGTGTGGGAGGGGACTGCACTAGGGCACTGATGCAGGAAGGTGTAACTCACTGAGGCCACCTGTAATAACCCACCACAGCGGGCAAAGGCAAACGGCAGAAACAAAAGCTTGTTCTAACTGACCTAGCTAGCATGAGTAAAGGAACAAAAGAATCAGGCTCCAGAACTTGGGATACTGCCTCTGGTTTGGCTTCTGAAAATACCAGGGAGAATGATGCAGATAATTTTCCCACACACAGTGAGGTCCTCAGCCCTGCTCTGAAAACTGGCTTGCTCAAAACAAATTGGGTCTTTCCAAAACATTCACTTCCCTAAGCCAGTCTAAGGTCAAAGTGAGGCCAGGCTCTATTTTTCTTGATTACTTGTTTCTGATGATCTGAATTAGTTTCCAGTCATTTCCAAATGCACCTGTTACATATAAACGTAAAAGAAAAGAAAACAAAATCCTTTTTTTTTTCTTAAGGTCATGGAGTTTTCTTGCTGTGAGGAGAAAACATAAATCAAATATTTTAGGAGTCAATAATTAAAAAAGCATACAGGGGCACCAGTGACCTCCTCTTAGAACTTCAAAATGGAGAAATTGCCTTGGCATACCCACTAGCCGAAGCAGCCCAGCTAAGTAACGGACATTCTAAAACACACTTTCTTTTGAGAGATCTATCAAATGGACCATCTGTAAGATCAGAGAATCACAAAGTTGGAAGGAATCTCAAAAGTTTCCCCTTTGCTAGTCAACTTGTGGTCTAAATTATTCAAGACAGATGGACCATCACCCTATTTTAACATCTTATGCTGATGTTTGCCTCTTGCCAAATTCCTCTCTCTCACACACATCCTTTTTTTTACGATATAAAAGAAATCATAATCTCTGGCTCGTTTGATCCATTTATAAACCTACGTAAGATAAATGGAACCTAGAAGTATTTCAGGATTTGGCTAAATCCACACAGGTCTCAGTCTTGAGAAATACAGAAAGAGTGAGAACAAAAGAGCACTAGCCATTCATATGCTCCTTACTTTCCATGGCCAAGCTAGTCATTTAATTTAAGATACATGTACCTCTTCTAAAAATTTCCTCATGTATATAACAATGTTAGCAACAACTACCATTGACTGAACGCTTATTGTGTGCCAGGCAATGGACTGAGTGCCTTGGAAAGTCAGCACAGAGATTGTGTGTCAGTCTGGGTTCACGTTGAACAGTTAGCTCACCCACAGATGAGGGAGATATTGAAAGAGAAATCAGAGCTAATAAGGCAGCCCTTAGGGATCAGGCAAATGCCAGTCCCATCATTTTAAGGCAAAATAAAAAGCCACGGGCAGGAAGGAGACTTGTAATGCTTCTTATTCTTGTGGAGGTTTTTCCCCTGAAAAACATCTGAACATAAAAAATTTTCCACACAATTGCAGGGGTTCTCATAGAGACCCTGAAACCTAATCAAGGGCACCTTAAACTCCTGGATTAAGAAAAAGAGAGAAAGAAAAAGAGCCTGATTCTTACTGGGAGCATTTTGCATGGCAGATACTTCACATACATAACAATACACCTTCTCAATGGCCATGAAAGACTGGGCTTGTGGTTCCCATTTGGCAGATCTGGAAACTGAGATCCCCAAGAAGTTTAACATGTCCAGACATCATACTGCTAGTAAGTACTAGGCAGGGATTCAAAATTGCTTCTTCCTATCTTCCCATGCTCAGCGTTTGAGTCAACCACAAAGGATAAAACAGAACGTGAGAGACTAAAGCACAACAAGGAGAGGGATTTTTTATTTATTTATTTTTATTGAAGTAACACTGGTTTATAATATTATACAAATTTTAGGTCTACATCATTATATTTTGACTTCTGTATAGACTACACGTGTTCACCACCAAAAGTCTAGTTGCTATCTGTTACTGTACACATGTGCCCCTTTACCCCTTTCACCCTCCCCTCACCCCTTTCCCTTCTGGTAACCACCAATCTATTCTCTGTATCTATGTGTTTATCTTCCACATATGAGTGAAATCATACAGTAATTGTCACTCGCCATCTGACTTACTTTGCTTAGCATAATACCCTCAAGGTCCATTTATGTTGTCATGAATGGCAAGATTTCATGTTTTTTGTGGCTTAGTAGTATTCCATTATATACATATATACATACACCACATCTTCTTTATCCAATTATCTGTTGATGGGCACTTAGGTTTCTTCCAAGTCATGGTATTGTGAATAATGCTGCAGTGAACATAGGGGTGCATGTATCTTTTTGAGTTAGTATTTTCATGTTCTTTGGATAAATACCCGAAGTGGAATCACTGGATCATATGGTAGTTCCATTTTTAATTTTTTGAGGAATATCCATATTGTTTTCCACAGTGGCTGCATCAATTTACATTCCCATTAGCAGCATATGAGGGTTCCCTTTTCTCCCCATCCTCTTCAAAACTTGTTATTTCTTGTCTTTTTAATAATAGCCATTCTGACAGGCGTGAGGTCACATCTCGTAGTTTTGATTTGAATAATTTGTGATGTTGAACATCTTTTCATGTGAGTGACAGCCATTTTTATAAGAGGTTTATATTAGAAACTAACTATCTCACAATAGTTATGTTAAATATATCATGATTCATCTGTACAATGGAATATTGTGCAACATTAAAAGTCCTATTTTCACAAAGTATTTAATGGCATGAGGAAATGTTCACAATAGCAAGGTCACAAAAGCAGGATTCAAATATGTATATTCAGTATAGTCTCTATACATGTACATGTCTGTGTGTGTATACACACATTGAGAAAACTTTGATGATGGAAAAAGAAGTGATTTTTTGTCTTTTTATTCATTCATCTTTGTATTACAATGATCATTTATTATTTGTATACTCAGAAAAATAGTCAATCTTTTTTAAAGGTGAAGCATGGTACCTGGATGTCCAAACTGTCTTGCAAAGCACAGAATAAGGGAGCTAGAAGGGACAATCCCCTTTTAATGATGGGAAAACTAAGGCCCAGACAAATGTGGCCTAAACTTAAACAAAGGCTTGCATAAAATTGGTGGCAATGCTGCATAATATAGTCTTTTACTTTTCCTTTTTAAGTACTTTATGAAGAAGTAAAACCTTATGTGAAAAAAAATGTTTTCACATTGACACAATGTTCTGAATCTCTGTGGCTACCTTGTAGACGGGAAAACCAAAGTAGGGCTGTCACTAGGGAGACAGACTGTCAGGCTCCTGCGAACTCTGTCTTCTGTCCCTCAGCACATCTCACCGAGGGGACACCCAGTCTCACCCCACCCAGGATTTGAAACCAAGAGAACAGGGGCTTCAGCTTCTATTCTGGAAAGCCATTTATTGAAAGCGGCTCCTTCCCTCAGGATTTCCCTCCTGGGCACATCTTCTAGAGCTTGAGTCAAGTTAAAAGCAGAACGCCCATGTGGCCCCACCACTTCCTTAGCAGAATCCACCAGAGACTTTTTCTGGCAAAGGTTTACAACGGATGGATTTCAGCCCCTGGGGAATATTCAAATATGTGTACATTTGTTTCCCTAATCGCCATAAATATTTGCATTGTCCTTATCAGTAGATTATATTATATATTTATTTTAGAACTATCATTTACAGCGTTCTCCCCTAATTGGGAAATGAAACAGCTGTTTGGCACTTAAAAAGACAAGTCGTCTTCATTGACTGATCACTTAAAGAGGACAGGGATTATAAGTATTTACTTTAGGATTTCTAAAATAGGGCTGACCAGTTCTAGGCGGAATGAAAATGATTTCTCAGGAATATTCTGCTCTAACAGACTACAGAGATACATGACAAGGAATGATGAATGGAAGAGCAGTTCCTTGAGATTAAATGGCGTTTGTCGCCAATTTAAATGGGACTGGGCAACCGCGTAGTTGGCTTTTCCAGTTTGAATTGTGCCATTTACTCAATCACAATCCTTGCTGTTGAGTGTGTAATGGTGTGCAAGCCCACTAGGTCACTCCTTCATCTGCTAACTAGTGTGCCAGTGAGCAGGTCAGAGGAAAACTCCTCAAAACTGATTGTGTATTCCAAAGGGGGAAAAAGACCTCTTTTAAGTTATTTTTTATCATTAATTCAAATTATAAAAACATAAAAAATAAAATGCCAATTTTTTAAAATGACTAATTTGTATTATATTATGATCTGGCATACAATAGAAGGCTTAAAACCAAGTTTGTTTTCTTTTTAACTAAACCAGATCTAAAGCCAACATTTCTGCTTGTATTTACCTACAGGAAATATAGTACATGGTGAATATTGGCTTTTTCTGGCTTTGCCCACATAAAAATGCAATGCTTATATATGAAAAAGTGACTATACTTTGGGGGAAAAAATAAAGTGAGTTCACCCTTAGTGTAGCTATGCAAATATAAGAGGAAATGGTTGTGTTTACTAATGTCATATCTAGTTAACAGTGTGTGAAGTTTAATTTTAAAATCCTATATGAATAGTTTATTGCATACAAATGTGGTCAGTTAAAACACATTTCTTAAAGCATAACAAATTTAAATAGATTTATATCAACATGGCTTTCCAATCCACCGTCATTATCAAATTATTTCACATTACCTTCAAGGGGAAATGGTTTTGTGCCCAGTGGTAAACATAGTTTTAGCACTCTGCTTTGAAGGGGGGGTGTTGTGTGTGGAGTGCAGAAATAACTCACCACTTTAGTTCACGGTATTAGACATTTTTGAATAATAGCCAAAGGGTTCTTGTCAGTTTCAGGAATTTACTGAGTACACACTTTCACTTTTCAGAAGTGGGCCTGGAATCAAACTTTTAATAGAATGAGATAGCAAGTCTGTGTCATAGACTCCAGAAATGGCTTAAGGGTTCTTTTTAGAATTTCCACATAATAGGAATGTTCAAACAAGTCAATAAAACTAAACTTCGGAGCCAAGCAGTCACGGTGGGAAAATGACCACTTAAAGATTGCCAAGAGAAAAGACAAGCACGTTGAACTTCAAATGGTGATGGAGAGACCAGGCATGGGGCAAGGCCTAGGAGAGTGGTTACCCATGGGGTTTTCAAGTTAACAGTCTTGGATCAAAAGGCAGAGTCTTTTTGTTACTTTGGTTGTGACCTCAGACAAATCATGCAATTTCTCTCAAAGTGATTTATGTCATCTCTGCCATCAGAATAATAGCACCATGTACCCGCACTGGTAACATTTAAGGCAGCTGTAAATGTTATATTTATTTCTGTGATTCTTTAATATTTGTCTCCTCTTTCAGACATTAAGTTCCTTTAAATCAAGGCCCTGCTCATCCTTATATCTCCAGCATCAATCACATGCCTGGCACACAGCAGGCACTCAATGATGATTTGTTACATAAGATCCTGTTATACTGGAAAATTATGGAGAGCAAATGACACAATCGATACAGTGTTTAGCCCAGTGCCTTCACAGAGGCAATCTCCAATACATGTGAGATCATTGGTGGTGTTATAATTATTATTTGCATTAGATCATGTCTGTTAAGTAAATAAATTCCAGGCTCTTTCAGGATAAAGCTCACTAAGTAACTCCAATTGGGGGACACTAAGGAACTATATCTTATTAGTTCAATTTCTAGTGGTCAGGCCTAAGGAAATCACTAAAGTTTGGCTTCTTAGCCAAAATAGCAATTCATCAGTTTGCAATAGAAGATACATATATTTTTTAGGAGTTAGGACCTTCTGAAATCAATGTAGTTGGAACACAGTATTAATAGTCAGAAAGCTGCTTGTGAGCTCTGAATCAGAACAGAGGGCACTGTCTCTATGACCCTGTGGCATGTGTGAGACAGGCCACACACTTACCTGGATTCCACAATTCTGGTACCTTTCTGGTGGCTCACAAGTTTGTATCCATCAAATACCCCCAAACACAAGGCCTCTCTTTCTCTTTACCCTCACCCTGAGAGAATGAAAGATGAATGCTGCCAGATCTGTCCTGTCTACGCTTAATATAATTTTGAGGCTGAAAGGAACCTTAGGGAACATCTATTTCCCTAAACCTGACACCTATATAATAGATGACAAAAGTGAGTCTCAAAGAAGTGACTTTCCCAAGGAAATACAGATGGATGGTAACAAAGCAAGGGCCTCATCTTAGTTTCCTAACTTCTAGTCCTTCCAGATCATTCTTCAGCTTTATCTGATATTCCCTATTGTGGTAGTCTGAAAAACGCTCCCCCAGTCATTATTCACCTCCTAATCCCTGGCTCCCATACATGTTACCTCATATGGAAAAGTGTCTTTGCAGGTGTGGTTAAGTTAAGGATCTTGAGATGGGGAGAATATGCTGGATTATCTAAATGAATCACATGTTTCTTTATAAGAACTAGGGAAAGGGGGATCAGAAACACACAGAGGAAAAGGTGATGGGAAGAAGCAGCAGACAGAGATTTGAAGATGCTGGCTTTGAAGACTGGAGTGATGCAGCCACAAATCAAAGAATGCTGGCCGCCATCAGGAGCTGGAGGAGGCAAGGAAGGGATTCTCCCCTAGGGCCTCTGCAGGGAGCAGCCCCACCAACACCTTGATTTTGGCCCAATGATACTGATTGCACACTTTGGCCTCCAGAACTGTGAGAGAATAAATCTCTGCTGTTTCAAGTTACCAAGTTTATGGTAATTTGTTATAACAGCCACAGGAAACTACTATACCTGTGAAAGCAGAAGTCAGATTTTCCTATTTAAAAAAATTGTAGGCATATGATATGACCACAGGGCAAAATACTTTATTTACAGACCGTTCTGGAAATTACACACAATTCTTGGTTCAAAACCACCTTTTACAACATAACGTCTCAGAGTTAGCTGGACTATAGTTGTATTTTACATACATTTAGAAGAGATTTTTGCTGATCAGATTTTTAGATGCCTTTATGAGACACTTTTGTCTTATAAACAATACATACATCGATTATCACTCTACATGTTACTTTATCAAAGAACCAGTTTCATTATATCATGTTGATTTTGTTAGCTTCAGTTTCAGAGGACGATTTTATTTTTAACTTTCTCTGAAAGCTAGACATACTCTATTTGGGAAAATGAAATCCCCAGACACTCCCCACAGCAATTATGCTTCATCACTCTTCCCATCAGTGGATTTATCTATTGCATAAATTGGCTCATACGTAATTGGTTGGTATTTTTTGACCTTAAAGAAAACAGTGTGTAAGCCAGCACTGGAAAGGATCCTTTAGCATTGGTTGAAGATTAGTAGGCTACCCTTTATTTTTTTTATGAGGAAGTACAATTACGTAAAGTAGATAGCAGAATAAAAGGGTATTTATTGCTAGGACTAAATGTTTTTCTAAATAAATTTTAACTGAGAGTAGAATTTTAAATAGCCAACAAGGTATTGGTCCAAAGGTTTTTGTGATCATTTATAGGTTATATATTTCTAGGCACTGTTTCCAGTGACAATTCTGGAATTGGAATTGTATTGATTTGTGTGAGTGTGCTCATCGAAAGTCTCCATAGAGTAAATATAGGGAACAAAGTCACTGTGCCTTATATAATGAATTCACTAATAAAAAATTATATATTGTGACAAAGTTTGTAAGCTCATCTATCGGATATTTTATCAAAGGAACCAACAGAGAAAAATCTGACGTTCACCACTGAAGTAAGGAGGAAATGCTCCCCAGAAACAGAGAAGTAAACGAAGGTCATGTTCTCTTAAAGAACAGCAAGAGTCATCTGTTAGTTGAACCATAGGAAATTGCCATTTTGTAGGTCAGAAAATGGTAGAATGATAGCAATTCCCTGAGATTCAATTTAGTAGTTTGCTTGGAATTGATTGGTCTTGTACGGTATAAAAGTGAATGGATTCAAAGGTATGCCATGAACACTTGACTCCTTATGATCTATTTCCCCACTTTGTCCCTTTGAACCAGTTTACCTTTCATAGGCCTGACAGTATTGTTCTTGTAAGATTTGGTATTAATATTTAAAGAGAAGAGTGGAATTTTCCACTTTTCAAATGGCTGACATTCTACATGGAACAATCTGATACCCAAAAATGATCAAAAACCCATTAGAACAGGAAATGAATGAGGCAAGTATTACCCTCTTTTCCATCCCCTCACCCAGTCTAGGCGAAAAAGAACCTTCCGCTATCTCTTACCGTGAAGCTCATTACTGGACCTTTTACAATCTGTGGAATCCAAATGAAGCAAGCACCACCAGGTCTCAGAAGGGAGTGCAGATCTTCCTAATAAGGTAATTATTTTAAACATTAGCTACCTTCAAATCAAATGTTTCCACTTAGCCTGGGATCTTTTTCCCCCAACCTACCAGGTAAGAATTTATCTCAGTTGGTTTTTAGAGGAGCCCTCACAAATTAGAGTCAGGGCGGCATCAAGTTCATCCTTGATGTTAGGGCTGGTCAGAGCCCCAAGAGGAAAACAATAGTGTAGTCAAATTGGGTAATTTGAGAAGAAATTAACAAAGGTGTGGGCAGAGTATAGAGATACCACATGGGATTGTGTCATACTGTGGGACTAGTGCTATAGACTGAATGTGTGCTCCCCAAATTCACATGTTGTAAACCTAATGCCCAATGGGATGGTACTTTGAGGTGGGGCCTTTGGGAAGTGACTAGGTCATGGGAGTGGAGCCCTCACAAATGGGATTAGTGCCCTTATAAAAGAGTCTTGAGAGAGATCCCTGGGCCCTTCCACCATGTAAGGACACAGCAAAAAGATGCCTGTCTATGAACCAGGAAGCCCTCACCAAACACCTAATCCACTGGTGTCTTAATTTTGGACTTCCTAGCCTGAAGAACTGTGAGAAATAAATTTCTGTTGTTTAGAGGCCATCCAGTGGAGGATATTTAGTTATAGCAGCCCTAATGGATGAAGACAGCTAGTAAAGGTCATGGCACTGTGTACACTTCTAGGCCTGAAGCGTGTGTGTGTGTGTGTGTGTGTGTGTGTGTGTGAGAGAGAGAGAGAAAGAGAGAGAGAGAAAGAGATAGAGAGAGAGAGGGACAGAGAGAGAGAGAGAAAGAGAGAGAGAGAGAGAGAGGGACAGAGAGAGACAGACAGAGAGAGAGAAAATGGGAGGTGTGTGAAGAAGCCTGTCTGACAAGAACCATGACAGCTCTATGCGAAGGGAATCTGGGGAATAAAAGTTCTAATTTACTCTTTCCTCTCTCCATCTCCTGTTGGTGTATTTCACTGAGCCCACCGTTAGCCAGAGGGCAGGAGAATCTGTTAATACAGTCCCTAAAGGCTAGCCTTCTGGGACACTAGGCAGAGTGGAGAAGGGTGGAGAGTGGATCTAGGGAGGCAAAAGGCATTATCCAGCACGGTTCCCAATATATACACACAGCCCAGTTGGAGCATAGCTTTGAGTGCCATGGGTAACAAGTAGGTGATTGCTACGTGTGCATTAAAGCAAATCAAATTCATGTTCTTATTAGACACAGCGTATGGACATGAAGAATGGGAAGAGAGAGCAACTAGTATTTATTAAGTGTCTGTTATATCCCAGACACTATTGTGGGTGATTTCCATATGTCATCTCAGTTAATTCTCAGAAGGGCGATATCCTACAGATAAAAACACTGAGACTAAACAACTTCACTTACTTCTCCAAGATCATATAGCTAGTGGTTAGCTGAGATGGGATTCATACCACGTTTAACTAAACTCGAAGTCCCTGATGATTTCACCATTACATGTGATGTCTCCATGCTTGTCTATAATTTGAGAACTGAAGGCTTAAATACGTGCATCTTCAGTAAATACACACATGTATCTATGCCAGGCCTCAAGGGTCAGAAATATCATATTTGTATCAACTTACATGACCTCAATACATGTTGGTCTAGTATCTTCCAAAATGTACCACCCGCTTAGATCTCTCACAGCGTATTTGCATATTCCTCTCTCTGCCTAGAATGTCCTCTCTCAACCTCCCCCTCAACCACCACCATTTTCACCAGTCAAAATCTTCATATCCTTCAAGGCCCAACATAGATGTTACCATTTCTGAAAAACCTGATTCCTAGGTTTCTCAGAATTAATAGCTTCTCTCCTTTGTTATCCAAATATCTCATGTAGAACATCTATTACCATTAAGTTTTTATGACAGTAAGTTGTATGTGTTTTGTTCCTTAGCCTAGGTAGTAGACATTTGTGGGGTTTGCCTTCACAGCATCTATTCCCCGTTCTTTGGGTGTCAGTGTCCTGAGGTTCCTTTGGGGAACCATCCCTCCCCTAGTCTCCTTCCTTGTTTTAGTTTGGAGCTGTCTCTATCACAACTCCAGGAGTGCCCATGTAACCCAGGCTTGGCCAATAAGAGTACCCCTTCTTCCTGGACTCAGTGATTAGAATGGAAATGGGCCCAGGACCAATCACAACCACTCAAGGCTAATCCTTGGACTTTTGCTGAAACAAGCAAGAGATATGATTTGGGGGTGGAGGGGGAAAGTCTTTTTGTTTTCCTTTTTTTTTGGATTTCAATCAGGCAATATAAAATCTGGAGCCACTATGTAGAGACAGCTGGTAATAGTAAAGCGGCCGCAGAAGAAATTGGAGTAAAAAGATGCGAAGAGGCCAAATCCTGATGACATCTGCTGAACTGTTGAACCGTTTGGTCTAGCCAGCGCTGCTTCAGGTTTTCCAAGTTTATGAGCTGGTACATTTCAGTTTTTAGATACTTTCAACCAAAAAATCCTAATATAACTACCAACAGAGCATCTGGTATACTGGAAAACATTCACTGAACTATTAAAAGGAATCCTCACAAAGTGATATTTGTCCAAGTGTCAAAGTCCTAAAACTCAAATGGAGACGACGATCAGCTTTCACACTCTTCGCTTCAGTTTTAAGACAGTACTTGGAATGTGTTTGCTAAAGACAGACAGAACTTTCTGTTCTCCTCTAGCACATAATACAATCAGAGGGAAGATGCATTGTGGTTGAATAATGCATGAGGTAGCAAGGGCCAAGCCTGATGTTTCCAAGGTGTTGAAAACTTATGATCAGCCTGCTGATTTTTTCAACCCATCTGCTAAGCTGCTCCTGAGGGTCACTGACAGTTTCTGTGAAGGGAACATGTTTAGAATACTGTTTCCTACTCTGTAGGAAAAATAAGATTAGGATTTTCCTTTCTAGTGTCCTGTTAATTTCCCTTATCCATACCCATCTGTCCCTGGGCATTCTCCTCCGACAATAGTAGACACTTTCTGCAGTTTCTGAACTGTTCACAATCATTCCGTTAGGTTTCACTTAACCTGAAGCAATAGGCTGACAAAAGCCACGCTTGGGAATTTCACAGCTGACTGGACTAGAGAGGGGAGCCTGAAGTGAGCTAGGCAGTTTTTCCCTGGAATCTGGAATTAGAGCAGAGAGTCAGAGAATGGAATTGATTCAGTCATTCTATGTGCCTGGAACTACAACATGTGGCCTTGGGAGCTGTGGGTGGGCATCTTCCTCCAACCATGTGGAATGAGGAGCTGAGTGTGCTGAGACAAAAAAAAAAAAGAAAAAAAATGAAGCAGATGTGCAGATATAAGCAGAGATGGAGAGTGTGTATTTCCTGGTTCCTGCCATCCCTCCGGTTCACTATTCTAGTCGTTTCCAAGCCCTCACTGCATTCCTGCTCACAATTCCATTGTAACACTTTATACTAGATACTCATTTTTTGATTAAGCTAACCCAACTTGATGCTGGTTCGAAGCAACCAAAAAAAAAAAAAAACCCAAACAACACAAAACCTCGTACATTAGCCAAAAAATTCTTAAGATGGGGAATTACCTAGGCGAGAAGAAATATCCCGATTGAGAGAAACAAAACAAAAATCATCAAGCAGAGTTGGCAATAGTCATTCCAAAATCTTTAAAGAGATGTCTCTCAGCTCTGAGAAGAGAAAAAGAAACATTCTCAGTCGGCCAGCTGTGCAGAACTGAAATAAAATGGACCTACTCCACGGATTCACGTAGTTGCTGAAAGTGAATTCCTTTCTGCAGTCTTCAGCCTGCAACTGAGCCATGAAATGTATTCCCAGTTAAAAATTCCTTCCCAAGTCCTATCTCATGACTTCACAAAGTTGTCTGCACACAAGAGCAACTCTCAAGCTAAGAGATGTCATGTTTGCATCATCGCTGACATGTAGACAAGTGTTTAGATGGTCCATTAAGTAAATGCCCCTTACAAGTATGGGGCACATCTGGTGGTTTGACAGCCCTGCCCTGCCTCTGTATGGCTGGAAATCCCCAGCTTGGATCATTAAGGAGAAACAGGCACGATTATTGTGTCAAAACACATTAGTGTATTTTATTCTGCCTTTGCAGTTGCCTATTGGCATTTGATGAAGCTGAAGAGATTTCAGGTTATGAAACCTGTGTTTCCTCCTTGTCTTTGTTTTGAAAATAGGTGTGGCATAATGTGAATAGGAATATCACTTAAGCTTCAGGCCAATTCTCCACAACCAACAAATGGATTGGTAACCTCATCGAAAAATCTATCCCTGTTCCTTTTTTCTTGTCTGTTTTCTGAGCAAACGAGCTATTGAAAATAACAACAGAAAGGATGTCCCCTTTTATCCTTGAAAAATAAAAAGAAATTACCTTTCCCTTACTTTAATTGTAAAATGATTATCCACATTATTGGACATCCTTTGGAAATATCTGGATAAAAATACAAAGAGCATGCTAATGAAATCTGCAGATGATACTAAACTGGGAAGTGCTATTTTCATCATTAATGACAATGGATCAGGCAGCCAGACTCAACAACAGTATCAGTGAGAGGGGAAGGATGCAGTAGAGAAAGTCACATTTGTGAGAAAGGCAAAAGGAGCTAGAAAAATTAAAATGAATATGAAACCCAGATGCAGTATGAGTGGTGGGCAAGTGAGCCTTGAAAATTCACTTGTCAAGCCAACATGGACATGAGTGGACGGCCAATTAGAGATCCCTGGACTCTGGAGAGTGAGCTATTTTTAGTTCCACAAGTAGAGGCATTGTATCTCAAAACAGATAGCCTTTTCTTCCAAAACTTTAATAAGACCGCACCTGGCATAGGGTGTTCAGTTCTGGAACAGCACCAGAATGATGTTAAAAAAAAACCCAACTCTTATATATAAAATTTCAGCGGTTTTTTCTTTTAAAGAAAGGAATGCAGCCACCTTTATTTTTTAGCAATTATTAACAATACATGAGCTGCTTTTATTGATTGGGATCATCCTTGAGTGTATCTGTAAGAAATGTGATACCTAGTAGGCATCCTAAAATTAACATAGTCAAACCTGAGCTCTGATCTCCTCCCCACCACTCCCACCAAACCTGCCCTTTCCTCATTCTTCTTTGTCTCAGTTATTGGAATTCCATCCTTCAAGTTATTCAGGCTTTAGAGTGATCCTGAACTCTATTCCTTCTCTCAAACTACACATTCTGTACATCAGCAAATCCTGTTGGCTCTAGCTTCAGAGTAGATCCAGAATCTGACCATGTGTCACCACCTTCATTGGTACTAAGCTGACCCAAGCCACCAGGACCTCTCACTATGTTTATTGCAATAATATCCTAGCTGGTCTTTATGATGCTGTTAAAATGAAGGTCAGATGATGTCACTTCCCTTCTCACTAGTCTTCATTGGCTTCCCAAATCAGTGTATAAAGGCCAACAAGACCCTTTGTGGTCCGGTAACTCTTATCTTTCTGATCACATCTTCTTCCACTCTTGCCTTGCCCACTCAACTCTGTTTTATTCCTACACCTAGAAGACAGCTGATTACACAGAAGGGGCTCCATAAATATTTGCTGGAAAATGGAATGCAACTTGATGCCTGTTGGCATGTTGGCAATGCCAGCTTTCATAATCAAAATACTTGATCAGAGTCAGTAAATTCTAAAATGTATCTAAATTCAAATCCAAAGAGCACCTCCAAATCTAGAGCAGAGGTAGGTATGCTTTTAAAATAACTTCCTTTGTCTACACAGTACATGGAACTTCCACTCAGAGGCAAAATAGCATTGTTTTCTAAGCTGGCACCATTTCTAGCTAGAAAGCTGCAGTATTTTATTTTTAATCAGTAGGGAATATATTTGTAGAAGTATGCAATGGCTAAGCTAAGGGACTTTAAAAATAAATCTCAGAAATAAGGAAAGTGATGCTCAGAAAAGTGAATCTAGTAGAAAGAACACTGACTCTGCAATCAGACAGGAGCTAACACTGTCAAGTGGTGTTCTCAGAACTTATCTGTACTAACTTGCTTAGCATTCACAACAACCCTAGGAGACAGGAACTGTTGTTTTTATTCCCATTACAGACATGGGAAAACTAAGGCAGAGAAAGTGGGAATAATTTGTCCAAGACCCTTCATCTCTCAGGAGATGGAGGTTAGGATTTAAATTCAGGCAGGTCTGGTCCCGGAGTCCATGTTCTTATACACTGTGCCAGGGGTACTCAAACTCTTTGCTTTCAGGACTCCCTTACACTACTAAAAAATATTCAGGACCCCAAAATTCCTTGTTTATGTGCATTATACCTATCAGTACTTCTTGTATTCAAAATCAAAATTTAAGAAATTTAAAACATATTTCCTTATAAGACATTTAAAAATAAAAATAATAAACTCATTATATGTTAACATAAATAACATATCTTAAGAGGAACAACCATATTTTCCAAAACATTTGGCAAAAAGAATAGCATTGTTTTACATGCAATCTCTGACTTAATAAAAGACAGTCTGATGATCATATCTGTTCCTGCCTTCAGTCTGTTATGATATGTTGTTTTGATTGAAGTACATAAAGAAAATCCAACTTCACATAGATACATAACTAGAAATACTTTAATAGCTTTTTCAGATAATTGTAGCTGTTCTTTGATAGTATGCCAAACTCAACACGTGCTTTTTCGTAAAGGTTAGTTGCAATGTGGAATCTGAAACCGTATCCATGAACTTTTCATACTCTGTTATAATAAAATCCATGGGTCCATTTTGTATTTTCAATGGTTCTTTTACCCAGGCATGACTTTCTAACAGTGTGCACTGGACATGTGGAAGATACTAGTTCAGTGAGTTTGGAAGATCTTCCAAAAATTGTTTTAAAAAAAACAGGTTCAGTAATGTCACCATTCTCATTTTAAAAAGGCTTTAAGAATTGAAAAGCTGACAAGCTCATGGTGTCAGACACAAGTTGTCTGAAGTTCTAATCTTTGCTCGAAAGCCCAAACTGTATTATTGGCAAAAAATGCGTTCAGGTTATTGTCCCAGAGGCCTTTATGTTCATTGATACAGCATATATTTCTAGGCATTAGCTCCCAGTTATGTTTTTATCTTCTGAAACTTTATTGATTTCTGTGAGTGTATTTATCAGAAGTCCTCATGTAGTATCTCTAGGGAGATAGCTACTTTAACTCATACAACTAACATCACTAATAAAAACTGAATATTTTGCTAGGACATCAACAGCTTTATTCACCATTGCTTTTGAGCTATCAGTGCAGATGTCAACACAATAAAAAAGATAAATAATGTGTTGGTGTTATTATGCAAATAGTTTTGACCGCACCATCCCTTGAAGAGGCCTTAGACATGATGAGGGGTCCACAACCCACACTTTGAGAACTGTTGCACTAGGCTGACCATCTCTCCTATCCACGTCCTACTTCTTACAAGTTGTGCCACTTTAGCTTCTCCAAGCGTCAGTTTTCTCACTTGTAAAATGCAGATATTAATACACAATTCCCATCTTACAAAATTATCTTGACACTTTGAGATAAGCATATGTTAAGCTCCTGGCAAAGTATCTGACATACAGTAGGTGCTTGAAAAATGGCAGCTGTCATGACCATTGCCCAATCCCACAAGTTATTGGCAAAGCTAGAACCCAGACGCATATTTTCTGATTCCCGCCCAGAGCTCTCCCTGCGAAATCACATCGGCAGGAGCAGAAGAGATCCCCTGTGTTGGTTGTTACAACAAGGAGCAAAGAAGTCGATTCAGTTGATTCGATTGATTCAGTGGTCTCCCTGGTTAATGTCCTTGATGATAAACGGAAGCAGTTAAGTGGAGTCGTTAAAAATATGTACGACCTGCAATTGGGTCATGAATTAGCTGTGTACTAGCTCTGTAACCTTGTGCAAGGTCTCTGAGCCTCAGGTCTCTCTTCTCTATTATTGGATGGTAATAGCACCTTCCTTCCGAGGTTGCTATGAGAATCAAATGAGATAATGCACAAATAGAGTAAAGTACCAGCCCAATATAAATGCTCAATAATGGTTAGCTGCTTGCTATCATCATAATAATGACTATTGTTATTATCTTCATAGCTCAATAACACTTCTTCTAGGCAGCCTGTTCAGACCTCTAATGAAGGTCCCCATTTTAAGATGTCATCACTCCTGCACCTCTCCTTCATTGGACTTAATATCGTTGCAATATTATATTTTAATATGTGATTATTTGATTAACATTTATCATACACATTAGGCTCTAAGCTCAGTACGACAGGGACGGGGTCTGTTATGCTCATTTTATCCCCAACACCTGGCTCAGTGCCCAGCACAAAGCAGGTTTCTGTAAATACCTATTGAAGAAATGAATGAAATAATTAATTTACTAGCTTAGCAAAGCATAGTTTTACTCCATTATATAATACATCTGACTTTCCTCGAGCACGTGTTACTCAAAGTGTGATTTGTGCACCAGGAAGCTTGTTGGAAACGCAGAATCTCAGGCTCCAGCCCAGACCTACAGTCTAAACATGCACTTTAACCAAATCCCCAAGTAACTGACATGCTCCTCAAAGTTTCTGAAGTACGGACCTCTGCCTACTCTTCACCAATCCCTTTGAGAGAGAGAGAGTGAGAAGGGAAGAGGAGGGCAGGGAGAAGGGAGGGGAAGGGGAGGGAAAGAGGAGGGGGAGGGGAGGGGGAGGGGAGGAATGGAATGAAAAAACCCACAGTCACTCAATTTCCTGGGCAGAGCAGTGCTCCCTTCCACAATTCCAGGTCTCATTACACTCCCAATGCAAACATTATTACAAATATTACCATTGCTAAAATCCAGCTGCATTTTTATTTTTTTCAGGCCCAGCCTGGCTGCTCTGATTTCCTATTCACATATGATTTTTTCCAGAAGACTATTTTGGCCTCGGTTGAATAATTTGTTTCAGAAACTTTACATCCTAAAATATTCTCTGGAGGAGACAGAAACACCATCTGTGCCCACTCCTGGAAAAACAGCCCTGAGCCATGAAGTAGGAGTGTCAGAGTTGCAAAATTTGAATGCCTGCTTGTCCACCACAACCTCAGAAAGAGAAGAGAAAAACAAACATCAAAATCCCTTCTTCTATAATAGCACCAAACCAATCTCACTCCAATAATCCAAAGAGATTATAAAATATGCATGGTACCCAGCTGACCCCTAGAAAACTTACAGCCTAGCTTTTTAATACAAAGGTTATTATTTTTAGAATTGATTTTCACCCTCAAATGGTAAAGCACATTGATCATTGGAAAATGATACAAGAACTCAAAAGAGATTCAATGAATGGGTCGTTTGCCTATGTTTAATCTTACATATTTTGTGGGACCCGATTGCAAAATTCCCTTTGCTACAGTGTCCGCTGCTCCCAAGGGAAGAAAATGGGCCTGGCCAGAAGCAACACACATTTCACTCAGTTGGGTCCTCCCTCCCGGCAGCACATAGAAGGACTTGGCAAGACCTGAACCTGAGAGCTGATGATTATCAAATGGCATTTGAATTTGCTGCTGCATGTTCTCCCATAGCTTCTTACTTGCCTGGGACTCTCCTCTTTCTGCCTCTCTCCCTTCTGTTTCCTATAGATGTAAGAATAAAGAAGTTGCAGAATCTAGAGAATTAACCCCCAGAGTAAGTCTGCCCCTGTGGTCATGGGTCCCCTCCCCTAACTCTTCATTTGGGTTCCTCTAGGGTCACGGGCCTGGACACATGTTGAGAAGAGGATGACAGGAGTTAGGGTATAAGACAGAGATCTAAGCTAAAATAACAGCTGTCCCGATGATCTAGTCCAACCAGATGAGCCAAGGGGCCCAAATGGGGCCTTTCTCCCCATCTGTAAACACACCAAACACAGTACCACTGATTACTTGGAAAAGGGAAGTTACCAGCCCAGCCCAGTGTAATGTAAAGAAATTGGGCTTTGGAGCCATAAAGCTCAGAAGTTGAACCCTGGCTCTCACACTGGCTAGCCATGCCTCCTTGGGAAAATTGTATTTTATTATTTGAGCCTCATTTTCCTCATCTTTAAAAAAAAAAGTAGGTATATAATATCCCTTTATGGGGTTCTGTGCGGATCAAAGCAGATTTTGTTACATAATGCCCCTGGCATGTTGGCAACTCTCAAGAAGTGTTAGCTGCCCTCTCCCTTTTTCACTTCCCTGCAGAATGTACCATGAGATATTTCCTTGGCCCTGAAAATGCTGATGGGCAAAGAAAAGAAGAAATGAGGGAGGAGCAATGGAAAAGGGGAAAAGGAAGAAAAGAAAGAGTGAGCTGGTATTTATCTACAAGCATGACTTAAAGAAAACTTGGCTGTCAAATAAGTGTAGTTCTTGAAGTCATGGTTAAAAGGAATTCTCTTTTCAACATAAAGTCTACCATAAGCATGTTTTTTGTTTATTTTTTCCCCATTAGCTATTCTAGCATTATTCACATTTTAAAAGCCACTAGTGCCTCTCATTGTTGAAATAAACTCTTTCTGCCATCCAGACACTTCATTATTAGTCCTAACCAGATTCTGGGAAGAGGATTATAATGGCGCTCAGTCAGAGCTTTGAGCCTTGCTCTGGTGGCACTGGGACCTGATCCCCTTCTTGCCATAATACTTGGGCTGCTTTATGAGAGGAGAAATGTGGAGGAGAGGAAAACACTTGGAGACTCATGGGGAGTCAGGAGAAGGAGTCTTAATCCACGGAGCTCTTGGTGCCAGGCATAAGACAATCTCTAAATTGTAGCAGAGAGAATAGCAACCTCAAGATGTCTGTTATATGTTTCAGCAGGTAAGTCTAGGCTGACACGAAGGCAATCCTCCTACAGTCCTTTCCTGTGTTGGTGATGGATGAAGTTGGTTTGTCTAGAGTGAGGACACAAGGGGTGAGACCAAATTGAAAGGTAAGGGCAGTTGAGCATCTACGAGCATCATCAATGTGCTATTCCTGAGGCCTGCTGATTTAGGCATCATTCTATTCTAGACATTTCTACCCACTTTGAATGCTACGTTACTTAAAACATTCCTGTAGACCCTTCAGTTGTTTTACCACCCTCGCACCACCAACAGCAGTCTCATAATACTTTAATTTTATGAAAAATGGCCAGACCTTTATAGTTCCATAACTATTATTCATTTTGAACCACAGTTGACTTTCTCTGTAGGATTTCTGACATAGTGGTTAGAAACTATGGCTGCACGTTGGAATCACCTGAGAATCCCAATGCCCAGGCCTTACCTCATATCAATTAAATCTGAGTCTTTGGGAGCTGGACATAGGCATTGGGATTGTTTTAAAAAGCTCCCCAGGTGACTCTAATTTGAAATCAAGTCTGAGAACTAGATCATAGTTTAAAGGTGCTGTGAGTGGAGTTGGGGGGATGAACAGATCTAACTTGACTTTGAAATAAGTCAAGCAAGACACTCAGCATTGATTGATCCTTACACTGGGCAACTAAAGGAGGCAATGAGAAAGTTCTCTGCACCTTTTTGCATACCTTGTGAAACATTTAATGTAAGGTCAGATTTGCCTATGGCAAGTGTCAAGTTCCCCAGGAAGTAGAGTAGGTAAGCCTAGAACCCTGATCTTTTAAAAATCTTCACAAACATTTGCGCCCACATTCTCTGTACCAGGCACAATACAAGTTTCTAGTGATATGATGATGACAACGATGATGATACTAATATTATTATAATTAACAATAACAACTAACATTCACTGAGTGCCTACTCTGGCCATGTACCACACTAAATACTGTATGTGTATTTCTAATTTAACCATCCGATAAACAGTGAAGTAAATACTATTAGCCTTTCCTTACTCTGGATGGGATTTATAGAGGTTAAATAATTTTCCCGAGATTACTGAGCTCGAACATGTCAGGGGGGAGACTTTAAGCTGAGAATTTAAACCTCATTTGACATGCAACAATGAATTAGGTAAATGAGGCAGTGTTCCACTTTTTTCTTGGTGAGGAAGATCGGCCCTGAGCTAACATCTGTTGCCTAATCTTTCTCTTTTTTTTGAGGAAGACTGTCACTGAGCTAATATCTGTGCCAATTTTCCTCTATTTTATATGTGGGACACCGCCACAGCATGGCTTGATGAGCAGTGTGTAGGTCCAGACCTGGGATCCGAACCTGTGAATCCTGGGCTGCCGAAGCGGAGCACGTGAACTTAACTGCTATACCACCGGGCCGGCTCCAGCATCCCAGTTTTTAATTAAGATTTTCATTATTTTATTTTGGCATCACCAGATCTAGCACAATGGTAGCCCCATGATATTTTGCATAAAATATTTGCTGATTAGACAGATTCCTGCCCTCTCAGCCTGGTATGGAAAAACAGGTATATGATGATTGTAATACAGTGTATTAGCAGACGCCTGAAGTTTTGACAGAACACAAATAAGAGGCAAGTAATTCTGCTTAGGTGGAGAGGATGGTGTCAGGACAGGCTTACAAATAGGAGAGGGTATTTATTGGAGGGCTTTAAAGACTAAATAGGAGCCAGCCAGAGCAGAAAAGAAAGAAGCATGCCAAATGGAGGGAACAGAAAAACCAAAAAGGCACAAAAATGTGAGGAATTCTGGAGAAATGATCAGCCTCTATCAGTGGTTCTCAAAATTAGTGTACACTGGAATCACCCAGAGGCTTGTTAAAACCCAGATTGCTGGGCCCGATCACCAGAGCTTCTGATTCAGCAGGACTGTGTGAGACCAAGAATTTGCATTTCTAATGAGCTCTCAGGTGATGCCAATCTTTCCTGTCCAGGGGCCACACTTTTTGGGAGCCCTGGGCTACAGGGAAGGACCATCTGGAAACCCCCACAGCTTGTGCGTGTAGGAGAGGCCTGCCAAAGTCAGCAAGACTTGCACCAAAAGAAAATTCCCGGAAGAGATGAGGATTTCTTCTCTTCCTGCACGGAGTGGTGGTTAAATTTTACTGTTGGTTTTGGGAGCAATCCGTACTGAAGCTGTCCAGTGGGAGGAAGCAGAGAAACCACAACTTGGGACTGAAACGAGGGAACCTGGGATTTTTACTGCCTTTCTACCCCATCGGTGCCCCTATTCACATGTTAGTGAGGGCCTGCGGCTAGAGGAATGAAGCACACTAGCTCTTTTGTTGGTGAGCGAGTGTTTGAGTCCAATTCACAGGGAAGATGGCATTTTTCACAGCTCTTCCTCCAGTTTTGGCCCTGTGTCTGCTGACCACAGGTGAGTTCCTGTGTTTATCATCAAGATGATCTGTTGACCGCCAATGGCCTCAAGTGCCACAAGGGGTGAGGGGACGTGTCAGGAATGCTCTCACACACAGAGGATGGACAGGATGCTGGAATGCCCGGCTCAGTTGGACAGCGCTGCGACAGATGACATCCTTGTGAAACTCTTCCTTTTCCTCGACTTCTAACTCAATCACCAGCTTTGCTTTTCTCACTTTCCAGGATGGCAAAACCTAGGTTGCAGCTGCCATTGCTCTCCAACCCTTTCAAATGGGGTCAGCAACTCTGAAGGGCCTGCCTCCAATACTAGGATCTCTCTCTCTCGACTCCTGACCCACCTAGGACACATACCAGCTAGATCTGGAGGTCATATTTGTCCATTAATTGGAGAACATGAGGCATCTAGCTCCAGTCCCTGCTTTTTTCACTAGGTTGCTTTGCCAGCTGACGGCCAACAGCTACATGTGTTACATTCCCGGCAGGGGCTTTTCCAAACCCCACCATTACTGCCAGGATTGACAGAGAGGATTGGGAATCGCCTGCCAGAGAAAGAGAAAGGAAACAAAATCGTGTTGTTTGGATTCTGTGTTCCACGTTTGTTTTCATTTCTAATGCAATTCCCCATTACTCTATTGCAATCTTCTCGAAACTTCTGGAAGCCTACTGAGTAGTCCACTTAGTTACTGGCCAGAATGGTGCTGGAGACTCTTTTTCATTTTGGGATTTTATTTTCTTGCTGTTGACCAGGAAGGAGGAGAAAGAGAAGGATGGTCTAAAAGACAAGTATTACCTGAGCCAGGGTGAGTCTGGTGCCAGGGCTCGCACCTGAGGCCCATGCTCCATTTTTTGGGGGGACCGGAGCTTTACTATCAGTATTATTGATGAGACTCTGGCTTCCTTTCCAGAAATGAAGTATTTTTGTCATCATGTCTATTATTCCTCACAAGAACCCAATTAGGGGAGATTGCCTCAACAGAGGAGGCTGATTAAATTCACAGATTTATCGCAAAACCGCTTTGGGAGTTGTGCAAAATGAGTTTCACTGCTGAGCTTCCTTGGGTTAAAAAAAAAAACCTTGCAAGCCTGCACCTTGGATTATCCATCTCTAACAGATCATAAAACACCCATAACCTTGCATGCAGTTTATTCTTCTCCAGAGAGGCCCAAGATGCTTCTTCCAGGCTCACAGTACCTCCCCAAGGGGTAGGTGATGGCATCTGTGTTCATGGGACACCAGGGGAAATTCTGACCTAGAGCTGGATGGCGTACACACAGGCCTGCTGCCAGGAGATAGGTCAAAAGGGAAGACTCGCCTTTGCAAAGCTTGCAACCAACTTGGGCAGGCAGTCCTTGTTTTTATCCGGGTCCCAGAAAAAATGCTGTCAGGAGGAATGATGTAAATGAAATCTGATTTTCCATAGAAATAAAGACAGCATTGAGGATGCATTCCTGACCCCAAACCTGTTGCCCAAAATGTTATAGAAATAAGCACAGACACTGCTTTAAAACTTTCTAACAAGGATATTCAAGACAAACATTGCCACTCCACCTCTAAAGTCTTAGGTTTTATTTATTTGTCAGCATTTCTCAAATTGTTTCCTGCAGAACATTAAGCTCACAAGATGCCCTGCAATAAAAGGTTTTACGGTGGTACAATTGGGGCAATGCTGCCTGCATTGTGTCCCTTTATTCACAACCTTTATTAACTCATTTAAAATAACAGCTAACTCTTATTGAAAGTCTACCTGAGCAAGGCAGCATCAAAGCTCTTCTATATTTTATCTCAAGTCTTCATCATCAACTCTTCAAAAACTAATCCTTGGAGACAGACACCATTTTGCACACAAGGAAAGTGAGGTTTGGGTAATTAAACGAGTTGCCTGGTTAAAGGTAAAAAGGTGGAACCAGGATTCAAATTCAGTCTCACTCCTAAGTTTATGCTCATAACCACTAAGCTTTATTACTTTCCCACTAACCGTACAGACACTTTCTCACATTGCCATCACTGTGTGTTTCTCATTATTGCTTTGTTACACAATTGAGTCCATTCCTAACTACAACAGTTGGACATTTTTTATTGGTTTCTTTAATTTTTATCCATGTCATCACATAGAGCCAGCTCGGTATCATTTTAGGTAATATCTTCCCCTAATATCAAGCTTTCATGCTCTGATCTCACTTGGCCTTAAGTAGAGCTGCTTCAAGCACGCCTTAGCTGATTTTCATCCGTATCTTTGACAGTTTATGGATAAACAAAGATGTAAGGGAGACAGGATGCATCTGAGTTTATTTACCCTGCCTTTGGCAAGGGAGTCTTCGTCTGCACAATGAGAGTGAGTAAAAAGTAAAAGCAGAATAAAAAATGATGTCCTCAGTGTTAAATTAGCTCTCATGTTGTGTGGGATTGAGATTTCTTGCACCACTGGCATCTTAATAACTATTAGAAGATAACATTTTATCGGAGAGGTGGTGGGGGAGGGCAAAGAGAGGGAGAGACAGAGAATGACTCTGTTCCCTGCAGTTTCACCCTAAAGAAACTGTTCATTAAACTCTGGAACCAGATTTTCTGCTAATCACCTTACCAAAGCATGCACTTGCTCAGGAAATGGGTTTTTTGAGGGTGGAGAAGAGAAGAATGTGAGTTATTAGCAGTGGCCCTATCTCCACAGGGGCAGAGCCAAAAGGTACTAGAAGTGGTATCCTTGGTTCCATCAGATTGCACAGGGTCCATCAGGCTTGACCCCAATTAAGTCCGCTTCCTTGTGGACGTCTGTGTTCTCTGAGAGCCCACACGTTATAGGGTTTACCCTCCCTTTGCACCTGATAATTTAATGAGCACCTATACTGTACTCTTTATATACAGGTCAGTTGGCTGATGTGGCTGTGATGATGTTTGAGGAAGTTTTTTGTTGAAACTGTGCTTAATGGACTATCTCCATGGATTAACTGCTTCCATATTCATAACAGTCTTACAAAGGAGAGCCTATCATTGGTTGTGGTTTACAAAAGAAAAAACTGAGGCCAGAAGAGGAGAAATGACTTGGGAAAAAACACACCGCTAGTAAGGGACAGAGCCTGGACACTAACCTCACTCCCTTGAATTCCAAAGTTTATACCTTTTACAACCATCAAATGCCAGATAAGTGAACGAGAATGCCTTCATTACCATTCTTCGTGTGGACTAAGAGGGTTCTGTTTAGGAAATGTAAATAAAGAAAAAAACGCTTGATTCATGTATTAAAAACAAATGTTATTACTAATCAGGTAAGTGGGACCTCTGATGCTGATAGGAGAAAAAAACTCAGAAGATCATTTATTTTAGGGAAAACACTAATTATATGGCTATAAATTTCTCTGGGTAAAAATGCCAAGAACACCAATGTTGCCTGCAGCCTCAAGAGACCACCTCTAGTTTGGCTGTGATTGAAATACTAGAATTTGCTCTTTGTTTCTCTAGGCTTACAAAAAGTACTTGAAATTGTTCTGAAATCTTATTTAGTTCTTTCAAATAACACATACAGCAAGCCCACTTTTTAAATCTTAGGCTATGACTAGTCATTGCTCATGATTATGAAAAAGCCAGTGAAGGGGGAAGTGAGAGGTAGGGACAACTATATTGCTCTCATACACGGAAAGCTTAACTATTAAGCAGAAGCTATTCAGCAAAACAAGAAATGAAAAGGGGCCAGCCCAGTGGCATAGCAGTTTAGTTCGCAGGCTCTGCTTTGGTGGCCCGGGTTTCACCAGTTCGGATCCTGGGCACAGACCTACACACCGCTTATCATGCCATGATGTGGCAGGCGTCCTACATATAAAGTAGAGGAAGATGGGCACGGATGTTAACTCGGGGCCAATCTTCCTCAGCAAAAAGAGGAGGATTGGTGGCAGATGTTAGCTCAGGGCTAATCTTCCTCAAAAAAAAAGAAATGAGCTATCAAGCCATGAAAAGACGGGGGAAACTTCAATGCATATTGCTAAATGAATAGACACCAATCTGGAAAGGCTACACACTGTACAATTCCCACTATATGGCATTCTGGAAAAGGCAAAACTATGGAGACAGTAAAAAGATCAGCAGTTGCCAGGGGTTGGAGGGGAGGGGGGAAGGCATAGGTGGAACACAGAGGATTTTTAGGGCAGTGAAACTACTGTGTCTGATACTACAATAGTGGATACAGGTCATTATGCTTTTGTCAAAACCCATATAATGTACAACGTAAAGAGTAAACCTTAAGGTAAATGATGGATTGTAGTTAATGATAATGTATTAATATGGGCTCATCACTTACAACAAATGTACCGCTCCAATGCAAGATGCTAATAATAGGAGAAACTGGCGAAGGGGGCAGGGTGAAGGAGTAGCGGGGAGCTCTGTACTTTCTGCTCAATTTTTCTACAAACTTAAAACTGCTCAAAAAAAGTTTTAACTTTTTATAAGCAGAGGAGAGTCGTGCTGTTTTTCATCATCATAGCATCTCTGTAGATGATAGTGCCCTGTGGGGAAAAAAATGATAATCCTCTCACTGTTTAACACTAACTCAGTGCTCAGGTTGTGACAACCGAGGACTCTATATGAAAGGTCAATTTAAGCGTCTCAGTGGGTTGGAGAGACAAAGCGGACTTTGTGTCACAATAGAACTCATCCCATGGAACCGTGGAGATGGCAGAAGATAAAACAATACTCTCGATCACCAGCAGATTAACCAGCAAGGACGTGTTTTTTCTTTTTATCCTATAGGCTCCTAAGGACAATGGCCCTTTGTCCTTACACCTGTTGAAGGGGGAAGGTGCCCTTGACAGAGACCTGGTAGGGTTTATGCGAGGCCGTGCAGTTCAGATTTCTTACCTGCGTCTCTGACGATACATCCCGTTTCATAATATGCCTTCTAGCAACGGAACTTGGAGACGGAGCCCTCAGTGTTCAAAGGGAAAGGAGCACATCCAAGCTTTACTTGAGAAGAATGATAGAATATAGAAATCCATGCTTTTGTGGTTAGTGCTGTCAAGTTGGTTCCGACTCCTAGAGACCCTGTGTACGGAAATCCATGTAGAAGAGCAATGTTACAAAGTTGTGGCATGTTCCAGCTCTCGACAACATGCCAGCCACAAGTTCCATGAGGGTCCTGCTCTTCCCTGGTCCTCAGCTTCTAGCTCAGCACGAGGCACAGAGTTAAATCTCAACAGAGGCGAGACTTGCTGGATGAACACACCTCCAGGACTTTGCTAAAGAAAAGAAAATGGCAAAATGATTCATTAAGATTGACAGCTGATTTTTCCAGCTATGTCACTAAAATCTCCCAATAAACATTGGTCTGTGGGCACCTGTGTGTTGACGGCTTTTTTCCATTCTAAATCCTGACTTGTAATGGGATCTGTTGGTTTTGACTGCCTTCTTTTGGGAACAACACTCCAATTTTCTTTGGGACAACCAACCTTCCCCTTATTCTTAGTATGCGAAGTTTGAATTTCATACTTCCTTTTGGCTGAAAGGAATCGTGTGTGGCCTGAGCCCAGCCAGTCAGAGCACTGTTTCCCCCTTGTCTCAGTGGAATTCAGAGAAGGATGCATAACTCAAGCTGGACCCAAGAGAATCCCACCTGGGATTTTGCCGGTATGATTTGAAAAGAAGTGCTCTTTATCTGCTGGGGTTGAGAAATGGGTAAAATGCAAGCCTAGAATTACTAGTGGACTTAGCCTCCACTTGGGAAAAATATCCTTGAAATTAAAGTCAAAATAGAGGAAATGTAAGCTGAATAATGGAGAAAGAACAAGTTCTGGTGAAAATATATGAGCAACTTGAACCAGCTAAGCCTGAAGTCAATACATTTCCCAGACCCTTCAATGAAAATGGCTACTAAATTCCCAGGCTTTCAACCACCTTATAACCTATTACAATTTACTGATGTACCCATTTTTTCCCCTTAGATTGAAATGCTGAGTCAGTACTGTTCTTTCATATGTCCATGTGCTTCAGACTAGAATTTAATGAGAAAATTCTAACTGGGAGATGTTCTGTCCAGAGCCTCCACCACTTCTGTCAATCTAATCATGCCTCCAGGTGGAAAAAGATAATGTTAGAAACGAAGAGTCCTTGAAACACCACTTCCAAATTCCAACAAAACGCAGAATTCTCCTTTGTTGAACATCTTGCTTCACCATAAACTCTAAATCTTTTGGTGGCTTAGAAAAAGTTGGCATGTGGCAGAGTCCTGCTACACAGATAGAGACATCAGAGAATGGGCTCTTGGCCATACTCGGCACACATTCTGAAGACGTGGCCCCATGCCACCGCATCCCCTTACACTCAATGTGCCATTGGGCTCAAGAGCGAGGGCAGCCTGGACATGAAAAATAACCTGAACTTCATGGATGGGTTTGATAGATGAAGAAAAATGCTCTACAGCTCTTCACTCCATTCCAGCTAGTAAATGTAATAAGAACTAACATCTATTGCGTGCTATTGTACCAAGCGTGGTGCTAAATACTCTTCTTGCATCCTCCCTTTTAATCCTCATCTACTACAATCCTATGTGGTAGACCCTATTATAATCCCCACTTTCCAGTTGAAGAAACGGGACCTAGAAAACTTACCAAACCTCCCTAGATCACTGAGCAGGATCCAGACCCAAGAAGCAGGACCCAGGCTCTCAATCACAATGCAACGTTGTGTGATAACAATAAAGCCTGGATCATGGTTTTAAAATTACGAAAATGAAAGTTCTGACTGGAAGGAAGTTTAGATATCATCTAGCCTGACAGAAAAACTGAGGGTGAGGGAGCAGTGACTTCCCCAAAGTCACATACAAGTTAAAGAACCAGGCACTGAAATCTAGCCCTGATGCCCCAGCACTTCTGCAGCATCATTTCAGGATAGATACACATCACCACACAGACCAAGTAATTCAACAGGCAGCACCATTACAGATGCACCAGTCATTAAAATACCAAAATATGTCCAGACCAGGTAGCAAATTGCACCATTCTAAGACTATTTCCCTCTCCCCTTAGGACTCCCGAATCCCTCCAAAATTCAGAAATGAAAGGGCAAATGTCCGTCCCTCTGGCCAGCTTCCATTCTGATTAGCCAACCCCCTCCCTCAGTTAAGTAGTTTTAACATGAGCCCTTCATTAACACAAAAGGCGGCACACAGACTATTCTTCCTCTGGATAATGGGAACTTCATGGGTGAATTGCAGGCCGCATCTCAGTCACTTGGGAGAACACTGTTATCTCAAATATAAGAGGTAGACAAAACTAACCATGCCAACTGTGCACCCATGCCGATGTGGGAGGGGGCCAGAGAGGGGACGGTTCAGCCTGGCATTTGGAGACTCTGACGAGGCTTTTTCATCCTCTTCCAGTTGTGGGTTAAGACATAGCCTCCCCAAAGAGTGGAAGAGTTCAGGACATCTGAATTGTCAGTTGGAAGCAAGAAGGGCCATGCCCCATCTCTCTCACCTTCCTTGTTTCTTATTGGAACGGCAGAGCCATCTCTCAAGTCATGGGAGCCCTACTGACAAGGAGTGGGAAATACAAGGGAAGCAAACTCGCCGGCTGCACACACCAGCCCCAGGCTCCCTTTGAAGTCAATGGGAGGTAAGCTGTTCTTTTTGACTCTTCTCAGCTGCAGAGATGAAGAAGCAAATTGCTAATGAAGGGAGGCCCTGATGCATAGAATGCCCAGCAAGAGTCAACCTTGTGCACTGCTAGCCAGGCTGAAAACCATCGAGATCCCAGTGGCCTGCCTTCATGAGATGATGGTTTGCAGAGGACCGACTTGGGCCATTTAAGTATCTGTTCCCCAGTTATGCCTTACCAGGATTTGCAGATCACCAAGTAATTCTCAAATACGAATTGATAGGCATATTCATATTCCATCCATCCATGAACATTCTGTTATGGACCAGAAATCTATTTCAGTGGTAGCCACAACTTTCTTGTATAATGTTTAAAGCTAGAGATATTACACAGTGATTGAAGGCCAATATAGAAAAAGCTCAACAACTCCTCACCTACCTCCCCTTCATCTGGCGATCTCCTCCTCATTCTCTGGATGTTAGCTTACATGTCACTCCCTGTTCCAGCCTCCTCCCCCAGACTCAGTTAGAATTCCCGTAGCACTTTATGATTTCCTTTTTGCAGTATTTATTACATTTATAATTATTTGCTCAATGCTTATCTTTCCTACTAGAACTACACTACCCACGAGGATTGAGGCAGCATTACTCTTACATATCCCCAGTACCCAGAAGAGAATTTTGCTTAATAGTGAATATTTACTGAGTAATGAATGAATACTGCAAGAGCTTGACATCAAGTCCTAGCTATTTATGGAGTAGGCTTCTTAACTATCATTAGAATGTGTGGGAAAGTCACTTAAAAAGACAAAGTCATCCATGCGTACATCAAGTTCTTCAGCTTCACCAATTCACAAAACACTTTCCAGTTTGTCTTCTCTTCCTATTTCTTTAAATCCATTCTCTCCTATACCATGATTTAAGAGAACCTCCATTCCATGTTATTGTAATTGGTGCATCATTGAATTTTTCTCAAACTGGGGTCCACAGAGCTTGCCTTATCTTATGGGCCTGTGAATTCGCTACGAGGTTTGTAAAGAGATGAAAGCATGTACTGAACCATGCAGGTGAACATTTTAAAACTGAGTATGGACACATGATTTCCATATCTGGAAGTTTTTAAATATATTGAAAATTCTCTCACATTCCTCCCTTTAAAAAGTGGAGTCTCATTTCCCTTCCCTTGAATGCAGGACTCAGTCACTTGCTTCTAATGAACAGAGTGAGATAATGAACTTCCATGACTTCCAAGGCTAGGTTGGAAAGGGAGATACAGCTTCCCCCGGTCATCTCTCTTGGAGCATGCGCCTGGGAAGCCCTGAGCCACCATTGAGCAATCTGAATCTGTCAGGCTGCAGAGACCAAATGGAGAGATTGCACAGAGACTGCCAGAGGATCCCCAGCTGTTCAAGTCTTCCTAGCCTAGCTACCAGGCACGTGAGTGACAAGGGCTTCCAGCCTCAGCCACCATCTCACTACAACTTCATGAAAGACCCCAAGCCGGAACTGCCCAGCAGAGCCACTCCTGGGCTCCTCACCCGAAGAAACCATGAAGGATAAATGATTATTGGTGTTTTAAGTCCCTGAGTTTTGTGGTGTTTGAAACAAAGCAAAAGATAATTAGCATGGTGTCCTTCTTTGCAGTCGGGTTTATGATTGCATCGGAACCATACCTTTATCAGAGGCGAATGAGTGGAGAATACAGGCCTACTTAATAAATGCATGTCAAGCGCCAGGTAAAGTTTTGCAGTAGTTCAAAAAGAGAAAAGTGACAGGCAAACGGCTCATCACACCCAACTTGGTGTTTCGGGCAGGCTGAACTCAAAGGAACCTTTGTTTAGTCAATACCATACTCAAGTTGCAAGCAGTTACTGGGTTTCAGCAAAACAACTTCAGCAATTACATGTAACAAATGTGATCCATTTTAATTGTATTGGCTCTATTTTGCTTTTATTTTTTCTCTGATTCTACTTAACTTAATAATTGCTTCTACCTAGTTTTATATGTATACTTTTGAGTAACATTATAATAATTTAACACCAGAGGATCGTGACTACTTTTTCTTTAAAAGCAATCTTAAATTTAAAAATCAGTGAAAGAGGATCTTCATAAAGGTGTGCACATCTCTAACACACTATCATCTCATTAACTGTTGTTAAATGAAGTCACTGTTCACCCTAGAGCACTCGTCAGAACTGTCCACATATGGACCAGTTTAACTGTAAGGTTGGTATCTCTGCCTTTAAGTCTCCTGGTTCAAGCCTCATGTTTGAAACCCACGCTGATGACAATGATGTTTTCATCCGTGTATTCTTAGCACACATGCCTGACTGTTTTGATCAGCAATCCCTTATTCCTCCTGTTTATCACTTTCAGCTGGAAGATGGCACAACAAAGACAGGTGGTCTTCAACCTCCCCAGCTCCAATTTTTGAGTAGAGCATTTAGATTATATTTTAAATCAAACCATTATAAATGTACCTTTCAAATCTGGTGAATATTCTTTCACTCATTTTTATATTACCTCAAAAGTACAGAAGCTTAATTTATAACATATTAATATTTTAAATATATATTTTTATATGGCTGATTGATAGATATAACATGTAGCTTTCCATTCTATGCTGTGACAAATATCTGGAAGTAATTTGATTTTTTAAATAAAACAATAGATTATTAATTATCATAATAACATCAATCATGTACTGCTGTCTTGAAATACTGGCACAGTATGGTGTTAATCATTTCATCTATATTGTTTCATTTAATCCACACACGTTACCTAATGATTTAGGTAAAACTGTCATTTTACAGAGGCTCAGAGGGATGGTCATTTGTCCAAAGATAACATAACTGGAAATGGAGTAGCTAAGATTGAACCCACAGAGGTCTGCCTTTATCAACTCAGTTTTCCAACCTCTCTAAATTCTCTTGACTGTCCATACTTTCTTGTTTACCATATTCCTGTGAAGCTAAGTTGTCTTGTCATCAGTTGTAAGATGTTTCATTATTTATGTGCCAACATGACAAAGACTGACAATTAAACTAGAGCACAATGCTTTATCACTAGAACTTTTATTTTATATTGATTTGAAAGTAATCTATTTAATAAGTAAACCTAATTAGACATATTTTTAGCGAACATTCCTGTTATACAGATATAAAACAGAAAGCATAAACAAAATAAATGGAAGGAGGTGTGTTCTGGAATTTCCCATTTGGAGTCTGGCTCTTCTAGGTTGTTTTGAGATGAGGGTCATCAGTGTCCCGGTTTTTCCACAATGTCATTCTCCAAGAACGAGAGCATTGATGATGTAGTATTTCTTAAAAGAACACTCCATTATTGGGTCTGGATTTTTCTTCCAAGCTGCTGTCATCCTTTCCACAAGTTTTGATATGTATGTGCAGGCCTCTCATTTAAATATTAAAAAAAGCACATCTTAGAGTCAATGGAATGTGATATTATTATATTTCCTGTAGACCATGTTAAAAAATCAACCATCTACAAATTTAAGTATTTACAATGTTATGGTTATACTAGGCATAAAGGTCTAATATCAGGCTTCAGCCTGCTATGGATCATTAGTATACATTTATGTTGCTTTACTTACATTATCTCCATTTGTTGAATGCTTATGATGATCAGTTACTGCTCTAGATGCTTTGCATGTGTTAAGTTGTTAAACCAAAGGAAGCAGCATGTTGTCCCACTATATCAATGAAGAAACTAAGATTTTGAGAGTTTAAAGAATTTGTTCAAAGTCACATCGCTTCTTAAGTGGCAAAGGCCAGGATCTAACTTCAGTCTCTCCGACACCAAATTTCATACTGCTAGCTACTTTGTGATATTACCATCCACATAAACACATGCATTGGCAGTGTGAGAATTGGTAAATACTGTTAATGATTCTTGTTATGTGCTATGTACAAACGATTTCTACTTCCCTTAGCCTTTTCTCTGCCTGCATATGAGTATACAAGGTAGCATGAACGTGGATCTTTATTGACTCCTCTCCCGTATGTTAACAGTAACCCTGCAGGGACTGATCTGGAGGTAATGCGCCAATATTTCTCAAAGCCCGGCAATGCATCACTCCCATGGCTGTCTTGCTTTAGAGGTTTCTGGGGGAGTTACCTATAAAATTGACCACAGTACTGGCTGTCACAGGACTCTTACACAATCAAGTCCATGCATTCCTATTTTACCACTGATGAGAAAATTTCATCTTGGCAATCATTCTATGGGAAATTAATGTGGCTTCCTTTCATTGTTTATAACCCACTGTAGGAAAGGAAGGAATATGTGCAATTGTTTTATGTTGTACCTGAAGCAAAAGATTTCATTATTTAGCTGCTGCCCAGTTAAGCCATGGTAATTATGTTGCTTTTAAAAAGAAGGAAATTAATCTCACAGAAACTCTCATTTTATAATCTGGAGGTGAGTGGCACAAATAGTTAGCAATACTTCTAAACTTCACGCTGTGCAAGTAACTAATCCAGGAATTACTTATAAAATCAAGTGAAGCAGCTTTTATAATGTTAGGTCGTGGATTTTGGAAACCTTCATGTAAAGATTCCTCCCCTGGTACCTTGAGACACTGTCTTTACCAACTCAATCCGGGTGTTTGGAAAAAAGAAGATCTCTGATGTTTCTAAAGCTTGTGAGCCATACTTTGTTAGAGAAATCTCAGCTTCATCTGAAAAGGCTTGTGAGACACTGTGAACCATGCCAAGTCAACTGGGATGAATTGTACAAGATATCCATGTTCTTTCTCCCATTTTCTCAAGTCTCAGCATCTGGCAGCACCATCTTCCCAGCTATCCAAAGTTGAAATGATTCTTGACTTGTCCCTTTTATTTGGTCCCTATATCCAAACAGTCTTTGAGTCCTACTTATTCCACCTCCTCAGTAACTCCCTAATCTGCCTACTTCTCTCCATCCTAACTGTCATTACTTCCATTCACCACCATGACCCACCTGGACAACTGCATCAGCTTCACCCTAATCTAACTGATTCTTCCTGCCTCTGGTCCTGCTGTTTATAAAGTGAAAAGTCTAATCATATCACTCCCTGGCTTAACCTTTTTGATGGCTTCCTGTGGCTCTTGAGATAAGAACCCAAGTTCATTCTATAGCTTACAAGTCCCCTCATGATGAGGGCCCTCTCGCTTCCCAAGGCCCATCTCTCTCCCTCTCTCCAGCCCGCCCCCATTTCTCTGCTTCAGTCAAATGGAACAACTTTCAGCAATTCAATTCTCCCACCTTAAGGCCCTTACACATGGGATTTCTCTGCTTAAAATATCCTGCCCTTTCAAGTCCAAAGTTAGATTTTCCATCCTCTTAGGATGACTTCCGCCATGCCTATTCTAATTTCATGCCCCCTACCCTGTGATCTCTTACTTCTTTATGATTATCTTATCACTCAGTTAACTCTGTTATAATTATCCATTTGTTCACTTTCTCTACCAACCATGAATTCCTTGAGAACAGAAACTGTCTCTTGTTCACTGGTATATGTCAGGGCAGTGGCTGCCATACTGTGTATAGCACCAGTGGTACAAAGAATGATTTGAAGTGGTACACTGAGGCTCGCTTTTAAAGTTTTAAAAATTGTTCTGCATTTTTTATGTTTATCTTCTCTTTATAGCAAGCAGTGTTTGTTTTATTTATTACGAACCACAGATGCACAGAACTGAATTGACTATTATCCTTGTTTCATTACGCAGTCATCATTGGTCCCTGCATGATGCACTGATATTTATTTTGCTAGTTATTTTATACCATAATAAGCATCGCCAAATTTGCCATGCAAAATAAAAGCTCAGATCTTCACAGTAGCCAACATCCACCCATATGGTACACTGGTTCTGTTCTTCTGCATCCTTCTACCTGACCCTGCACACCATGATCACCATTCTCTTGCTTTCTATTTAAATAGTTTTAGCCTATCTCTAAATTGCATTTACTTTTTAGTTTTTTAAGATTGTGGGAGATGTTTAATATTTCAATTGTTTTATAAGTTCTACTTTTTAATTATCTATAATCACATATAAAAACAGAGCAGAAGACTATATTTCCTTTTTTATTGAAATATAATTGACAGATAACATTATATTAGTTTCAGGTGTACAACATAAAAATTCAATATTTGTATATATTGTGAAATGATCACCACCATAAGTCTAGTTAACATCTGTCACCATACACAGTTATAAATTTTTTTTCTTGTGACAAGAACTTTTAAGATCTACTCTCTTAGCAGTTTTCAAATACGTAATATAGTATTACTACCTATAGTCACCATGTTCTACATTCTAAATTATTTTCTTATGTTGGCCGTGTTTAACTTTATAAAAAGGATATCAGGTTTACACAATATTTGGGGACTTTTTTCACTTACTATCTTGTTGCTGAGAGGCATCCATATTGTCTGCTGTTGTAGTTCATTTAGTTTGACTGCTCTATTATAGTCCATTGATGACTATACCACACTTTAAGCATCCACTCACCCATTGATGGGCTCTTGGGTTGTCTCCAGGTTTTAGCTATTGTGCACAGTGGTGTTCTGAACATTCGAGTATGTACCTCCTGTTGGACACGTGCACGAATTTCACTGGGGTAAAACTGCTGGGTCACAGAATATGTGAATCTTTAACTCTTGGAGACAATGCCAAGCTAGGATTCAATGAGATGGCACCAATTTACACTCCTACCAATAATATATCTGAAACCCTATCGATCCACATCCTCTCCAATACTCCGTATTGTCAGCCTTCTTTACTTTGGCCACTCCCCTATCAGGAAAATGGTATTCCATGTGACCTTGATTTGTATTTCCCTGACCATGAATAATATTGAACATTTCTTCATGCATCTATTGTACATATGTGTTTTCTCTTCTGAAATGCTTATTCCTGTTTTCTACCCATTTTTCTCTTGGATTGTTTGTATTCTTATCGATCTTAACATATTTTGATGCCAATTGTTAGTAAATTATGTGTACTTATTGCAGAATATCTTATCGAAGTTGGTAACTTATCTTCGTAATATCTTTAAGGTGTACTAATTAATAAAAGTTCTTAAGATAACATGCATATGACATTCAACAACACCAAAGTAGGCTTCTGGATAACGTGGCAGGGAGTGAAATTACCCAGTTTCTTAAGTCATGAAGTGGGTTGGGGCAGAGGCTTTGCTCTGTATTTGAGCTGTTTTTGAACTACAACCTACTGCTGTCCACACTTCCATTAGGTGTCGGGCACATCATAGACACTCAGCCACAACTTGCTGGAATGAACTAAAATACTCTGTGGAAATGGGCACACTGAGAAGAACATTCATTCTCCAAGTTGTTTAAACAGATGGTTTGTTTTTAAAAGACAAAAAAAAATTGTAAAAGAAACTAAAGAATAGGATTGATCTTCATTTGATCCTCGTGGTGTTGGGGAAACGGTATTTTTGGCAGACTATGTCATGTGGTTAGACTGGGCAATTTTCCCCTTCTCTAAGACTATAATTGGAGATGCCTTGGTATATGTATTTTTTACTGACTCAACTAAAAGAGACTTTTGCATACATTGTGAAAATTCTCTTTGGAGCTAAAGAAAGGAAAGAAATAAGAATTAAATACTACTTCTTCTTAAAAGCCATCCCTGATCTCAAGTCCCCCTACCCAAATGGACCTATCTCTTTTTCTTCTCCATTTCTTAGGTTTCACATGGGCACAAAGCAGGACATACCAACAAAGGCCATTTTGATGTGGAATCATAATATAAAAATGCTGATTTGTAATCTTATTTTTACCAAAAATATGGGGCCAATCAAACTCTCAGAGGCTCTTTCTGTGACGACCACTCACCCCATAGCCAGCAATCCCACCCACCTCCCATGAGGGCCAAGGCAGAGGCAGGAATAAGTTAGGTCTGAGGGATGGGGTGAGGATGTCTGTTTTATACCTTACCTGTAGTATTTCTCAATATGAAAGTCCAGCAGTGTTTTTTAACTTTAAAGTATATTATACTATATGTCATAATACAAAAGATTTCATATTCACATATACATATGTAGTATAAGGAATACTGTTACACACACCCTGTTTACCCATGGTTCAGCCTAACATAACAGAATTTTACCAGTCCTACTGCAACTCCCATATCAATCCCTCTCTCTTCATTTATTATTTATTCAAAAATATTTATTTTGGGGCTGGCCTCATGGCCAAGGGGTTACAGTTCTTCTTGCTCTACTTTGGCAGCCTGAGTTCACAGGTTCAGATCCCAGGCATGGATCCACACCAGTCATCAGCCATGCTGTGGAGGCATGCTACACACAAAAAATAGATGAAGATGGGCACAGATGTTAGCCCAGGGCTAATCTTCCTCAAGCAAAAAAAAAAAAAAGAGGAAGCTTGGCAATGGATGTTAGCTCAAGGTGAATCTTCTTCACCAAAAAAAAAAATTATTTGAATGATTATTATGTGTCAAGCACTGTTCTAGGTACTGCAAAATAGTAAGATAAAAAAACAGACAAGAAGCCCTGACTCATGAAGCTTAAATTTTATAAAAGGAAACAACTATTTTGAATTTTGGGTTCATTAGTCTCTTTTCCCTCCTCATAGTTTTACTATATATATAGATACATATATGAATCTCCAACTAATATATTAATTAGTTTACTATCTTCTAAGCCTTGCTTTTTTCACTTAAAATTTTTGTGCATGAATGCTGGTTCATTCATTTTCACTATCTGTGGCCTTCTATTATGTGAATACTTCACAGTGTATCATTTTCCTCTTTATGGATATTTGGATTGTCTTTAGATTTTTGCTATTACAAACAAAGCTACTTGAAACAGCATCATACAGCATATATTTTTTGTCTCTGGATTCTTTTGCTTAACATTATGCTTGTGAGATTAATTTCTGTTGCTGTGTGTAGCAGTAATACGTTGCTGTTCATTGGTGTATCGTTTTCCACTGGATGTATATATCCAATTTACTTATAACTCTGTATTTCAACATTTGAGTTATTTCTAGTATTTGTTTAATGCCATGTTTCCCTGCCATATTTGAAGCATATATTTGTGTTGGGTATTGCTGGGTCTTAAGATATGCATATGCCCAATTTTAGTAGATCCTGCCAACCAATTGTCTGAAGCAGTTATACAATTTTTACTCTTGCAGTAATGTATGAAAGTAACCATTCTGGTGGCATTGTGATTTTAATTTCCCTTTACCTGACGATTAATGAAAGTGAGCGCTTTTACAAGAGTTTGTTGGTTCCTTAATATCATATTTTATGAAATACCAGTTTAACACTTTTTCCCATTTTTTTCTATTTCTTATTGATTTGAAGAAAATATATACATAAGTACTCCCAAACATATAAATGATAGAACCACTGGTACATCATTAAATAGAAGTGATAATAACAGGCAAACTTGTCTCACTCCCAATCTCAGAGATAAATATTCAACATTTCACTTAAATAGGACATTATTATAGCTTTAAAAACATGATTTATCAGATAAAGGAAGTTCATTTCCATTCCTACTTTACAAAGTTTTATCATGAAAGCATGTTGAATTTATCAAGTGCTTTTTTGTAACTATTGAGATAATCATGTGAATTTTCTCCTTTATTCTATTAATATGGTTAGTTGCACTGACTGATGTTTGAATGTTAACACAACCATGCATCCACTCCTAGAATAAATTCAGCTATACTGTAGTGTAGTACCCTTTCTAAATATTGTTGGATTCAGTATGCTAATATTTTGCTTAGAATTTTTTTAAATCTATTTTCATGGGAAAGATTGGCCTACAGGTTTACTTTCTTATAATATCCTTGCCAGTTTTTGGTATTAAGGTTTTGCTGGCCTCAAAAACACACTGGAAAATGATACCTGTTCATTCTAGATAGTTTCTTTGGATCCATCTCCCCCTTCACTATTCTCTCTTCACCTGTGTCTAATCAATTAAGCCCACTGATTGAGTTCTTAAGTTCAGTTATTGTATTTTTAAATTCTCAAGTTCCCAATTGATCCCATTATATAATATTCAGTTTTCCATCAAAATTCTCCATCTCATTATTTAATATTTTCACATATTATTCTTGATTATTTTAATACCTACGTCTATTAACAAAAATATCTGGATATCTTCTGGGTCTGTTTCTACTGTTTATTATTTTCTATTAGACATTAGTTAATTCTTACCTTTTTGTGCATCTCATTATTTTTGTTTGAATGCTACACATTGATTTGAAAAACTGTAGAAACTGAAGTTCTCAACTGTTCCTTTAATATTGTCCAATTCCTTGAGGAGAAAGGCAGATCAGGTTACAAGCCCACCTCTTTGGGATTCTACCTTCCCTCCAATCCCAGAATTGCAAGTTCTTACTGTATTAGTATTATCAGTCAATGCTTTCAAAGAGAGGTAAAAAAATATTTTGCCAATCTTGTCTAGTTATTGTCAGAGGAAGAATTTGTCTGAAATAAGCTAGTGTGCTATTGCCAGAAGTAGCACTGTCTATCTTATCGGATTTTAATTTGTATTTTCCATATTTCAAATGAGTTGAGCATTTTTAGAAGCTTATCAGCCACTATTGTTTTCACGTATGCAAAGTTTTCTATTTAATTATTAGTTTTGTCTTATTGATCTGAAGTTCTTTATATCATTTAGATTTTTATCCTCGCTATTATGTATATTTAAGTTATTTCTCTCTGATTACAGTTTGTCTTTTCATTCTTTATTTATTTTGATGGATTCATGTATTATTTTCAATGTGGTCATATTCATTAACCTTTTCCATTTTGGTTTGTGCCTTTTTTCTTATTTAGGAACTCCTTTCCTATCTCAGTGTCATAAAGATAACCTCCTATATTTTACCCTAATCGTTTTAAAGTTTTTCTTTTAACTTTTGTCTTTAATCCATCTGCAGTTCATGTTTGTGTGTGCGGTGAAGTAGGGATTCAATTTCATTTTTTTCCATATGGATAAGAAGTTGTCCCAGAACCATTTACTGAAATGAGGAACTGACTCCATATAAAAAGCACTTTAATTTCAGAACATTGTTTCAGGAAACTATGCTCCAAGTATGGGAGGTCCTCATTATCACAGTATTCATGATCTGTGTCCCCCAAAGAAACAACCTCTTTAAAAGCTAGTCCTCCCTCAAACAAACTGTTGACTGATTTTAGCTTCTCTCCCTTCGTCGTGTCAACAGTATTTACTAGTCAATGTCTCAGGTTGTTAGCTGTTTTAAAATTCCCAAAATACAAGGCAAAAACAATGCAAATTGATGGCAAAGTAAAATTACAAATCTTGCAAAGGAGGTTGCATCTTACCATCTGAGCATAATTGCTCTAATCATCCCCAAAGGCAATGACAGATGGTCATATGGCAGAATTGGACCAGTTAGTAACAAAAGAACAGAACATCAGCAGGTGAGATGACACTATAGATGACTCAAAAAGAAAATGACTTCAACATCAAAATTTAAGAGCAATCCTCGAGAAACATGTACAAAGACCTTGTGTATTTTTGCAAACTGATCTTTATGATCATGATGCAAAAGTAAAATTAACAATGTCTTATAGCTCAATTTTCTTTCTTTCTTTCTTTTTTTGTTTTGAGGAAGATTGGCCCTGAGCTAACATCTGTTGCCAATCTTCCTCTTTTTTTTCTCCCCAAAGCCCCATTACATAGTTGTATATCCTAGTTGTAAGTCATTCCAATTTTTCTGTGTGGGAAGCCGCCACAGCATGGCTTGATGAGTGGTGTGTAGGTCTGCGCCCATGATCCAAACCGGTGAACCCCAGGCCACTGAAGTGGAGTGTGCACACTTAACCACTTGGCCATGGGGCCAGCCACAATTTTTTAAAGTAGAATTATATACACATACACATACAAATAACAGCACTTGATTCTTTGATTGTTCTGAGACTATGTCACAGTTGGAATTATGACCTAAATTCTCTTAAACATAAAATAAGACTGGTTTGTAAGTTATGTTGTATTTTTCAAGACAAATTCCCAATCAAAGCTTCTTCACTGCTATTTCGTATAAAACTCTGATGATTTAAGATTATGAACAATAAAAGGGATGGGGAGAGTAGGGAGGCTTCAAGTCTAATATTTGACACAAACCCACTTCTCAATGGACTTATTTCACAGGACAAGTTTAAATGGTCATGAGGGCCAGTAGTAGGGTGAGGTAACTGAGGCGCACAGGGCAAAAAATCTGAGACAGCATTCACTCTTGGGATTGGACAAGTGCAAACACTGATCTGATTTCTATCACCAGGCATTAGTTTTGCCAATTCTTGGACTGGAAAGAAATCACACAGCATGTTCTCTTTTGTGTCTGGTTTCTTTCACTCAGCATGCTTTTGTATGTATCAGTAATTCATTTCCCTTTATTGCTCAGTATTCTGTTTTATAAATTTTCATTTTATAATATATGATATTTTATAAATATACTATTTTATATTTTATAATAAACCTCTTTATATAACATTATATAAAGATACCACACTGTGTTTATCCATTCATCTATTGATGGGCATTTGAACTGTTTCTAGTTGTTGCCTGTTATGAATAAAGGCATTGTGACATTAGTGTCCAATTCCTTTTGTGGACATATATTTTCATTTCTTTTGGGTAAATGCCTAGGAGGGAAAATACTGGGTAAGATGGTAGGTGTTTGTTTAACTTGATAAAAACTGCCAAAATGTTTTCCAAAAAACTTGTACCATCTTATGCAACTATCTGCAATGCATGAGAGTGCCAGCTGTTCCATATCCTCGCCAATACTTGCTATTGTTAGTCACTTTAATTTTAGCCATTCCATTGCTGTGAAGTGGTATCTCATTGTGTTTTAATGTGCATCCCCCTGAAGAAGAATATGATGTTGAGTATCTTGTCATGTGTTTATTAGCTACATATCTTCTTTTATAAAATGCTTTTTCAAGTCTTTAGCCTGTTTTTTAACTGAATTGTTTGTCATCTTATTATTGAGTTTAAGAGTTCTGTATATATTCTGGATTATATATTCTAGACACAAGAGCTCTGTCAGAGTCATGTATTGATAATATTTTCCCCCAAACTATGGCTCACCTTTTGCTTTTCCCATTGGTGCCCTTCGAAAGGCAAAAAGTTTTAATTTGATAAAGTCCAATTTATAATTTTTTCTTTTATGTTTAGTCTAAGAAATCTTTGCCTACATCAAAGTTACAAAAATTTTCATTTTATTCTACAAATATTGTAGTTTTGGCTTTTACATTTAAACCTAGGATCTATTTTGAATTAATTTTGGTTTATGGCATGAAGTAGGCATCAAAACTCATTTTTTAATATGAATGTCCAGTTGTTCCCACATCACTTATTAAAAACAACTTTGTTTTCCCACTTAATTACTTTAGAACCTTTCCAAAATTCAACTGGCCATAGGTGTGTGGGTCTATTTCTAGACTCTTCTGTTTCACTGTTCTATATGTCGATACTTTTGTCAATACCACATTGTTATGATTACTGGAGCTTTCTAATAAGACTTGAAATCAGGTAGTGTAACTCTCCCAAATTTGTTCCTTTTCAAAATTGTTTTGGTTATTCTTGGTCATTTGCATTTCCATATAAATTCTAAAATCAACTTGTCAATTTCTACAAAAACATTTGCTGGGATTTTGACAAGGAGACCATTAAATCTATAAACAAATTTGATAGAACTGACATTTTAACAATACTGAGTCTGCCAATCCATGAACATGATACATCTCACGAAATCTTTTCAATTTCTCTCACCAGTGTTCAGTAGTTTTCAGTGTAGAGAACTTGCACATCTTTCATTAAGTTTATTCCTAGATATTGAAATTGTTTTTGAGACTATCAATTTATCTTTTTTTAATAACTTTTTTATTTTGGAAGAGTTTCTATAAACCCAACATCCAGTTTCCCGTATTATTAGTATTATATTTTAGTATGGTACATCTCGTCACAATTAGTGAACCAAGATTGATACATCATTATTAACTAAAATCCATACTTTATTCAGAGCTCCTTAGTTTTTCCCTGGTGTCTGTTTTTTGTTCCAGGATCTCATCCTGGATACCGTATCACATTTGGTTGTCACGACTCCTTAGGCTCTTCTTGACTTTGATAGCATCAATTTACTTTTTACTATGTTCATGATATTATGTTTTCTTTCTCCAAAATGGTAGACATATTAGATATTCACATACAAAAGAGTGAGATTTTACCCCTACTTCACACCATGTACAAAAAATAACTCCAAATGTATCAATGACCTAAATACAAGAGCTAAAACCATAAAATTCTTAGAAGAAAACGTAGGGATAAATCTTCATGACCTTCAATTTGGGTATGGATTGTTAGACATAGCAACAAAAGAAAAAGTAGATAAACAGGACTACCTTAAAATTAGAAACTTTTGTGCATCAAAGGACATTACCAAGAAAGAGAAAAGATAACCTAGAGAATGGGATAAAATACTTGCAAATTATCTTGCAAATGGGATAAAATACTAGCAAACAAAATATTGTATCTCATAAGGGTCTAGTATCTATAATATATAAAGAACTCTTACAATCCAATAACAAAAAGACACACAAACTAATTTAAAAATAGCCAAAAGATTTAAACAGACATTTCTCCAAAGAAGATACAACCAAAGAAGAAGAAATGGCTAACAAGCACACAAAAAGATGCTCTACATTAGTGGTCATGAGGGAAACGCAAACCAAATCCATAATGAGACACCATTTCACACCCATTGTGATGGCTGTAATGAAATATATGGAAACTAACAAGGCTTGGCAAGGATGTGGAGAAACTGAAACCCTCCTGCGTTGTTGGTGGGAATGGAAAGTGGTTCAGCCAGTTTGGAAAACAGTTTGGCAGTTCCTCAAAAAGTTACACATAGAATTACTCTATGATCCAGCAATTCCACTCCTAGGTATATACGCCCCAAAACTGCAAACAAGTACATGTACATACACGTCCATAGCAGCACTATTCACAAGAGCCAAAAGGTAGAAACAGCCCAAATGTCCATCACCAGATGAACGGATAAACAAAATGTGATATACACATACGACGGAATGTTATTCAGCCTTAAAAAAGAAGGGAGTGTCACATGTGCTATAACAGAGGTGAACCTTGAAAACATATGCTAAGTGAAAAAGACCAGACACAAAAGGTCACGTATTGAATGACTCCATTTCTATGAAAAATCCGTAGAGATAGAACACAGATCAGTGGTTATGAGAGGTAGGGTTCAGGAAGGTGGGGAGCAACTGCTTAACAGCCATAATTTTCCTTTCGGGTGATGGAAATGTTTGGGACTAAATGGAGGTGGTGCTTGCACAGCATTATGAATGTGCTAAATGCCTCTTAATTTTTCACTTTTAAATGACTAATTTTATGTTATATGAATTTCACCTCAATTTTAAAAATTAGAGACTTAAAAAATGGTAGGGATCTTTAGTCACGGCTGTATCTCCAGCTGCTTTAAGAGTGCCTGCATTGCAGTAGTGCTCAAGAAAAAAAAAATGTCATTGAATACATGAAAAAACAGCACCTCTCTCAAGCCCAGGAACTGTCTTTCATAGCTGTACTAGAAAATATGTACACATTTGCCTCCAAAAAGAATTTCTGAAGCCAGACATGGCTATAGTAGATATTTACCAGCCACAATTTCCCCAAAAGATAGAAGATACGCCCAGATCCTAGAAAGCAACATTCCCCATCATCTGTCATCCTTATGTATTTATTGCTTTTTTTTTTTTTGAGGAAGATTAGCCCTGAGCTAACATCTGCTGCCAGTCCTCCTCTTTTTGCTGAGGAAGATTGGCCCTGAGCTAACAACTGTGCCCTTCTTCCTCCATTTTATGTATGGGTCGCCTGTCACAGCATGGCTTGATAAGCAATGTGTAGGGCCTGGGATCCAAATCGGCAAACCTTGGGCACCAAAGCAGAGTGCATGGCACTTTGCTTAACCACTATGCCACTCGGTTGGCTCCCATCCTTATTTTTTCTATAAAGCTGAAATTGCTGACTGTGGTTAACCAAGACCCCTGACATCCCATGCCTCCCTACCCCACCCCAGCAAGAGTAAACTTTATCCACTGTATTTACCTGACTATTTACTATAAAAAACACTATGTGCAGGGGCCAGCCCCATGGCCGAGTGGTTAAGTTTGCGCACTCTGCTTCAGTGGCCCAGGGTTTTCCTGGTTCAAACCCTGGGCGCAGACATGGCACCACTCATCAAGCCATGCTGAGGCAGCATCCCACGTGCCACAACTGGAAGGACCCACAACTAAAAAATACACAACTAGGTACTGGGGGGCTTTGGAAGAAAAAGGAAAAATAAAATCTTTAAAAAAAAAAAACAAAACCAAAAAATGCTATGTGCAGCAAAGCTGAGCTGCTATGCAAGTCACTAAGAGTGCCGTAAATTAACTATGCCAAGAACTTCATGAATAAAATAAAGCAGAACACAGCAAGATGGTTATTCAAAATATGTAGAGAGAAAAACAGCAGGAATCTTAATTTGCCTCCATTCTTTTTTGGTTGTTCAGTATTTATGATGTATCGGGGACTCTAAACGATACTTAACGCATCACATAACTGAATTTTCACCCTGGTATTCCTATTTTTAGATAAGGAAATGAAGGCTCATAGAAGTGATGTAAGTACCCTAGGGTTACGCAAGAAGAGGCAGAGCAAGTATCTGAACTTAGACACTCGAACACTGATGTTGGCTTCACTCAGTTTTTCGCCAGTGCGCGTCTTCACAAGGAGGAGCTCAGGGTAACTTGCAGCCCCACTGCTCTCCTGTTGGTTCCTTGATCAGACTGAAAAAGACTTCAAGTTTAAACAAATCTCAGGGAAGGTCTATGATTACATTAGCGTGGGTCACATGTCAACCTCCAGGCCAGGAGTCAGTGTACCAAGATTGGATACTCTCATTTTCCAAAAGAAAGGGGGGACATTTCCCCAAAAACGAAAACATTCTACCATCTACATGAGTTTCAGGTCACGGTTTAAAACACATGTGCAAAATAACGTCAGCCATTAAAAACACAATACAATAAGCATAGAAGAGAGGTAGTCAGTCTGTTGGTCAATATTTGTGTAATGAGCGGGGCTCCAGTCTCTGGCAGGCAACAGGACGGAATGGACTAAAAGTCAGGATGTGTTGGTTCTAAGTTACAGCTCAGCCACTTTCTCTCCCTCTCTGCATTCTCAGGTAAGGCCAACCTGAGTCTTGATTTTCTACCTATAAAAGTAACAATTGTGATAAATAGTTCCCAAAGGCCTTTCCAGTTCTAGGTAGCTATGATTTTCTCAGTCTAACTTCAAATTTGGAAGAAAAATTCCTAGATAGCCATGTATGGGCAAAGAGAAGCATTTTATTGCTGTCTCAATCCAAATACCTCTTTTCTAATCTTTGTTTGGCCTTGCAGTGCTGGTTTTACTTCTACGACCATAAATCCTCTAGTTTTAAGGTCTGATTTTCACAGTGATCGCAAGGAGCGTGTATATTCCGTGCAATGCCCCGCTTACGCCAGCCAGAACTTAACAGAGGGAAAATGAAACACTGAGTCATTGCTCAGTGAATTGAATCTGTATAATGGAAACCACAACAAAAACACAACTTTTAGCTTTTTCTGGGTCAACACAACTTTAAAGTAGTAGAAATTTGGTGATTTTCAGTTTCGTTTGATTGGTGTAGATGGAAGTTTCTTAACCTTTTATAACTCATGCCCCCCTTGATGGACCTCAATATGCCACACCAACCCCCAGAGTTTCTGAAATACACCCTTGGTTGGGGGCAAGACTAACCTCTTTCTCCCTCTCACCATTAAGAGTCACCTGAAACTCAGAATATACACTCTATCTTCTGGATATGACCTCATGGCAACACTTGTCAAACTACTTTTCCTCAACTGTATTCTAAAAATTGTAAGTTGTTTTATAATTTTCAACTATTAAATTAGAATATTGACTACAGCTTTTTTTTTCAATTGACTATGCTTTTATAAGCTTCCCATTCACTCCATCATCCTACCATGCAGGAGAGGTTCTGATACGCCGCCCCAGGAAGGAACGCCCTGTAGTTGAGGACCGCAAGTAGAGCACACTTACTGATAACCCTCACTTCTTGCAGGCTCTACTTTTTTCATGATATGTTATCTTTGTGTAACTTCCTCAAGGTCGTTTCTGAACCTCAATTCCATCATGTGTAAAAGACACACAGCGAAACTTCATAAGGTCGTTATGAAAATTCCTGAGATCTTTTATGGAAAGTGCTTGGCACAGTGCCTAGAACATACGAAGTGCTAATGAACGTTCGACAATGGCAGTCAGGGCGGCTGGATTCAGTCATATAGGATGTGTACTGCACAACTCCGTAAACTGCCAACTAAACTACGATGTGAAAGACAGCCCCTGGAATTATGATATGTAGGAACAACAGATAGACACAAATATATATGTATATAGATCATATAATATACATAAAATATTATACATCTGTAGCTATCTATCTATTCCCAATGAACCCGGTAAATTGCCCAAGCGCAGAGTGTCTGATTTACCACCACGCCTTCTCTGCTCCTGCTGTATAGTGTCATCAGCACAGCCAGGAAGTCCCAGGCAGCCAAGTATGCAGTATCAGGCCAGCAGGATCAAATCCAAACGGTCTCCCAAGCCAGCTCTTGAAAAGGAACAGTGTTTGTGACCCAAAATGAAGGGGAGCATAGAACTGAAGCGTTCAAGAAGGGCCATGTGAGGTCTTCTGCAAACTTTCCAGGCTCCCAAGAAAAGCTTTATGTCATTTTAAATATTGGTTGTTTAGATTGGGATTACCCTGAGAGCAAGATGCTGCTGTGACTGTAGAGACCAATGCCCAGAGCAGAGCAGCTCTATCTGTTTGTTTGGACTTGAAGCAAATGCCTGCCCTGCAGCCTGGGGGCTGTAAGAGTTTCGTAACCGGGAGATGCTTCAGTTCATGCCAGAGATGTGCGACCGCGAAAACAATTTGAAAAGACGGAACAAGTTGAGGAAGTAGAGTCTGGAGAACTTTCAATCCATCACAGGCTCCCTAACCATGTGGTTTATGGCATGAAACACTCAAGGCAGAATGCGACATTAAAGAAAATAAAGGGGGTCTGTGACAAAATAATAGTGTGGAGGATTCTAATTTGGCTACCTAGTTAGAGAAGATCAAATACCTCCCAGTAGTGGGAAGTGTATTTCCCAGATGATCACTCTGTGCCCAAAGTGACCTCAGGTGAAATGACACTGTCACTTCTCTTTCCTACTCGCCTAATTTGTTGCTACTCAACAAATTGACAAGGCTGGCCTTTCTCAGCAGGAAATTCCTAAACCATGCAATTCCATTTCAAAGGACATTTATTGTTTACCTACTATGTGCTAGGTAAAGGGGTGGGAAGAGGACAAAAGTAAAAAGTCGATCCTCCCTCAAGAAGCACACCATCCAGTCAGAAAACGAGCAGAAAAGGGAATGATTGCAAAATGAGAACTATATACTCTAGGCGTGATGCTAACTAACATGGCCCTGCAGAGTGATTGGCGATAAGAGCAAAAGAGAAAATAAAACACAAATGACCAATTTATAGTTATATGAAATTTAGACCGAAGAACCTAATGATATCAAGAAATTTTGGATTAAAGCAGAATCCTATTTGTTCAGAGAAAAGATATTCGAGGCATTTCCAAGGGAGATGTTCATCAGCTGTTTTAAAAGAAATTGTGTTTTTCACTTGCAAAATAGCAATTTACATCTATGGAGTGAAATCACTTTGCCTCAGTCATTGCATCCATGATTAATTAATTGATGAATTGGAAAATCACACTTTACTGGGATCTAATTTATTTAGTGAGATCAGTTTACTTGGGAGGAAATGTCTCCAAATGGAACCTTTTAAAAAACCTTTCCCCCAATCTTATTCTCTAACCACTCAATCCTTTCATCCTTCAAAAATAATCACCAGTTCCGAATGAGAATAGCAAAAATGGCTGAATTTGGACCTGAGTAAATGAAAGGTTTTCCTCTTAGTTTAATAAGCCTGCCATATTTTAAATGATCTAGTTGAAAAGGCAAAATTGGAAATTTAAAAATAAATCTACCAATTCCAGGTTTGGATAAGGAAGTGAAACCATAGCTCCTTTGCGCCCCCAGGACATTCATTGATTTGGCCTGTTTTGTAGACCATCTGTTATTCTCAACTGTGATCCCCTGAGAAGTCTGGGAATAGTTTTCCACATACTCTCAAAGCTTGCCTCCTTTTGGTGGAGAGACTAGCAGAACCTAGTTCCTTCCCTGTGAACTAAATTTTGTACTCTGTGATCTGAAGAGACCAGAGGGAACCTCAGGAAATCAAACCATCATCCGGCCAGGTTAAATAAAAATGATTACCATTTACCAAGTACCTACTGTAGGCCAATTAGTTTTACTCATTTAGTCCTCGAAGTAAAGCTGTGTGGGAGTATGACTGAGCCCATTTTACAGATGAAGACACTAACTTACACAAAGGCAGATGGCTAATAAATGGCAGAGGAGGACTGAAAAGCATGTCTGCTAACTTCATGGAATCATAATTAAGTAGGTGAAAGCAACAGCATTTAGATCCAGGTCTTTCTCACCCCAAAGCCTGGTCCCTGAAGGAAATAAACCCCTCAGCTGCATCGAGTCCCTTCGAGATGCTACTTAATACAAAATATTTGCTTATAACAAAACTCCTCTGTTATGGGGTAGTGAAGACTCTCCACTTACACCTACAGGGTATCCATTAATGTACAAGTCTTATGCTGGGAAATATGGGCTACAGAGATGGGGGCTCCATGGCTCATAAGCTGGTCAAGAAATGAAATAATCACCATCCAGTGACTGTCTATTCACATACACACACATCAGAGATAGGGTATATTCATTCATTTATTCATTCAACAAATATTCATTGAGCACTACTTTTTGAGCATCTAAGCCTGTGTTTACTCATCTGAAAAATAAGGACAATCATTTCCTTGCCTGCTTCCCCGGGCTGTTGCAAGGGTTCAGTTAAGGAATGTGTGAAATCATTTGGATGACTGTAAATTGCCCCACTGCCACACACTTAGTACTGTGAGGCAATCCCACACAGGGCTTCAGAACCTCCTGAGTTTGAATTCCACTGCTGGGTGACGTGTGCCCTCGCTATATAAACCCCATCTCTAAGTTAACCTGAGTGAATCCTTGTTCAACAACAAAAGTGCCTGATAAATTCTGTCATCATGGGGTGTATGGGCTCTGGACACACATAGAGCACCAAAAGCATCATTCCTAAGATGAAAAGTTCCCCAGGGTACAAAGAAAAGAGCATGCACTTGGACATCCAATAGACTAAATCCTGGCTCTGCCACTCACTGGCGTGAGACTTGGGGTATATCATTTAAACTCTCTGAATTTTGGTTTCTTCACCTATAAAATAGGTGTATTAACATCAGTCTCATAGAGTTGTCATAATAATCAAATAAGAATATGGATATTGAGCTCTGGTGTATTGGAACTGCTCAATAAGTCATGTTAATAGTCAGTTAGAAAAGCATGGCTCCTGACATTAAGAAAATACAATTCTATTTCAGTTTTTCACTATCTCTTTAAACTTCAATCAGTGAAGGTAATCTTGGGAAAGCTGGAGAAAACGGACAGGGCATGGGTAGCTTTCATCACCTCTCACCTTCCCTGTCACCTTCTCTTCATTAACTGCTGTCTCATAGCAGGAAAGAAAGGCTTTTACTTGGCTGGGCAAGTCCTGGGATAGCAGAAAAGCAAAGTGTTGGCTATTCTAGATGGTCTCTTGTGACCCTTCCTCAAGCCGGAGGCCTCCAGTGGAGCACGTCCAACCACTTCTTACTGAGGTCCCCTCAGGCAGCCAAGAAGAGTCCATACCAGCCCTCTCTCATATGTCCCATATCTGATTCTTGGGAAATGCTCATGCCTCCATTCCCCAACATATTCTGGAAATACAGGCCCGAGCCAGCACAGCAGCACTCTCCCAGAGCTAGCACCAGAGCAGCTGGTTGACCCTTTTCTGGCCTTTGGTTTCCCTGGAAAGAGGAGGTCCCTGGGCCACAGTCCCCTTAGTCAGGATTTTTTAGGCCTGAATCAGACACTAGTCTCCCAAACACAGGAGACACATTTCAAAGTTCTCCAAGTGCCTCTCGAAATCTCTTTTCACCAAGCTTGTGGTTAGACTAGGGGTCGGCAAACTTCTATAAAGACCAAAATGATAAATATTTCAGGCTTTGCAGGCCAGTCTCTGTCCAACTCTCAATTCTCCTCTGGAGAGCCAAGCAGCCATAGATGATATGGAAATCAAGAGGCATGGCTATATTCAATAGTATTTTATTTATGGGCGCTGAAATTTGAATTACAGTTCATTTTCATATGTCACAAGATATTTTTTTATTTCCCCCCACATTTTACAAATGTAAAAACCATTCTGAGCTCATGGCTGTACAAAAACAGCCAGCAGGCCAGATCTAACCTATAGGCTGTGTCTTCCTGACCCCTGGGTTAGGTGGTCGTATCCCTCACCTCAGCCAAGAAAAAAAAAAAGCAAAATAAGGAATCACACAGGATGCTTCAATTCTCACCCCAAAAACCTCTTCACCAATCTGTTCACACAATCCCACACTCCACACTCTGGCCTCTTTTTTCAAGGGCAGGGCTTGGGGTGGGGTGGAGGGCAGTCCGTTAAGAGTGCTATATCAGTTTATTGGACATTTTCTTTAAAAATCTGTGCATGTGGATTTCTTACTTGGATCTGTCATTCTGACACCTCAATTGAAACTGAGACAGAAAGAGTCCTGTTCTAAAATCTCATTGCAATAGCCATTATTGTAATTCTCATCACCACTGCCTAGAATCTACGGTGAAGAGGCAAAGAAAGAAATATAGTCAAATGGAGAAAGTGGTGGCAAATTCTGCTTTCTTCTATTTCCACGCTAAAGTTCTTGACTCAAAGCCATCAGGAAGGAGCAAATTTATTCTATTTACCTATCTGGGCTTATCTTCTCTGTTCTAGAAGTATGTCTAAGGCGCACTTCTTTTCCCATTGTCCATTCAGTCATTCTTCTGAATGTTGGCTTTGGGGAATAACATGACATCTTTCAAGTTCTGACTTTGTCCACCGGAAAAGGACCCGGCACTAGGATCAACTGTCATAACTAAATTGTCCTAACTATTTATGGGGCCAAGATATTCCAACTTCATACGGACTCATTTTTGTATATTTCCAACAGCAAGTTGGTTTTAAGTCTATTTAAGCAGTTTATGTATAGACACTCCTGTGTGTCTATACTCCTGTGGAGGCCATTTTGCCAAGTGGACTATGTACCTCAACACCAAGCTTCTTTCAGCTTTGATCATATTTTAACCTTGGAGACTGTAGGATTTACACTAAGGAAAAGGAAAGCTGAACTTAAAAGGAAAATGATAAAGTCTGGGGTCTTTTAATCAATCTCTCTTTCCTTCTGAGAGCATTACTCTGTTGTAATAAAGCTGTAGTACATCAAACGGATAGGAACGTGCATCACATCAGGGGGGCAATTTCTGGGACACATTTTTATATGAATACTCATACTTTAGAGTCATGTAAGATCTGCCTTCTGACGAGTTCAGAGCACTGAGGAACATGACCTCATTAATTTGCTCCACATCTCAGAGAGTTAGAAGGGGACAGAAATAATTTTTCTTCCATTTTGCAGGTGATGAAACTGAGGCCCAGAGAGGTTTTGATTGAAATAGTAACACACAGCAGGTAAGAGGAGGCCTCAAACAATGTTTTACTTACTGACCTACGTACCCTTTCACCTAGATGACAGTGGATGTTCTTCAAAGCAGGGCCTTAGAACAAGTTCTCATATGTAAATGTACTTAACACAAAATTTTTTTAAAACTTTACTAACATTCCAAACCTGTGAAGCAGTAACAGTATTTTCCAGATTAGCATCAGAATTTTCAGACTGAAAGAGACCTTAGAGATCATACAATTGTGCTCATTCATTTTACCTTGGGGAAAATGAGGCCCAGAGGGAATAAAAGATGTTCCCAAGTTATACAGCTAATTGGAAGCAGAAAGACCAGGTCTCCTGACATTTTGTGACCTTTTCACTAGACTGAGGATGGCAAATACACTCCCTAATTTGGTGCCAGTAGCAGACATCAATAATCGATCACACTCTTTTCTGTCAATCATAGTCACAGTCTCACAGTCATTCCAAACATAATACTCCAGGTGGTCATAACTAATTACTTAAAGTTGACACTGGAAATAAAACCTGTTTGCCATCTCTGATATTAAAATACTGAATATAATTTTTAAAGCTACTGATTATTGACAGGCACACAGTGTATACCAGGCATAGAACACACAGTATTTAATTGTAACTTCCCAAGGACTCAGTGAGGTTGGCACTGTTGGAGATACGGAGACTGATGTTCAGAGAGATTACATTATTTACTAAGGACACACAGCTAGTAGGTAGCAGACTGAAGATGTGAATCTAGGTCTTTAAACAAATTCATATGTATATGTAGACGGATACTCATACATATATGAATTTCACTTAAAGTTTCTCTACATCCCATATCACTCACTCCCTTTTCTATTATTTTGTAATAAAAATTGTATATATTTAAGGTGTACAGTATGATGATTTGATATACATATAGTAAAATGATTATTAGTCAAGCAAATTAACATACCATCCCTCAAAAAGCTACCATGTTTTGTGTGTGACGAATGCACCTGAGTCTATTCTCTTAGCATATTTCTATTGTTCAATACAGTATTAAGTACAGTCATCATGCCTCCACATTAGATCTCTGGACTTATTCATCCTACATAACCGCAAATTTATTTTTGACCAATATTTCCCCCGCCCCTCCCAGCCCCTAGTAACCATCATTCTACTCTCTGATTCCACGAGTTCGATGGGTTTTTTTTTTTAGATTCCACACATAAGTGATATCGTACAGCATTTGTCTTTCTCTGTCTGGCTTATTTCACTTAGCATAATATCCTCCCAATTCATCCATGTTGTTGAAAATGGCAGGATTTCCTTCCTTCTCATGGCTGCAAAATATTTCATTGTATATACGCCATATTTTCTCTATCCATCCATTCATCAACAGATACTTGGATTGTTTCCATGTCTTGCTATTGTGATTAATGCTGCAACGAACATGGGAGTGCAGATATCTCTGAGACACTGATTTCATTTCCTTCCTATATATACCCATCAGTGGGATTGCTGGATCATTTGGCAGTTCCATTTTTAATTTTTTGAGGTATCCCCATACTGTTTTCCATAGTGGCTGCTCTGATATATATTCCCACCAAGAGTGCACGAGGGTTCCTTTTTCTCCACATCCTCGCCAACACTGGTTATCTTTTATTTTTTTAATAATAGTGATTCTAACAGGTGTGAGGTGATATCTCATTGTAGTTTTCATTTGCATTTCCCTGATGATTAGTGAAGTTGAGCACCTTTTCATATATCTGTAGGCCATCTGTATGTCTTCTTCCGAGAAATGTCTTTTCAGGTCCTTTGCCCTTTTTTGAATTGGGTTATTTGTTTTTCAGCTGAGTTGTTTGAGTTTCTTATCTATTCTGGATGTACCATATGTATGGTTTGCAAATATGTTTTTATCATGTGTATGGTTTGAAAATATGCTCTGTCATTCCCCAGGTTGTCTTTTCACTCTGTTGTTTCCTTTGCTGTGCAGAAGCTTTTTAGTTTGTTGTAATCCATTTGTCGGTTATTTTTGTTGTTGCTCGTGCTTTGGGGGTCATATCCAAAAAGTCATTCCCCAGGCCAATGTCACAGGGCTTTTTCCCTATGTTTTCTTTTAACAGTTTTATGGTTTCAGGTCTTACATTTAAGTTTTTAATCCATTTTGAGTTGATTTTTGTATAGGATGTGAGATAAGGGTCCAATTTCATTCTTCTGCATCATATCACATCCCTTTGAATACGATTTTTTTTTATCATCTTCGGCCTATTTTTTACCCTTCAATTATCTTAACTATGGATAGGTGGATTTCTTTTTCCTTGCTGAATTTAACAGTAAAATCAGATGCTCCAAGTTCACCGAAGTAGAAAGGCAAAGCAATTCCCTGTCTTTGCAGTCTCCCCTCAGTTGTAACTTGCTGCGGGTTAGGAATGGCCTTTTCCTGAAAGGCGTATTTGGTAGAACAAGTAAACCACCTTTTGTTAGGCATTTGCTGTGACCGTCCCCCACATCCCACCCATCACGGCATCCATTTCCAGACCCCTGACACAACTTCCTCTGCTTCCCCGTCCTTAAATGAACACGGACAAATTCAGCCCTGCTGTGTCTGGCATTTTAATTGGAGCTCGGCCAGGCCAAAATAAAGTATTCTAGCATTTTCTAGCAATTCACCAGCAAAAAGATTAAGAAGGATTTATAGCAATTTTCAGTTATATGTAAACGCCACCAGGGTAGCTTAAGAGGCTAGGCATGAATTCTAGAAGCTTTTGCTTTTATCTTGCTAAATCAAAAACCAAAACCAAAACAAAACAAAACAAAATAAAGACCCAGGAGAAGGGCAGGCTACACTGCTACCACTGCCTATATGGTTTCTTAGCTGTCTCTAAATTAGTTAATGGTCCACTCAAGTCTACAACGGTGAAGTTCAAGCAATATCATGCCAAAATGCCCTTTTCTGGACACAGAGATAAATGCACTGAGATGATTTTTCCTCATCCAATATGGCCAGCCTCTGGTGACCCAGCTTGGCTCCTAGATTAGAACCTGGGAATTTCCATTTATGCCTCACAACATTAGCACATGGCCTTAAGCCTGCTTACTAACAAGATGGACCCAGTTTTTAAACACCATTGGCCCCTCTCCATAGCTTCTATTTGAAGTCAAGAGAAATAAATGACCTCAAATGATCCTCTTGAAAGAATAAACTACATTTATCTTCCTGGTAAAGAAGATGAAAACAAACATCCTTAGTGTTTGCATATGGAGAGCCGAGATTCTAGTCCGACTAGAAGAAGCCAAACACTTGGCCTGTTTCTGGACTGTATTTGAACAGTTTCGTACACCTGGTTGTACCTGGTTTCATAGAAAGATAAACGGACTCCAGGCCCCCAAGGGTGTTGGCTGTGACTGCTTGCTTTGCCAAAGTAAAATGTAAGCTACTGAGAAGAGTTCACCCTAGCTGAAGGCGTAGGCTTCGTTGGTAAACAGTTTATTCTGCACCTTGTTAATACTGAGAGGTATTTAACGTAAACTCTGAATTATTCAAACCCTGTGCAGCGTTTAGAAACACAGCTGCACCTCCTGGTGTCATGTTGAAGTTCCCTTGTTTGGTCTCCATCAAAATCCTGTAGTGGTAATGTGTTGGAAAGAAAAGGTAAATCTTTCTTGATTTCATAATTTATATACAGCTGTGTTTGTAAGCACATGGTTGTTTGGGTAGGCGTATGCCCTTTGAGATTCTTTGGTTCAATTATGCGGCTGCCATCACTCAAGAAGCACTGAGTCCACACAGACAAACTGCAGGTGACATCTGATCAGCAGAGACGGCCAATCTAAATAATCAAAGTAGTTTATAATAAGTGCCATAGGAATCCTATACAGACAACGTATTAACACTTAAGAGTGAGAGCGATTCCGTCTGTCTGCCTTCAATGATGATGAAAGACTTCTCAGAGGATGTGGCATTGGAGGTGGATACTGGGTGGTATTTCACCAGGCAAAGATGACAGAACATTCCAGGCAGGACATTTTATAAGCAAGGCCTGATGTCTAACTGTATGTAATTCATATGCCTGCATCTCTATCTGCTCCTACCTAGTTTTTTTCTGGCTTTGCTTTCTATACCTGAATATCCTTCCTACACTCTCACGTCCTTCCTAAATCCTAATTATAAGAGCTCTGTCCTTGTGGGCAGGGGTCATATTTGTGTCCTCCATGACTTTTTACACACTATCCTTGTGCCTGGAGTATGGTATGAGTTTAGTAAACATATATTGAATTAAAATTCAGTCCACAGTCTACTTCTCTTCCCTCCCTTTCCTTTCCATTCCCATCCTGTAAACTATCCATGTTTGCCTCCTATCTGCTGTCACTTGCCCCGGCTTACACATGAGAGGTGGTCCACCAACATTTGATGGAGGGATGGATGGAGCAACTTGGTGACACTGGTGGCAGGAACAGTGCCCACAGCTCTGTAAACATGCTTGCCTTGTTAAATCAAGTATTGCTGTATGCAGGGTGCTTGATTTTTGGAAGAGAATGACAATTCCTAGGCACAGGGTCGAACCCTTCCTGTGCGTTGTCTGATTGAATCATCCCAACAACACTATGAAGTCAGGACCATCACCTTGTCATACTCTTAGTGAGAAAAGTCAGGCTCAGACAGGGGCAATCACTTGCCCAAGGTTCACTGAGAGCATGCGCAAGGGACACGGGAATGGCCCCTCTGCGCATCTCACTTCATATCCTGAGTTCTTAAGTCTGTTCAACAATGAAGCCATTATTTCATTCCATAGCAAACAACGAAGTACTAGCTAGACCTCTCCTTAGAGATATTGCCGACCCCCATGTAGTGTAGAGAAAGAGGCGCAGAAGAAAGAAGCTAGAGGGAAGGGGAACAGAGAACAAGCCTCAATCAAGGGCCCAAATAGGCTCACATATGCATTAATTTTCTCTGGACATGATGTTCCTACTTGGATTGCTTCCCTACACTTGCAGCTGCTTAGTGAATAAAATAGTGCAGGAAATGCAAGTTCACTAAGTGAAATCAAAATGGGAAGGCAAAAGCTGCTGGGAATGTATTGGGGTCATCTCTGAAGGACTTAGTGATCTGCTATGTATGGTCATTCCCACCACTGCTTGCCAACTTCTGAGCGTATAATTGAGAACTGTCTATAAATACCTTCCCTCTCTCAGCTTCTAATAGGGCAGTGGTACTCCCAACAGTGCTGTGAAAACAGGCTTAGCGAATAACAAATTTTGGCCTCAAGTGTCAGCCAGGTATGCGGCCAACTTTGATTCCACCCCCTGTAAATGCCCATTTCTTGGAACCTGGACCATCTTCTATCTTCAGGAGAGGGTTCAACTCCATATTGGCTAATACCTCGGTTATCATTGAACACTTGGCAGGGATTATCATCAGAACCAGATAGCTGGATGGAAGGCCTGGCTTATAACTAAGAGGGAGAGAAGGAGAGACAGGAAGGTGCCACATTCCTGTCTGCATCAGGCTTTGCTGCCAAGGCCGGCCTGGAATTAAAAGCTCAGGTGTTTGATGTCTCTGGGGAGATGAGGATTTTAAAAGTCTCAGAGAAGTAATTTTCATGAATTTAAGTTTGGAAATTTTTTAGTAAATTTTAAATTTAGTAACTTTATAAGTGAAGGGACCAAAAATATGCCTCTAGCAAGAATGTTTTGTTCTTTCAAATAAAAAAGGGAAATAAAGCCCAAAATACATTAAGGAATTATCTAATTCCAACTTGGAAATAGGAGATAGCTGTTAATTATTTTGTAAAGGTATATCTCACTTTCAGAAATAGAGAATACATCTTTTTTCTCTTCTGCCTCCCTTTGACTTCTCCTACCCCAGGTCTGATCTATCTCTATCCTTTTCCGTGTCCCTTTCTTAGCATGACTATTAAAATTGCTTCTTAATGGTCTGACCTCCTTGCCCAGCAAAATCAATCCCTTGTATTTCTCTGCATCCCCAATGGCCTTGCTACATCATAATGCATAGAAAGGAAAGTCACTTTGAGAAAAGGGGAATGAGATTCCTTGCACTGGGCCCAGTTCTTCTTTACTATTAAGCAGTTTATCCAATTACTGCTACTCAAATTTCTGTCTGGAGGCTGAGGAGGCCAAGTGGCAAGTGGAGAAATGGCCTCCTAAGTTCCCACTTCCCCTGCTCCTTCTACATTATACTGCAGGAGAAGGTTGCCCTGAGAGGAAAAGGACCAGGTCATCACAGAATGGAGGACCAAGAGGTCATGTGGGCATCTTAAGGCCACCAGGACAAAGACTAGATGGTTTTGGACATTTACACTGGCTTGCTTCTAAGAGGCTAAATATGTTGAGAGGTAGTGGAGGGAAGGAGACGAAGCAGTCCTAGTTCAACCCATCTGCTACGCTACTGCAGAGTGAACTTCCAAAAAAGCATATCTGATCAGCTCCTCCCCTGCTTGAAACGTTCAAGGCTCCTCTTGACTTCTGAATAATCATAACGTGGCCACAGCCTACATCTCCGGTCTGGCCATTCTTGCAGTCCTGCACACCGTGTTGTGCCAAGACTCACCACGCTCTCTCTTATCTGCCTGTCTTGGCATAAAGAGTCCTTCTGCCTTGGCCTCCCCTGACTTCGCAGCCTTGCTTGTTAACTGCTAGGCATCCCTCATGTCTCAGCTCTGGGACTGCCTCAACCTGGGCTACCTCCCCAGATCCACCACCCTCATATCTGGGATAGGTACTATGGTCTATATCAGGGATCAGAAAACTTTCTCCAAACATCCAGATAGTAAATATTTTAGGCTACTCAATTCTACTATTGAAGCATGAAAGCCTACAAATGAGCAAGCCCATGTTCTAGTAAATCTTTATTGACCAAAGAGATGGTGGGTATATTTGGGCTGTAGTTCACCACCGCCTATATTCCCATAGTTTCTTAAGCTTTAGTCTATCAAGACCCTAATCAGAGACCATGAGAACCTTTGGGACAAGGACTAGATCTTTCATCTCTGCATCCCCAGTGCCTGACACAGAGCCTAAACCGTGGATGATGTACAATGACAGTTGAGAACATGCATGCGTTGATAAAGGAATGGGGAAGATCCAGTTAATCAATCTTCTGTCACTACCTCACTTTTCTACAATCAGTCTTTTTTCTGTAACACATGACATAAAATGTTCTCTAAAACACTAAAGTTGTCTTTGGATTATGAGGGGAATTACGAAGGGGGAATAGATTAGTTAGTTTGAAGCTTGTCTTTTTGTGTCCTCTGAAGGGGAAACAAGGACACGGGAAATTTCTTCCTTTCAAATCTTTAGGCCCTGAATAACTGGCTGTTCTAAAGATTCCAGATTATAACCGGTAAGCCTTCCAGCTCCCAGAGTGCTGGCAGGATCTGTTGAGCATCATTCTCTGGGCCTGCACACTAGGGCCGTCAGCATCTGACCCCTTGAATATCTTGCCGAAACGCATTTCTGTCCACTGCATCCTGCTACATTTCCAGCAAGCCTGGACAGCAACTAGGCAAGCATTTCTGGTTGTTTCTCTAAAGCAGTGACAACTAGCTCTGGTGTTTGGACCTCCCTGGGTATCTCCAGGGACCTGACAGGGAGTGAGGGAATTCCCTTCCTGCCCCGAGAGTAAGTTCACAACCAAATGAATTGTAAAATGCTCTAATTCTTAACCCCCACCACCAGAACAAAAGCCATATCCTGCAGCTGTTTGCAGAGGTCGAGGGAAGGAGAAGAGAGACTGGCAAAAAGACAGTGAGCTTTTGTTCTTTCGTCCTGCCCACTCCACACCTCCTTTCTTCTAATTGAAGTACCTTTGTTTCCTTGAGAATCTCCCCTCTCTCTCTCACTTCAGATGGTCTGGATGAGATTAGCCCAAGCACTATGATTCAGGCCCTGCCAGTCTGTGTTCTCTGTCTCCCTGGTGCTAGAAACTATCTCTGAGGGATGGGCCTCGGACCAGGTCAGGACAATCAGAACCACTCCTCCTACCTCTGATGGAAATCCTGGGAAGGCTTGGGTGAGCTGAGCAGATAATACATAAGCCACGAGCAACTGACATGTACTTTGTCAACAGAGTGGGATACAGAGCTGAGATACAGAGTTCGAATGAGTTTGCTTCGGCCTCTGATCCAGCCTTAACTGGTGCTTAATATCCACCCCCCCAGAAATTTTCAGAACTGTGAGCCAATAAACTCCCATTTTTGCATGTCAGTTAAAGTCAGGTTCGCAGCTCTTGTGACTAAAAGAATCCTGACTAATAGAAGGAGCGTTTACACACTCAGACAAAATATCTAGGACAGACTGTTGTAACTTACAAAAGCTTGGTATTCCCCACTGCAGGAATGGGATTTTCTGCCATCAGTTTAGCTAGTACTTCATCCTGATACCTTCTCTTGCGATAAGCAGACATGTAGGTGATGACCCACTTCCTTGCACTGGGGGCTTTTTAGAGCCAAAGACAGACTGGAGACAATTTGAGTTCATGAATTTCAATGCAGTAGGGTTGGCCTCCACTGATGGAGAGCATCTGTTTGTCAGTGGTGGATGTTTCCCTTTAAGGTCATGGAATAGTAAACCTGGAAGAGACCTCAGACCATCGGGGCTGGCCTCCTCATTTGATAAAGGAGGAAACTGACGCCCAAAGGGAGAATGTTTACTGAAGCTATATACCTGATTTAGTGGCTGAGCCAGCATTAGAATTCAGATCTCTTGCCTCTCATCCGTTTATCCACTGAGTCCCTGGCCCAACTGTTATAACGTGTCTTCTTTCTCCACTCATGAGGATATATGACAATTTCCTTGAAGAAAGAGAGAGCCTGTAACTGTGTGCTTAGAGAGGTGCCAAGTGAGCTGGAGAGAAACCCAGACTTGGAGTCAGAAGAGGTATGCCTGACCTTGGGCGACTCACTGATCCTTTGAAGACTCAGTTTCCTTATTTGGATGATGAAGGACAGAACAGCTCTTTTCATCTCACAGGGATGTTGTGACGATTAACTGATAAGATGTGTGCAAAAGTGCTTTATATATTGGAAATATGAGTCATGCATTCAACAAATTACTGGAGGCCTACTCTGCTCGGCACACATGTGGCAGTTAACAAAATATTAATCCACGCTCACATGAAGCTTATGTTTTAGCAGGGGAGACAGAATAAACAAAACAGAAAAATATTTGGTAAGTCAAAGAGGACAAGTGTTATGGAGAAAAATAAAGCAAGGAAGAGGTGCAAAGGATACAGATGTAACCTGGCTGGGCAGGGAAGCCTCACTGAGGAGGTGACAGCTGAGCAACAACGGCCTAGGGGAGAAAGGACCAATCCTGCAAATGGGTAAAGTGAACACCAAGCAGAACAAACAAACTTTTTTTTTGAGCCCAGAGGTGGAAGCCATATAACCCTGCTTTGTAAAACAAATCTTCCTTCTGTTAACTCATAGTTTCTTCAAATATGTTCTAACCTCTTATGTCTACTTGATCAACTAGTAAACTGTGCTCAAATATCTATCTGGTTGCACTTACCAAGGTGGCAAAAAATAATAGGTAGAGGTGAACCAAAAGAGAGAGTGGGAGGGTGGGGGAGCATAAATTGGCTTACTCTCTCTTGAGAGAAGTTTAGCAATATATCATTTATATCCTTCCACCCAGAATTTCTACTTCTAGGTACTTATACTAAGAAAATACTATAATTAAGGATGTGTGCAATGACTTGGCTATAAAAATGTTCATTTATTTCAACATTATTTCTAACAGTCCAAAATTTGAAGCAATCCTAAACATCCATTTACGTGGAATTGGCAATAAAGCATGGTATTTCCACCAGAAATTCCAGGAATGGCCGTTTGGGCTGACTTAGTTCATGGATCCATCCCTGAACTAGTCTCTATGACCAGGAAGACAGAAATCACTGTTTAGAAAGGAGCAATTTTATGCAGCCATTAAAAATGATATTGTACCCATTTGTCCATATTTGTCAAAACACTATACACTTAAAATGGGTGCATTTTACTATCAATAAAGTTTGTTTAAACAAAACAAAAAAGATAGAAGTTTATTAACATGAGAGGTTTTTATTGGGGAAAAAATGAATCACAAAATGACTGTACTACATTATCTACCATATGCCATAAATGAGCAAAAATAAAGTCCAGAAGAATATACACCAAAATAGTAAATCATTTTTTGAGTTGTGGGCTTACAGATTATTCTTATTGTCTTTTTCTTAAGTAATTTTTTACTGGAAAAATTAAAACATGCTCCTAGTTTTAAAAGAATCACAGTACAGATGGAATACAAAATAAAACAAGTCTATCTCCTTCACGTAACTACTTTTTTACAGTTTCTTGGGTATTCTTCCAAAAATTTTTTTGCATACACAAGCACATATGTAGGCATCTGGGTCTTTCTTGGTATAAATAAACCTTTTGAAAACACAAATAGAAGTAAAGTAAATACACTGTTCTGCACCTTGCCTTTTTCCCCTTAATTCATCTTAAATATTATTCAGTATCAGCACTTATAGTAAATCTGTGGCATCTTGCCAAATGACTGCAAATTATTCCAATATAGGAATGTCCCATAATTAATTTAATCAATGCTCCTACAAATGAACATTTAGATGGTCTTAACTCTTTTGCAAATCTCAAATGCTGGCATTGTCTTTCTTTAATGTGCCTCTTTGGGCACAACTGTAAATATTTTTCCATGATCGATGCCTGAAAATATAATTGCTAGATGGCAGGATACATATGTTATCTTCATTGCACATCCCTATATTTAATATTTTCTAAAATTACGTTATGTGACTATTTTTAAAAAATAAGTTACTTTAAAATGGCATTGGAGAGCCCACAGTTCTTTCAAAAATCCTCATTAGGCTCAACTATTGTTCATTTGACCCTGAGACAGAAGGGGCCACGTGCTGGACTTACTGTGGTGCCATGCCCAAAGGACACATTCTTATTAGGTTGCCAAGTTTGAGAGGATGATGGCTAGAGTCTGAAACAACAGCCTCAATATATAGCCCATCTTATCATGCCAGAAAATCTCAGGGCTCCTTCCCAACGATGTACGTGAGTTTAATAAAGCGGCCGGCAAAGACAAGCCATTGGCTGAAGGAAATGGTATCTCTGATATCTTTGGCATCAAAACGCCCTGAGAGAGGCAAAATGGTCAAAAACCCATAAAACTTTCATAGCCTATTAAGAGTGGCATGGAAGGCTTGGCGCAGGCTAAGAACAGAAGAGGTAAACTTACCCGAAAAAGAAAAAAATGGTTGGACTGACATTCCATAGAGTTTATTGTTCAGATAGAACAGCTTAAAGTTATTATAGAATCTGATTGCCAAGCAATAAGAGAGCCAGGGTTGAAGCAACATACAAGCAACAGGCGGACAATTCTCATTGCAGCAGCATCTTAGTGGAAATCTGTTAATTGTGTGTTCAGGGATAACATCAGAAAAGGTTATTAAAACAACTGTCTAAACAGGATGAAACGAAAGCATATTTGGCATGTTTCCTCAAAGGACAGGAGGGCCAATGTTGGCAACTTTCTCCAAATGGCAGGAGATGAGTTTGCTTAGAACACCCAGACACGGAATTAAAGTAACGTGATCCAGCTAATTATTTTCCACTCCTTGGTATGCTTCTTAGGCTGATAACCTTGTTCAGCTTGTCTAAAAATATATTGTTTTGCTCTGTGATTCCACCTCTAAAAATTGTTTCGTTTGCAGTAGATTTACATTGATACCAGACACTAATCTCAGGAGATTAATTTACATGAGGAAATAACTCAGATATTGGATAAAATACACTTAGAAGTCAAGGAGTAGGAGAAAAGTAAAGAAAGAGAAAACAGTAAAGTTTTCAAAGCAACAGATAGAATAAAGAACTTCAGATATGTGTGCATTTTCCGCACTGTCCAATACAAGAGCCACTGGCTACATGCAGCTCTCAATACTTAAAGTAATTAAAATTAAATAAAATTTAAAGTTCAGTTCCTCAACCACACTAGTCACATTGTAAGTACTCAATAGTCTTATTGATGGCTACTGGCTACCATATTGGACAGCGCAGATGTAGAACTTTGCTTTCATCATAGAATGTTTTATTGGACAGCACTGCATTAGACCTTGGAAATAATTCTCAAAGACTATTCTTTGGCCTGCCCGATTTCCACTGGTTCCACCCATATTTTTGAATGCTACCACTAGTCAAGTGTATTTTATTTTCTCGCTTTGCATGTCACCTGGTGAAATAATGTGAAAAGCAATCATTTGACTAGATGGAAGTTGCTAGAACACAGAGATGATGTCCTATTTTCCATGCCTGACAAATGCCTGGAACATGGTTGATGCTCCCTAAATGTTTTTGACTGATGGACTGATTTAATAAAGAAAGGAGAAAGCATCTTATACCAGAACTAAGTTTAATCTTCTAGACAAAACATCTTAGTGAAGGATAGACAACAAATGATAAATCAGAGTTCAAATAGGGGAACTGGACATTAAAGACAGTGTTGTTGTCAAGCCTTGGCATAGCTTGTTTAATTATACTTCTGTTTTCCAAAGCCTTTTCTATCTAAAAACTGGATCATTCTTCCCCCAGGGAAATGAAGAAATATCAGCCCAGAAGGCTGCTCTAAATCTCCTTTTTTTACCATAATCCTATTTTATTTTGTCCTTGCCATCAGCCTCCTTCACTTCAGCCTACTTTAATAAGACAATATAATCTCCCCAAATTCCAGATTCTAGGTGGCATCTATGGAATCACCTTAATTTTACCAGAAAATGCTCTCCAAATCACCTTATTAGGCAGGTTGCATTTACAGTGCTATCCTATACATACATAATCCCATGCATGCTCCATGGGTTTTCCTGGCAAGGAGGAAGCATGTGGTTCTGGAAAGAACACAGGCCTTGCACTGTCCAAACATGGGTTTAAATTTTGGCTCTGTCCCTAGGACCCGTGCAAGTTATTAAACTTAATCAGTGTCTCAGTTTCCTCTGGTGAAACTCATTTTGGAGAATTGTTAAAACTCAAAATAATGCCCACAATGCACTGCCACCTTTAAAAGTGGCTAACCCACGGCAGGCCCTTAACAATTGATAGCTACTCTTATGATTGGGGTGGGGGTGGTCAGAGCGGGGGCGGGCAGGGCATGTGGAGAGGACCTGGGAACAGCCTCCAGGAGCTGAGTGCAAATTCTCAGATGACAACCAGTAAGAAAAATGTGACCTTGGTCCCACAGCTGCAAGGAACTGGATTCTGCCAACAACCAGAATGACCCTGGAAGCAGATTCTTCCCAGAGTCTCCAGATAGAACCCCAGTCTGGCCAACACCTTGATTTTAGCATTGTGAACCCCTGAGTAAAGGACCTGCTCAAGACTTCTGAACTAAAGAACTGTGAGCTAACAAATTGAGGGTTAAGACACTAAGTTTGTGGTGTTTTGTTATACAGCAGTAGAAAAGCAGCACAAAGGAGGTGGAGGAGGGACCTAGGAAGAAGGATTAGAATGAAAGAAGCCTGGGGCCAGCTCAGAAGTGAGTAAAGAGAGAAGAGATTGAGACGGGGCAAGAGGGAATAACGACAATGCTGTAAACTCTACATAGTAAATGAAAGATTGTGAAAGTGCACAGAGGCAAACCTGCGCAGGCCTGATATTGCCTTAGATTTGCCTAAGGAGACAAAGAAAGTTAAGCAGTTTTCTTGATTGCATAACAGACAAAGGGAAAAGATGTGAAGACACAAGGAGAACACCACAGGAACGTGAAGACAGCCGTCTACACGCCAAGGAGAGAGACCTGGAGCAGATCCTTCCTTCACAGCCCTCAGAAGGAGCCAGCTTTGCTGACATCTTGATTTTTGTGCTTCTGGAGACTAGACTATAGAACTGAGAGAGAATAAATTTCTGTTAAGCCACCCAGTCTGTGATATTTTTTACGTCAGTCCTAGGAAACTAATACCAAAGTCTGCTTTAGTTTCCCAGGGCTGCAGTAACAAAGGATCACAGACTGGTGGCTTAAACAACAGGAATTTAGGGTCTCACAGTTCTGGAGATTAGAAGTCCAAAATCAAGACATTAGTAGGGTTGGTTCTGTCTGAGGCTGAGGGAAGGATCAGTTCCAGGCCTCTCTCCTTGGCTAGTAGGTGGCTGTCTTCTCTCTATATCTGTTCACATCATCTTCCCTCTATGTATGTCTCTGTGTCCAAATTCCCCCCCTTTTTATTTATTTATTTATTTATTTTTGCTGAGGAAGATTCACCCTAAGCTAACATCTGCTGCCAATCCTCCTCTTTCTTTGCTTGGGGAAGATTAGCCCTGAGCCAACATCTGTGCCAATCCTCCTCTATCTATTTTTTTGTCTGGGGGACACCTCCACAGCATGGCTGGCGAGTGGAGTAGGTCCACACCTGGGATCCAAACCTGCAAACCTGGGCTGCCAAAGTGGAGCAAGTAGAACTTTAACCACTCAGCCACAGGGCCAGGCCCCCAAATTTCCTCTTTTTATAAGGACACCAGTCATAATGGGTTAAGGCAAAATCCTAATGACCTCTTTTTGACTTGATTACCCCTGTAAAGACCCTATCTCCAAATAAGATCACATTCTAAGGTACTGGGGATAAGAATTTCAACAAATGAATTTTGAGTAACATGGGAATTTTAAGAGTAATATGTTACCCTTAAAAATATTTGTTGCTATAAATGAAGGTTGTGGTGGGCAGAGTCTCATATTTGAACAGCATGACTGGAAGCCAGTCCCTAGACTTCTGACTCTGTGACCTTGGACAAGACACATCACCTTTCCACGTTTATTTCCTCATTTTTAAAATGACATGCTTTCTAACACTCAACTATTTTATTACATTTTATCTTATTCTATCATCCTGCACTTACTCAGGTACCTAGAGCTATGCAGAAATAAGACAGCTTAATTCAGTAATCACTTAACGCACACCTTCTATGAGTCAAGCACTGTGCAGGATGACAAGGACACAGAAACGGGCCTGGAAGAGCACTTGACTTCAAGAAGCTCCCTGTCTGGTAGACTCCAGGTGTCAGATTTTTAAATTGGCAAATAAAAGAAAGCCAACCCATTAATCGTGGGAACTGGGTACATATTAGCTCTCCTTCTCACTCTAAACTCAAGGGATGAGTTTGGAAGGATTCTAAACCTTCTGAAATCAAAAGAATAAAAACATAGCTGAACTGTCCATGTGAGAAGGGAACAGAAATGCATCGAGGGCCAACTCTACAGCAGGTACTTTACTTTCATCCTCCTCTAGTTCCGAAAATGATTCCAGGCAGAATTTGTCTAAGAAAAACCAAGTCCAAGAGCAAAAGGCAAGAGGGGAAGCCAGTTCCCTCAGCATGGTATTATGAGGAATTTCGGTAGAGTATTTGTACCTTATATCTCAGCACAGTGGAACCACCTATACCAAAATGACGGTGAAAAAGATATTTTTAAAACCTCCATCTGTGAACATAAAACCTATGAGCAACCGGAATACATAATAACAGCAATTGTGGCTTTACACTCTATGAGTCAAAGTTTAAAGGCGAATCCTAAGCAGACACATAAATAAGAGCAGAACAACCACCGGAGAAGATCAAGATTAGATTTAGAGCTGGAAGCGCTGAAATCTGCCTTGGACATTGCTAATAACTGCTAAACAGAAGATAAGTGATCTGTGTCTTAGTTACAGACTTGAAGGTACATTGGACCCATTAAAGGATAATTTGGGAAATAATAGTGATGATGATAATGTTAATGCAATAATACAGCACTCCACTCTGACCTTGGCTAGGTTATGGTTCCAGCCAGCTTCTTCCAAGCCCAACCATTTAGCCTGCGCTAGCTTTCAACTGCTGATCATCTGTATTCATTCCCAGGGCTGACAGGCGACCCCCTACCTTTGAACTGAGTAAATAAACATGACAGTGAGCCCTTCAACAAATGCCCACCCATGGTTATTGCGAAGGCTTTGGGCCAGTCTGTTCTAAAACTGCAGACAGATTTAAGGGGTCTTTGCCATTTACTGGAGACCCATGTTGAACGGGAAGACTTATTGGGGCCAGTGATTCTAAAATAATAAATACAAAAGACGTGGGAGTCAAGTCCAAACCCACACAAAACGGCCTGGCAGGTTGCAGAGCAAATTTAAACACACAACCTTCTACAGGAGCAAACGTAGAGAAAAACCACCAAGCTCTTGTCATCCAAGCCCAACTATATACAAGTACTCTTTTAGCCAAGGTTCGGTTTTAGCCCGTTCTCATGCCGATGTCTATAGTTACCTGGAAGTAAAAATAAAACATGACCTTTTATCAACGCATACAGACAAACCCAGGGTCGTGCTTTCACTGCCTAGGAACAATCCTGGGGTCAGAAGTTTAGAAATAATTTTAGTGGCAGTCATTTTGTGGAAGAGAAATACGACACAATAATGGCTATTTCTGAGTAGGAGAGAAATACAGCATTTACCCTTTCTTCTCTATTCCTGACTGTCTTCATTTTTCCCTTTATAAGACTTTTTATTGGGGGTTCCATATTCAAAAAGATAACTGGTTACTGTCATATGCTATTTATCCTCAGTGAAAGGTTGAAAAAAGTACAAAACACACCCTCCACAGCTGTATGTGCCAATAATTTCTGGATCCATGTGGGGCTGATCTCATCCTTATCCTCCCTCCAGCACCCATCAAAATAACAGATGGTGTAACATGTCTCTAGCAACACCGGGATGAATAGTAACGTACTGTGGTCGGGATTTTTTGCTCCTCTCTGATTAATAGGTATTCAGGAATCACAGCCCTTTCACTGTTTTCTTTAGATTAGAGGGGAAACTTGGTACATAGGGTTGGAGTCTGGGAGGGAAGAAGACGGCTTTTCAGCTCATGGTGGAGAGAGTCACCATAGTTTACTTTCCTCTTGCAATTTCACCTAATAGACAGTACAACTGTCTGTTGTGAGCTTGGGCTTGGGGTCAGGCTGGCTGAATACGTGGACTGAATTCCTGCTTGGCGAAGAGGGAAAGCCACTTAACCTCTTCTTAGGCTCCTTTTCCTGACCAGAGGACAGGAGTAATATTAATACCAATCCACAGCGGTGTGTGGGGTTTAAGTGCCATAATACTGGAAGAGCCATCAGCAAAGTGCCAGCCACCTGTAGACCACTCTGAGCATCAGATGATGCCAGTATGATTATTAGGGTCCCTGGGGAGCTTGGTCAGGTCCCAAAGTGAGCTCTTCAACCCAGCTGTGGTTAACAGGACACTAAGAGAAGGGCAAAGAAGAGTTTCCAAGTGCTCAAGGAAGAAGAGGGCACTTTTAGGTTTTAATACAGGCATAATTAAGAAAACACTTGGGTAAACAGACTTAAAAATGATCATGGAATTGCTGTCCTAGATTGAGCTGATAATAGTGTTTTCAAATTTAGGGTCATATTTTCAAAAGGGAACAAGATAAGCTTTGGATGAATCCTATTCTCCACCCCCAGATTGTCAAACAAGATCACTGTGGTTCAGTGGCTCTCACAGCCTGGTCTCTGCAGTACCTAGGAACTTGTCGGAAAAGCAAATTCCTAGGCCTCACCCCTCACCTAATAAATCAGAAATTATGGAAGTGGAGGCCAGAAATTTGTGTTTATTGAGTCCAGGTAAATACGCTCCATGTGAGAGAACATTTACCTTCTCCTCTCCTTATGTGGACCCCTCTCACTGATATTCTTAACTTAAAAAAAACTGAAAAACCTCACTTTTCTAATCCTATAGTTGGTGGGATGAGGTTGAGCCATTCTTGGAAAGAAGTTTTTAGAGTAGGTGTGAGTAAGCAGAGTTTCACATGTCTGCATGCTAGACGTGATCGGTTCTCAAAAGGAGCTGATAAATCTAATCAGTCGTCTCATTGTGAAAGGCCTTTTAGATACCGGTGCCAAATGCAGTTCAGCAAACTTAATAGTATGTTTATTCACTCTATGGTAGCCTTACTTTATTAGAGATTAGCTCTAGGAATTCAGAGAATATAGGCTTTTAGTCCCTGCAAACACTATAGACAAGAATGAAAGATCCTGAAGCGAAGGGTATTAATCTGCTTACTCTCAAAATCTGAGATAAGCACCAATATCCAAGCCACGCAGTGCCATGAGCAACCTTTCCCCTTAGATTTGATTAAAGGGATACCTGTGAAGAGCATGGCTGCAATGGACAAGGTTTTGATGTCCTTAACAGGGATCCCATCATCTCCCATTGGGTAGCAGCCAGAGTCAGATTTGCTCCACACCTAGATCCTGGGATGGGCCCCAACTGAACGAAATGCAAGGTGATCCTCTCCCCCTTACCACAGTGATTGGCTAGGAAACCTAGCCTGGCCAATTAGAACAGGCATTCCCCTGGCCACAAGGATCAGGGTAGTCCAAGCAGGGGTTTTTGTTAGGATACAGAGGTCCTTGTTAACAGCGGGGGGAGCCGTTTGCCCCTGTGCAGGACCATCACCTGCAGACAAGGCTGACATATAGGACCATAAATGTCAATTGCTATTAATATCCATATTATCCTTCCTCTCCTCACCTACTCAATTCTTGGAGAGAATAGGATGACTACAAGAGCTTCTGAACAGGGCGACCTAGAAGGAAGAGACCAGAGATAGATAAATACTCAAGAATTTCCAAGAAAAAGAATCAACCAGAAAAATGGACAGGAAATGACTATCTATAGGCCTCATAGTGAAGAACATAAAAATAAAAATCCTAGAGATGTTAACTCCAATGTAAGCTCCCCCATTCCTCCGAGAGGGAGGGATTAGATAAGGCTTCAGGAGGATATGAAGCTCTTGAGGTGAGATCCAAATAATCTAGACAAAGAGTGGAAGAAAAGAACCTTCTAGAAATGTGCAGAGATCCCATAATAAGTGGAAACATGTTAAATATAAGGACCTGAGAAAAAAGCCAGAGTGACTGGAACAGAGAGAGCAAGAAGAAACGCACAAGACACTTAGGCACAAAGACACTAAAAATGATCCCGGAATTGCTCTCCTGGCTTGAAATGATAATGGCTCAAGAAGGGGTGAGGACTAGATCACACAGGCCTTATAGGCCATGTTAATGGTTTTGGTCTTTATCCTAAAAGTAATAGGAAGCTATGGTTGAACAGTGATATGATATCATGATGAGTTTGCAGTGAGACAAGTCATGTACCTAGTTCTCTGCCATAGCCTATTAGAAAAGATATGAAGACTCCACAGTATCCCATCCTCTTAGCAGAGTCCAAGGGTTCTTTCCATGGCCATGATGATTCTTTAGGCTAACTGAGGAAGATAAGAGACAAGTTAGCTTATCTTGGCATGAGAAGCCCAAAATGGGGCCCCATAGCAAAATTTGATGCTAGTCTTCCTTGACACCAAGACCCTGCCTTGGGAATAAGTTGCTCCCCATCTAATGGAAAAAACTTTCCCAACTGAAATTTCCTCTCTGGGGCTCTAGTCCACAGGCACGTAGCTAGCTCACCAACCCTATGTTATGTCATCTAACAATACCAAAGTAATTTGCTACTGTTACTGCACAAAACTGGGGTTCTCTTGACCGATGTGCATAAACAAGCCAATTAATTATGGCATCAGCCTTTGGGAAAAGAGATCAGTTTTATTCTGTGAGATCAATCTGCAGGGAGATGGGTGGCATGTGCCCTCAGATCTGTCTCCCCGATTCAGGATTTTGGGTGAAATTTAAGAGGTTAGGGAGAACACACTGGCACATGGAAGTGCTGGCAGAACAGGGGACAGGTTTTAATTGGTGTGCTGCTGCTTCTTCTTCTTTGTTTTTTTGGTGAGGAAGATTGGCCCTGAGCTAACATCTGTTGCCAATCTTCCTCTTTTTGCCTGAGGAAGATTATCACTGAGCTACCACCCGTGCCAATCTTCCTCTATTTCGTATGTGGGATGCCACCACAGCATGGCTTGATGAGCACTGTGTATAGGGCTGCACCTAGGATCCAAACTCGCTTTTCCTGAATGAGGGACCCCTCGTTTCTGATGAGAGTCCGACTTTCAAGCTCTGGTCATGTCTTGGTCCTTTGGTACTGTGGGGAGGAGAATCTTTGGTTCCGTGGTCATTTCAGGTCAAGATTTCTTCCTCTGCACATGCTCTGGCTACATGACTTTGCAAACTTTCTGAAAGGCAATTCTTAATCACTCTTTTGATAAGAGATGGGGTCAGTTGAACTGGTCCGGGAGGGCCTACAGTTACACTACCTCCAATGACTATTATCCTCAATTGTTACACAAGCTTTCACTTTTCTTGACATAATCATGTTTCTTAAACTAAAGTAGATCTTAGAATTATTACATACATTTAATGTATTATTTCTTTTTTCTTTTTCCCAGTAAAAAAGCTGATGTGAAAGGATGCATTGTGGTGTCTTAATCAAGGAAATGCCACAGATTTGATGCCCTTGATTCTAATTCTCCTCGTTTTAATAACACTTTATACTTTTCATTTTTCTCCCTAGCACATAATTATTTGTTTAGCTCCTTTCTCTTCTACTAAGCAGCGAGTTCCTTTAGGCATAGGAACCATTTTATTCATCTTGGTATATTTCCTGCCCTCTCCAGCAAATAGTACCTACTACGTCCTGGCACATAGTAGGAGCCAAATAATTGTTGAATTAATGGATGAACCAATAGGTGAATAAATAAATATCATAAATATGATTCAAGGATATTCCTAAAAGTTCCTCTGAAAAAGTGGAGCTGTTTTTTTTTTTAATCTGTAATCTGGGCTGAATTCAGAATACCCAACATTTTTTGAGTACTTACAACAGACCAGGCTCTGTGCTAAGAGCTTTACATGCACTATTTTGTTTAATTTTCAAATAAACCCTCAGCTGATGGTATATTCTCTCCACTTAACTGGCTTATATACTGAGATCAGCAATTACCTGCCCCAAAGTAGCCAGTTTGTAAGTAGAAACGCCATTTCCCTGCTGTGGCCTAGCTGACTCCACAGCCTATCCTCCTAGCCAGCGCATTGCAACATTTTAAACCTATCCATTTCAGACTTAAATTTTGAAATTAAGGAACACAGTCCTCTGAAAGTCTGGTGTTTGCACCCCTTCCTGTTCCCTTGGTAGTAATGATGGCATCTGGAGTAGCTGAGTCAGGAACACTAGGGCAGTGGTGGATTACCTCCAATTCTTTTGCTGCCTAAAGACTCAGCTGAGAAAAGATCCATATGTTAATAGAACAGTTTGCATATTTCTCTCTATTCAGGGGATTTTCTTTTATCCTATTTCAAGCGCGTGAGGTTTATCTTAACATTTCAACTTTGAATGCAGAAATGCATTCTTGCTACATCAGACACCTCTTTTATTTGGAAAGAAAAGTGGAAAGAATTACAAGACACCATGATGAGATGCTGGTGCAAAATATTCGGCCTCGCTTAAATTTAGTGGGGAGGGACCACTATATATTTAGATATGTCAAACCACATTCCCCGAAACATGCTGTGTTAGGAACTGCTAGCTGTTCCCTAATACTCTCCCCTTTCTCTGTAGAAAGAGATCTCTGATTTTTAGCTAGGTATCTGGCCACCTAAAACACAGACTAAATTTATCAGAGTTGGAGCCATGTGTCTAAATTCTGGCCCAATACTCTGTAAGTGGAAGTATTATGTGGTAGCTCTGGAATCTTCCAGAAAAGTCTGCTGCTGGGCTTCCTTTGCTCCATCTTCTTCATTCCTTCTTTCCTGATGGCTGGAATTTTAATGTGTTGGCTGGAGGTAAAACAACCATCTAGGACCACGAGGTGATGTTGGGAATAGAGGCCATACAAAGTGGAACAATAAGATTGAACAAGCCTGGGTCCCTGAGGTCTTCATGAAATAGAATGTTCATAATAATCTCACACTGCCTACCTCCAGATTTTGACGTGAGAGAGTACAAACTTCTTTCTATAAGCCATTGTTATGTTTGTTTGTTTAAGGTAAACCTAATCCTAACTGACACGCCAACATATGGGTATTTTATGCAACGGCTGCTTGGAATTATGATGGAAATGGTGGTCAATTTCTTGGGGCTGGGGAGTTACTGAATCAAGAGAAATTAAGTCAAACACCAAAAAGAAAAAAATTAACAGACAGTTTAACAGCTGATTAAAAGGCAAGGAGGAGGGTCTCCTAAGAACTAGAGAAATAAGTGAACAAATAAAAATTTATATTGAACAGTTCAGTCAGAAGTAGAATTTCTAAGCAAGCTTGGATTGGCCCTTTGAGATCTGTCTAGAACAACTCACCTCCTACACCTGAGAAGACAGTGAGGTTGGGAGGCTTGTAAAATGACTCTTCCTTGCTCTACTCCAACCATTCTCTACAAAAGCACTTCTCAAACAGATGCTGTTTCAAAAGACCTGGGTGGGTCCCAAAACCCTGCATTTCTAACAAGCTCCCAGATGATACTCATGCTGCTGGTCTACCTATGGACCACGCTATGAGAAGAAAGGCTCTACACAACTGCCAAAGAGATTGTGTCAGTCCCATGCTTAAAACCCTCCAATGGCTTCCCACTGTAATTTGAGTAAAATTCAAACTCCTTACTGTGTCCCTTGAGACCCACTGTAATCTGGCCCCTGCCCACATTGCTGGCCACATTCCAACCCACTCTCTGCCTTGTCCACATTGGATTTATTTCTGCCTCTCAAATATGCCATCCTTATCTCAGCACCTTGTTTCATTTTTTTAATGGCACTTAGATCAATATCCAGAATTCTGATTTATTCTAAACCTATAGAATATGAGCTCCTGGAACTTAGTCTATAGTACATACCACTGTATAGTCGTGTGCCACATAATGATGTTTCAGTCAATGACAGACCGCATATATGATGGTGGTCCCATAAGATTAGTACCATATAGCCTAGGTGTATGATAGGCTATCCCATCTAGGGTTGTGTAAGTACACGCTATGATGTTCGCACAGCAACGAAATCGCCGAAGGACACATTTCTCAGAATGTGTCCCTGTTGTATTCTCAACACCTAGCAGAGTGCCTGCTACAACATAGGTGCTCAATATAAATAAATGCTAAAAGCTAAAGGTTGGACCACAAAAGTAGCAAAAATAATTGATCCTGGGGCACAAAACTCTGGTGGACAAGAGGAAGTAGAGAATCGAGTGATAATGCCATTCTCTGCAATACGCACACATACAGCCTAGCGTCCTAGAGGAACTGACTCCAAGTGAAGTCAAACCACTACAGCAAATAGCGCCAGAACCAGCCTCCCGGAGTCCCAGCAGATGGTTCATCCCAGCAGTGACCGACACAAGAAAAGCCCACGACAATAAGTCCAGTTGCACACTGCCTTAGTGTCTGTTGAAAGAGCTGGTCCTTAGGCTCCAGAGAAATGCTTCTGTGATACGGATGATTCCTGCAGCAAAGTAGACTGAGCTCAGGGTCACCCTAACCGAGACAAATCTCCAAATGTGACACCATTTCCCAAAAAAGGCCTCCAGAAGAATGAGTGCACCCATCTCTTTCTCCCAGTCTCTGCTTGCAATGCTATAAAATCCAAATAATATGTATGCTCCAGAAAGGTTAGCCAGTTCGTGCCATGGAAAACGACCATCTTGTGTTTCCTTTCAACTCACTCCTGATTCCCTCCCCAAGGGTGGAAATAAAACATTGTGAAGGTCTGAGAACATTCTAAATAAGCCATCACTTAGAAGTAAAGGCCACTCGTGCTATGCACATAAATAAAAATCCACACTAAACTTAAACACATTTTAAGGTCTTTGTAAAGACTTTGCCTTTTCTCTATAAATGTCCGAAAAGATTAATTAAGAGCAGGATGACTCATCCATCTAGATTGATTAAACGTATACTTAAGGGTCAGACTGGAAACAATGTCTAGATACATTAACATACAATTTGCCCACAGTGATTAGTCTATTTATTTTATTTGCTGACAATATTTCTGAAATTAAGTCACTATTAATCTACATCTGGAAGGAGAGACAGGACCACCCTACTCCCCATGCAAGAAGCGATCTTCTCTCACCTCCCAATATTAGTAATCTGCCCCCCAATTTCCAGACTCCTTTAAAGCTTGGGAAGGGGCCAAGACACCACAGTATACACGGAGTGCTGCTAAAAGCTGCATCCAAACTCAGCCCGCTGCTTCCCCCATTAGCCCTCTGAATAACGTCTCCGCCCTCCCAGAATTCCTTTCTACTTTTTTACACCTTCCTTTTGCATCAGGGTACATTCTCAAAAACCTTTTGGGAAGTGATGTACTCTTTCCAAAAACAAAGCATTAAAATTATATGCTGATGTCCAGGCCTAAAGAGTAATAGCTAACGTTGGGTGCGAACCATGAGCAGTATACTATACTACTTGTGTTGTGCTTTTTATTTCAATTAGTAGTCACAAAAAGTCTGCTAGGAGTTCGGGACGTAAGTATTCACATCCCCATCTCACAGGTAAGTGAAACTGGGATTCAGAGAGACAGAACTTTTTGGTTAGTTCCACTGAGCTAGAAGTGATGAAAGCAGGTTTCATAGTTGAAGCCTCAAAGTTGGAGCATCAAGCCTGTGTGCCCAGCTCTCAGCCCTGTAGTCTCACAAACACCCTGTTGAATCTGTTGGTTCTGCTTCTCTGAAGTAGGACTCCTGCGCCCCAGTGTGAGCAGTTGAAGACGGAGACTAAACTTTGTTCCTGATCCTGTCACCATCCATGTCCCTAGTAGAAGTCATACTCATCGTGTGCCCCAGACACAACTGTTGATAGAACGCAAATTATGTTGGTAACTTTCCTTTGGCTATTCTTTGGCTATGGTGGCCAACCCTCCAGCCCTCATCTAAGCCATGTTTATTAATATAACTCTAGGAAGTTTCTAAAGAGCCGATCATACTTCCAGACTGACACACAGTTCTAAAAAGAGTCTACCAACACAGCTCTAACGAAAGCAAGGCACTTTGAGTACAAAGTAAAAGGAACCAGGATCCAATCTTGCACATCAAAGTGGTGCAAGATTCGGTTTGGTGGAATTGCCATACCACTACTGTTCCTGGGTAGGTTGGTCACCCTCTCTGAGCCTCAGCTCCTTCATCTGCCGAAGGGGGTGATAAACCTATAAGGTGACTGATACTATTAAACGAGATAATAAAGGCAAAGCAAGAAGCATGATGACTGTCACAGAATACATGCTCAATCATTGAGAAGTATTATTAATCCCTATCCTAGGCTCTATATAACATAAATAATGATGATCATCACTAGCCATCTGTTGAAGATTGTGTGTCAGGCGCTGTTCCAAGCACATTGTATACCTTAATTCCTTTAAGGCTCACAACAGCTCTACAAGCAAGTGTCATTGTTATTCCCATTTTATAGGTGGGTATACTGAGGGCCACAGAGGTAAACTTACTTGCCCAAGGTCACACTGCCAGTCATTCTCCATTGGAAGCAGGCACTCTGGCTCCAGAGAATACTGTGTCAACCATAATGCTACATAGGCAGTAGTTACACATCCAGAAATCCAGTGGAAGTCTGACACGAACTACTAAAACAGAAGAGGCGAGAGTTGCCTTAAGATAGCCTCCAGGGCCTTGCCTGTCTCCTTCTCCCCACTCTTCCTCCCTCCCCCTACCCACTGTTTTATTTTTTTAGCCAACATGTAGCTAAGGAGAAAACAGAAGAGAGGTTTGTTCCACCAGAGTTCATCCTCAAAAGGGAAGCCTCTCAACAATTTTTAAGATACTATGACGATGTCATGGTTGTTAAGAAAACAAGGAAAAATAATAGAGAAGTACAATGAAAGCACAAGTGTTACACCGCACAGTGGCTCTGGCCCTGTATTTCTCCAATTCGCCCATCCCCCAGACCTACTCTCCCCAGAAGAGAACCTGTTGTGCTCTGTCCCTACTCCCTCCTCACCTCTAATCACCAACCTCCTATAGGCCTCTACTTTCACACAACTGACTCCTGCTCATTCATCAGATTTCAGCTTCGACCTCACCTCCTCCAGAAGGCCTTCCTGGACCCCCATGCCCTGCCCAGTCCATCACGATTCAGCGGCCTCTCCTGGGCTCCCGTAGCATCCATCACAGTTTTGTAAGTACCTGTTGCCTTTTCTGTTCTCTAAATGGTCTGTGAGCTCCACGAGGGCAGGATCTAGATCCAGCCGGTATTCTTCTGTATCCCCAGAGTCCAGCATTGTGCCTGAGCCACACAGTAGTTCCCCCCATCTGCGGTTTTGCTCATGATTTCAGTTAGCCACATTCGACCCCGGCCCGAAAATAACACTACGTCACAACGCCTACATCATTCACCTCACTTCGTCCCATCACACAGGCATTGTGTCATCGCACATCATCACAAGAAGGATGAGTACAGTATGATGAGATATTTTGAGCAAGATCACATTCACATAACTTTTATTACAATTTTTTAATTATTTATTATTACAGCTATTCTATTATTAGTTATTGCTGTTGATTTCTTTCTGTACCTAATTTATAAATTAAACTTGATCATACGTATGTACATACAGGAAAAAACACAGTTATATAGAGTTCGGTACTAACCGCAGTTTCAGGCATCCACAGTGGGTCTTGGAGTGTGTCCCCCGAAGATAAGGGGAGACTATGGTAATTAGACGCCTCCGTACATATATGTTGAACAGTACCTTCGAGAACTACACAGCATGCCACTTCTTTCAAGGTTCTGAATCATGGAATAAAATTCTTAAAGGTCAACAAAGACCTAAAATAAGACCTGAAACCATAAGGCTTCTAGAAGAAAATATAGGCAGTACACTCTTTGACATCAGTATCAAAAGGATCTTTTTGGATACCTGTATGTCTTTTCAGACAAGGGAAACAACAGAAAGAATAAACAAATGGGACTTCATCAGACTAAAGAGCTTCTTCAAGGCAAGGGAAAACAGGATTGAAACAAAAAAAAACCCACCAATTGGGAAAAAATATTTGCAAGTCATATATCCGACAAAAGGTTAATCTCCAAAATATATAAAGAACTCACACAACTCAACAACAAAAAATCAAACAACCCAATCAAAAAATGGGCAGGGGACATGAACAGACATTTCTCCAAAAAAGATATAAGGATGGTCAATAGGCACATGAAAAGATGCTCATCATCACTAATCATCAGGGAAATGCAAATCAAAACTACACTAAGATATCACCTTACACCCATTAGAATGGCAAAAATAACCAAAACAAAAAGTGACAAATGTCGGAGAGGTTGTGGAGAAAAAGGAACCCTCATATGCTGCTGGTGGGAATGCAAACTGGTACAGCCCCTATGGAAAACAGTATGGAGATTTCTCAAAAAATTAAAAATAGAAATAACATATGACCCAGCCATCCCACTACTGGGTATCTATCCAAAGAACTTGAAATCAGCAATTCCAAAGGTCCCATGCACCCCTATGTTCAGTGCAGCATTATTTACAACAGCCAATATGTGGAAGCAACCTAAGTGCCTATCAACTGATGATTGGATAAAGAAAATATGGTGTATATATATACAATGGAATACTATTCAGCCATAACAAAGGATAAAATCGTCCCATTCACAACAACATGGATGGACCTTGAGGGTATTTTGTTAAGTGAAATAAGCCAGATAGAGAAAGAGAATCTCTGTATGACTCCACTCATAGGTGGAAGTTAAACATGCAGACAAAGAGAAAAGATTAGTGTCTACCAGGGGAGGGGGGGGGGGGGGGGGGGGGGGGGGCACAAAGAGTAAAGGTGTGCACCTACAACACGACTGACAAACAACAATGTACAACTGAAATTTCACAAGGTTGTAACCTATCATAATCTTAATAAAAAGTAAAAAAATTCTTAAAGATCAAGTCTTTCATGACCTGAAAGGGATATAAACAATTTCACCAACGTAACAACCAGGCTATTTTCTTAGGTCACTCAAGAATTTGGAAACTTGGAGAAGGTTTAACAGTACCTACTACTGGAACATTGTTTCCTAAAGGGACCCCAAATCCCTCCTTCTGTCATTTAAACTCATTCCACTTCATTTGGTTCCCTGTGAAGATAATGCTCAGGGGCTTAATGATAATTATGACATTTCCTCTCAGGTTTCTCTTCTCTGGATTTAATAACCCTAGCTCCTTAAATTTTTCCCTGTAAAAATCTATTAACAATTTTAATTGCTTTCCCACTTCTCCATATTACTCATATCTTGAATCTTATTGTTAAACCTCATAAAGAAAGAAAAAATTGAGGTTCATATTCTTACCTTTGTTCTCTGAGGGCTTAAAGACAAAAAAAGAAGAACAATGATTATATCTACAAAAAGAGGAGTAAGATACACGTTTAGCTAATAGTCATTTGGTCTTAGTCTACCTTATGTATTTTACTTTATTTTTTGCTCTTGGAGGCTCATATTTTTAAACATGCTCTACTTCCTACAAAGTTCCAGAAGACCAAGATGATATGAAGCCCATGGTTTATTATAACCATATACATTAAGACACTAGAAATCACTCCACAGTTTTCAGAATGGTCCCATTTCAAATATTTAGACCTGTTTTTCCACGAGTAGAACTCATAAGTGTCCTATCTATTTCCTAATGGGGGGCTCAAAAATTATGGTCAACCTCGATACGGCATATAATGTCTAGGTAACAATGTTACTATCAGCAGGAACGTTGATTGCCGCCTCCCTCTGAAGCTGGTGCTATGCGCATCACTCATAGGCATTTTCTCTTTTAATCATTAAAACATCGTTATGAGATAGATGTTACTTTTATCCCTATTTTACAGATGAGGAAATTGAGGCTCAGAAAAACTTACATAGAATCACCTGCCAGTAAGTGGCAGGGCAGGGAATCCAACAAGCCTGTCTGACAGTGTGCCTTAAGCTCCAAACACATTGCTTAAAGCTGTGGAAGTATAGAGTTTTGGGTTTTGTTTGTCTTTTTGTTTTTTCACAAATGACCTGATCCGCATCATGTATATTGTAGCTTCATAAGAATTCTTTGATTTTTGACATGGGCAAACAGGGTCTTTCATACTTTGTTGGCAAGAGTATAAACTGTTTCAGCCTCTTTGGAGATGACTTTGGCAACATCTAGGAATGTTGAAGATGTGCATATCCTAGAGCCGGGCCATGATTCCCTGGGCAATATGGCAGATACAACTGGTCAACTGACTCAGCCCCCTTCCACAGCCCAATGCCATTCGGAAATTTTCCTGTGACTGCCTGAGAAGTGAACCACCTGATCCTCTTCTGGCCAATGGGGTGTAAGTGAAAATCACTGAGTGGTGTTTCTAGGAAAATTTGTTTACAAGGACAATATGACTAGACTGCTGTATCGGACTTCTGCTCCTTTCCCTTCTTCCTGACTGGAAGATGACATGATGCCTGAAGTTGCTGTAACTATTTTGTGACCATGAAACAACAAACTTGAGGATAAAAGTGCATCCTCTAAGAAAGGCAGAGCAGAGAGATAGAACAAACCTGGGTCCCTTTGGCATCACTTAACTGCCATGGCAGTCCTGGAATGCTTCCCTCCAGGCTTGTTATATCAGGAAGAATAACCCCCTGTGCCATTAGTTCACTGTTCGTTGGGTTTCTCTTCACAGTTCTCTAGAGAAACTCTCACATATATGCACAAGATGACATATGCAAAAGTTTGTAATGTGGAAAATTACAAACAAAGCTTCAGGCCCATCAAAAGGGAAATGGATAAATAAACTGTAGCATTTTCACACAACGAAGCACCACACAGCAATTAAAAAGGAGTGAACTAGATCGACACACATCAACATAGACAATTCTTGAAAGCAAAACGTAAAGCGAAAAAGAAAAATTGCCGAATGATGTGTGTTCAGTACAATACCACTTAAATATATATTTTTAAAACACATAGAACAATTCTATGTATTTTATGGATAAACGCCTATGTATTAAAAATGTAAAAACATGGGAATGAAGGAAATGCACCAACTTCTGGGAGGGAGGAAGGGATGACACTGGGAAGTGGTGTAGAAGGCACTTCAACTAAACCTTTGGTGTTTTATTTCATAAAAGTAATCTGAATCAAATATGGCAGAAATCTGAAAGGTGGATCCATGGGTATGTGCTAAATAATTCTCTGTACTTTTCTATAAATTTAAAATGCTTTAAACATCTTTAAAAACTGAACTTAAAAAAGGGAAGAGACTGTTTCAAAACAGTTAGATATTTACATAAAAGCACTTTGCCAAGTATAAGGTGACGTGTGAAGCAGTGTGCTTTATTATTACCTTTACCATCAACCAGGAAGGCTGTGTTGAGAAGTAAACTTGCCGTGAGCCCCGAAGAAAGGGTAGGATGAGAAGACTAGTTAGGCAGTGAGCATGAAGGGAAGCTATGGACCGTGTCTCTCCAAAATTCAAATATTGAAACCCTAACCCACAATGTGACCGTGTTTGGAGATAGGGCCTTTAAGGAGGTAATTAAAGTTAAATGAGATCATAAGAGTGGGATACTAATTCAATAGGACCCATGTTCTTATGAGAAGAGAAAGAGACACCAGGAGCACATGCACACAGAGAAAAAGCCATGTGAAAACACAGTGAGAAGGCAGCTATCTGCAAGCCAAGGAGAGAGGCCTCAGGAGAAACCAGTCCTGCTGACACCTTGATCTTGGACATCCAGCCTCCAAAACTGTGAGAAAATAAACCCTATTGTTGAAGTAGCCCACTCTGATATTCTGTTAAGGCAGCCCAAGCAGACCAAGACAGGGAGTGTGTCTAGAACTGTGGTTCTCATTAGTGAATGGTACTACACAATGGGAGGCATTTAAGAAACTGAGGGGCGGGGCCAATTCTTAGTGGTCACAAAGCCTGGGAGCACAAGACCCATTTGGTGGGCAGCAGCCAGGGAGGCAAAACCTTTTCCAGTGCCCAGTTCAATCCTCAAAACAAAAAATAGTTCGGCATCCCAAATGCCTTTAAAATATCCCACAGGGCATGCATGTAGAGGAGAAACCTGTTTACAGTGATCTAAAGTGACATAAAAACTAAAAAAAAATTTTTTGGCCAGGTTATATTTTACATTGAATTTTCAAAGAAAGTAATTACTGTGTAGATTAAAGGAGGATTATACTTTGTTTTCATTAGAACTTTATCAAAAGGTACCCACTACCATTTTGGAAAATCATCTCACTGACAGTCATGCCCCTAACGATGCTTGAGTTGTCCACACACACACCCTTATCAGCCTTCTCTCCTAACTGTTGTATATGCCAAGAGTCAGCAAGCTACAGTGAGCTGGCCAATCTAGCCTGCCACCTGATTTTGTAAATAGAGTTTTATTGGAACACAACCACGCTCATTAATTTACATATTGTCTATGGCTGCTTTCATAGTACAATAACAGAGTTGAGAATGGCCTGCAAAGCCTAAAATATTTACTATCCTAACCTTTATAGAAATGTTTGTGAACCCCTGGTATAAACATGATTCTGTGGCTAGAATTAACATTCAATTACTTCAGTACCTAATCCAGTTTAACCCTAGAATATTTACATTTTGAAACACGTATTATTTTCTTATGTTACTTCCCCCTTAATTTCTCCTATTAATTATAGTTGATGCACTATGTAGATTCTTTTGAAATTGTATAGATATCTATGTATCTGTCAAATCCATGTCAGGAAAGAAATGGAATTAAATTCAGTAAAGAGGGGGGAATAATTTCTAAATATTCTTAAAGAGTTAAGAACAACTATTCTAGACCTAAAAGAATAAAGAACAAAGAAAGAGTTACGTGACCAAGAAGAAAATTATAAACAGGTGCCATGCTGAAAATGCACTGACCGTAAGATCCATGAGAGCAGCTCCTGGGTTTATTTGTACACCACTTAACTCAGGAACTGATACACAGGAGGGGCTCAGTAAACACTTGGCTGAATGATGGGATGAATAGAGGAATGGATGAGACATACAAGTGACTGGAGAAAAAAGGACTGGAGTAGTGAGCTTCCTGTCTCAAGGGGTCATTGAGCGGAAGTTCAATCGTCGTTTGCTGGGCAGTTTGTAGAATGGATTCTTTCATACAATGGGTAAGTAAGTGGACTAGGGAACTCTCTAGCTCCCTAAAACTCCATTTCTAAAGTTGAGATCTAACACATCAAAGATGCAAAGCTCATAACCTGGAACAGAAAGGATCTTGTTCAAATTTTGGACAGAATATGATCTAAAGCTGTCGAGCTCTGCCTAGCTTCCTGATCTCATTCCTCGACCAGTTCCATGAGGCAATATAGAGAGGGTGTAGAGGGTAGTAGTTAAGTATACAAGACTCTGGAATCAAACCGATCTGTGTTGGAGGGTAGACTGTTGGAAAAGATAGACATAAAAATTCCTCCCATCCTTGAATACACTTCCCTTCATAATATAATGTTCCAGAGCCCTCCATCAGAAAGTGAAGTCTATTGCCCTACCCTTGGATCTGAGCTGGGCTGGTGACTTGCTTTGATCAACAGAATGCAATAAAAGGGATGCTGTGTGATTTTGGAGACTAGGTCACAAGAGGCTTTGAGCTTCTTCCTTAATTCTCCCGAAATGTGCACCCCATGTGATGAAGTTTGGTCTAGTTCAGGGACAGGAAGAGTATGGCCCATGTGCCAAATGACCTCACCACTCGTTTTTGTAAATAAAGTTTTATTGGAACATGCTCACACTCATTTGTTTATGTATTGTCTATGACCGCCTTCACATTACAATAGCAGAGCTGAGTAGCTGCATCAGAGACTGAATACCAAAATACTTGCCATCTGGCCCTTTATGGAAAGTTTGCTCACTCTTGGTCTAACTGCTAGAGGATGAGACTGCATGGAACAGAGAGGAGCTGTCCCAGCTGAGGTCTCTCTAGAACAAGGATCTCCCAGTCAAGCTACCAGACGAGTACAGCCATATGAGTGACCCTAGGTGAAACTAGCAGAAGAACAGCCCAGCTAAATTCAGCCCAAATTACAGACCCATAGATTCATGAACAAATGGTTCATAATGCTTGTCGTTTTAAGCCACTAAGTTTTGGGGTGGTTTGTTCTGTGGCAAGAAATAACTGAAGTTGGCATCCCTGGTTCTGCCACTTAATGTATGTAGCAGACCGTGTTTGTTCCCTGCTCTTATTCTTTGGGGCTCACCACTTCAGTGCAGGCTGGCTGGCTTCCAACTCTCAGTATCTGGATCTCTCTGCCTGGGGGCTTCCTCCAAAGCCCTGGCAGCGACTCTGTTCAAGCTGGGAAATTAACCCTCCATCTGCACGCCACCCACCCTTTATCAATGACTGACAGCAGTTGGTGTAAAATACACTCTAGTTCCATCACCCTCTGGAGGGGATAACTTTGAGGCATATGTGCTACACTGTTTTCCAGAGTTTCACTGCAGGGTAACACTGTGCTCTCCCACTAGCTTGATATCACACCCTATATTAGCAGCCATCCCATCCACGTCTATTTTTCCCATGACCCTACTGGTATTTCTGAACATTTCAAATAAGCTTTCACTCAAATCTTTGTCACACGTTCTGCTTCAAGTCAGAACACAAACCAAGACACTGTGTAATCTTACACAAGTTTTTTATCACTCTAAACCTTAGATGCCTTGTCTGTAAAGAGGGAATAATAGGAGCACGTACATCATGGGAGGGGTTGTGAGCACTAATTTGAGATAATGTCCATAAAGCGCTCAGCACTGCTCTTAGTGCTGATGAAGGATCTTAGCTAGCCCCACCGCCTCTCTGAATGAGCTCTGGTGATCAAGCCCTTGCACAGAGCTCAGGTGATTGGCCAAGACCCCTTTAATGAGTCAGGCTACTATTGAAGGACTGTCAAGTACCAGTGTAGAGAGGCAGAGGATGCCTGACTTCAGCCACAATGTGTTGGGGCTTATTCTGGCTTTTCAGTCACGTCTCAGTTCAGAAGTCTGAGCCCTGAGCCACAGATCCATGTCTGGAGGACATCATGGCTCCTGACTTCTGAGTTGGCACGCTGGGCTGGAGCCTGCTGCGTGCCTGACCCCAGGAACCTGTCCCCAACAGGAAGGAGGGACGTAGTCAAGGAAGCGTGGCAGACCTGACTCCAGACAACTAGAAAAACATCACCATGCCTCATAGTGGAAGGTAAGCACGACTTCAACTGTGGCCTTAAAAAGCAATGGGGTGGGGGAGGATGTTTTCTTTTTTCCCTTAAGAGAGAAGTCCGCCTACGTAAAACCCTCCACTCCTTCTAACAGCCTATAAATGCACACCCAAACCTGGAGAAAAAATTAAGAGCACACTTCTTCCTCACAGACTACAAAACATTTGCTCTAGTACCTTCTGCCCTCTTTTAAAGGTTGACTTCTTAATTCTCTTCCCTCATGACCTGCCCCAAGACATTCAGGGCTGTTTAGGGGGGAACTGGTCAGCAGAACATGCTCAGAATGCCCAGCTGGTCCCCACATCCATATGAAAGGGTTCCAGCAGACCCGAGGTGAGGCAGTGTGAGGTAATGAGAGCAGAGTTCTGGATCACAGCCAGGCCAGGAATAATGGTAAAGCTATAATTACCCTACAGTAGGACTGTGGATGGAAGTGACTATTTTAGAACCTAAAAACATCTCAACAGCATCCTAGAGTCACATTTGGGAAAGCCCCCCTTTATCACTGTTGTCTTCTTGTCATGCAATAGGATGTTGGTGTCGGGGACATTTCCTACCAGAAAATCGTCAAGAGCTCGTGTAGCACTTGGAGAGCCTTAAAAGCGTGCCTTGACTCTGGTTGAAAATGCTATCACTTTTTTTTCTTTCAGAAAAAAATATTTTCATTCTAGTATTTGTTGAGTCAACACAATTAGGATAGTTTGTGGCCATGCACTCTTCATTCACAGTGCACAAGGTCTTTGCAATATATCTTTGCACGGTCCACTCATGTCATTCAAGGTCTTGTAATTATTAGGTGCTTGGGGATATCTGTGGTGGAAAATAGAATGTTCTTGGGTATGGAGCCAGAGACCTCCTCGTAGCTCTTTGATTTTAGGTTACCCAGCCACCCAGAGCCTCTCTGAACCTCTGTCTCCTTATCTTTACTTCCATTGTGAGCTTCCTTCCCTCTCTCCTAGGGCTTTTAGAAATGTAAAAGGAGAAAAAAGTGCAATGATAACAACAACAAAAACCCCAGCATATAGTATGTGCTCAAGGAATGTGAGTTCCCATCATTAGAGCATCTATTGGGGTTCTTCAACTTGTAAGAAAAAAGAAAGAGAGAATGGGAAGTCAAACATAGGCTATTGGTTGAGCACAGACTCTGGGATTAGACCACCTGGATTCAAATACTAACTTTGCTACATCCCAGGAGTATGACTGTGGGCGGTTTACTTCATCTTTCCCAGCCTCAGTTTCTCCAACTGTAAAACAGTACAAGCACCCACCTCAGTAGACTTCTATCGGATTAAATGAGACATTTCACACAAATGTGGGACAAAGTCTGCTATGCAGTAGCCACCAGTAGAGGACAGTTGCCCCTGTTAGTATCATAATAATTATTTTAAAATTATTATTAGAGACCAGTGTTTTTTACACCTAGGAATGTGGGCTGTCAATCATGAAGCAGGTACTTGGTGGTCATTCAGAAGGTCACAAGGCACTTGGTGGCAATTAGGGTGACGATAGGAAGGCACAATGTACCAGGCCAGTACACCTGTATGAACTTGGTGTCCTAACACCCTGATGGGTCCCAATCAGCTGAGTGAAGCTTGACAAAAGAAATTTGTTATAAATTTTAGTTAAGGTATCAAGTATATGAAGGCTTCTATGAAAAATAATAAATTGTTTGGAAACAAACTTATCCAGACCAACCACACTTTCATTCACTTGCATCTTAAATCATTTTTTTTTTTTGAGTAGGAGACAAAGCAGTAGAGTTGCAGCTAGCCACACCTGAAATTACCCAAAACCTGTGTCAATGACAGTGATAAATAATAATGATCACATGACAGCAGATAACATTCACTGCTTACTCAAGCCATGTGCATTCGCTGCATTTAAGTATCTGTTTTCTATTTGATACTCATCAGCTTTCTCTGTATTACCTCATTTATACAAGGTGGGGGGTACTCTTATTATCCCCCATTTACAGATGAGATGACCAAAGCTTTATGGTCACCCAGCGGTATGTGACATCTGGGGATTTGAATCCAACCCTGCGATAAACAGGAGTCCCAAGTTTTATCTATGCTGAAGCCCACACTTTTGGGATGCCCTGACTGGCAGGGCATGGAGTGAGGAGACAGGATTTGTGGGGAGCTGACTTTATTCTCGGTTTCCTTCCCATCCCAGGAAAAATGTAAAGAAGCTGGGAAGTGCTGAGAAGTCAGTAGATTGATAATAAGTCAATTCCTTGGTCCATCACAATGAGGAAGTAGTTTGACAGGCAGAAGGATAAAGGACACCCAGTGGTGACATAGCAATTAGAAGCCCTCCTATGTGTGTAGGGATTTTCACTCTGCAAAGGGTCTTCCCATGTCCTGGCACTGGTCACTGTAAACTATCCTGTAGAGGCAGAATGAACATAAACACTAACCAAGACACAAGCTACAGAAAGATCAGCTAGAAAGACAAGGATTTGGAAACTCTAATATGCAAAGTCAAATATGAATGATTATCCAACCCGGGCTTTCCATGTGTGATGAATACACACTGATTCATTGAATGGTACAGTTACATTTACTAAATTCCATTCATTTTTTAAGCAACAATGATTTTAAGGTACTCTAATCATCCATGAATTGTATGCCTGTAACACACTTTACAAAGTTACCCAGAGGAAACACTTTATCTCAAAGATGTCGCTGAGTTGCTCACACACTGGTAAGCAATTCTTGGTGTGTGCTAAGGACATCCAAATGGACATTAGTAATAATCTGAGAAAACTCAAGCTGAGAATCTGCTTGGCCGAGGAATTACGACGTATGATATATTTCAAATTCATGTAGCAGTAATGTTTTTAAAACATCCACTTTAAAAAATAACATCACTACCAAAACAGACATTTGTTCAACACCAATTACTCTGTCCATGAGCAGAGGTAGTTTGGGGTCGGCAAGATCGGTGGGAGGATGATGTAAAGTGGAGGCAGAAACATGGAGCTAGGAAAGAGATCTTATGTGTTGGTCCAGTCCTTTTCAGGGGACTGACCAAGGGGCAAGAGCAGCCCCAGCAAAGGAGGCGAGCTGTGCAAGGCCTCCTGTGTTGACTCAGCACGCATGAGTGGGTGCGTGGTGGGCAGAGGCAAGGGATCGCAAAGAGCCCTTTCAGCCATATTAAGGAGAGTTGGGTTTCCTTCTCTAAGCCCTGGAGGGTCAATGAAGAGATTCCAGAATGGAAGTGGCAGGATCAAGATTTGTTTTCAAAAGATTGTTCTGGCAGCAGTGTGGCAGTCAAAGAGAGAGAAGGCTTTCTTACGTCAGTGCTTAAAGACCATGAGCCCAGCACTTCTAGCAGCCACTAAGAGCTTTTTTAGAACTGGGGACTACTTCCACTGAATGCAGATCAGGAATAACCATGCCTGGCATTTGTGTAGGCCCTTTTACTTCTAAAAACCTCTCTTTCACTTCATCAAACAACAATCTGGGGAGGTGGGCCAATTGGGATTAGCCCCATTCACAGATTGAGAAGCATCTCTAAGTAACTACAGAACTGCAGAACAATTTCCAGTTAGAGTAATTGCATTCTAGCTCTGCCCCATTTAAGAATGGAATTTGATTTGTGTGGCTAGAAAATGAAGCATGTTTAAAACTCTGAAAAAAAAAAAAAACAACTCAATCCCCCAAGTAGAAATCAATACTAGGTGATAATCTAAAAAATATTGGTTTCAAAAACAAAAGAACAAGTAACCAGCAGAAAGACACATACTGCATACCTGAAAACCAAGAGACGGCTAGCTAGGGTTCTGCTTTGCAAAATTAAAAGGGATTTGATGGAAAGTATTATAATTTCATGCATCTAATATGCATAACTTTTAAATTTGTTCGGATAAAGAATTTAGGCTTGCCTAATTGTGCACATTACAACCCTTATCAAACTGTGCTTAGATTTAGCTTAAAAACAATTCCAAAATTCTTACGTAACACACGTTCTCCAAATTACAAGAGAATGTCCTTCATCTTTAATGCACCACCTCTTTTTGCCTTTCCTTCAAAGTGTACATATATAGTCATGGATTTAGGGACAGAGTTAATCAAATATCCTTAACATACAGTATAATTAACATCTCGAACTTCAGGTTTCAGCAGGAAGAGCCAAGAAAGAATTGGGTCATGTCTGTGGCATGGCTCTGCACAGTCAAGAGAAATTCCTGGTGGGAAAAACCAGAGAGTCTCTTAACCATCTTAAGCAGCTTCCAGAGTAGAAGAGGAGTCTCTCAAGATTGGGTACAGTCACTTAGTTTCCCTAAGCCGCAGTCATTTCATGGTAAAATGGCCCACAAGGCCCTAGCTAATTCTGGCCCTTAGCTGTATCTCCAACCATCTCTCTCACCATTCTTTTCCTTATTCACTCATCCTCAGGCAGAAGGGCAGCCTACATGTCTCCTGGACATGCCAAGCACATTTCCACCTAAGGGCCTTTGCACTTGCTATCTTCTCTGCCTAGAAACAGCTCTTCCTCCTGGTATTTGCAGGATCACTCTCTCACTTCTTTCAAGTCACTCCTCAAACGGCCCTTCTGCAGGAAGGCTTCCTTTGGTCCCTAAGCAGCACCTGCCCACCTCTTTACTCTCTCTGTGATCTTTCCTGACTATTTTCTTCATTGCATTTATCTCCACCTGACGTTATTTATTTTCCTGTTTATTGTCCCCAACCCTCACTAGAATGTACGATCCAGGAGTGCCGGAACTTTGTTTTCTTCCTATTTCCCAGCTCTTCAAAGAGTGTTAGCAAGTAAGTGGAAGCTCACTAAATATTTCTAGAAGGGGAGGAGAGAGAGAGGAAGGGAAGGAAATTTTGATGCTGTGTTTTTTTTTTCATCTAAAATTCCAAACTGGCACCATGGTTTTAAGTTATTTTCATTAAGCGGTTTACGTTGGGCAATTGGTTAAAATGAGAAATAATAATTATCTCCTTTTTAATATTTTTGTGTTGAAATACACATAACACAAAACTTACCATCTTGACCATTTTCAAATGCTGAGTTCAGCACAGTTGTTTGGACTGGGCAGCTTCAAAGGGAGTACCCCAGCCCAGCCTTCCTACTTTACTGCTTCTAAATCAGTGAAAGACTGCCTCACTACCAAAAACTGGGCTACATTCTTAAATATTTACATCAACCAGATTAATGCTTTTAAAGTAGAAGGAAGATGCAATGCAATATATATGTGCTAAATGTGCTAAAGCAAGATAATTATGGAACTTAACAAAAAATGTATACTAATTTATACTGCACCATCAGTAGTGTGGTCTAATAATGGAATATACGTTTAAAGCAACAGAACTTTTCTCCATCTTGTCAGCATATCCAAGGAACATTAAATGAAACCTTGTTTGCTGATTATGTCAAACGTCTACATTTGAAACTCTTCATGAACAGGAGACTTGCTCAAATGGCCCTTGTGAGCCCAGCAGGTGAGGCTAAGAGATTTATCCCTAATTTACAGAGGGTGAAACTAAGCCTCAGAAATGTTATCACTTATTCAAGGGAAACGCAAGGAATAGCAAAGATTGTACTCACGTCCAGGTCTTCTAATGGCAAGTTTTGAGACTTTCCGCTACACCGGGCTGCAAAATGACATTCCTAAATGTAACAGGCTCATTTTCCCATCTCCTTTTATCATCTACTTTGCTATTCAAAGTCATTCTATATTGAAATCTCTTCCTTCAAGACTCATATAAAAGAATGGAGTTTTTTTGAGCCCAGCCTATGAATTTTCTAGACCAGCTTCTTAGCAATAAAAAACATCTTTCCTCACAATGTAGCCCTACATGCCACCTGGCAGCTCAGACCTCACTTTAGGAAATACAACTTAATTTAATGGGGTGCTAGGAATCAAGCTTGGGATGCATCCAGCATTTTAATATAGAGTTTCTGACCAGATGGTATTCACTTGTTTCCAAGCTTATCCTTCTGTTATTGAGACTGCATTTTTCGATTACTATAGCAATAACCAAAGAGGTGAAGGTCGTGGTTTTGATCCGTGTCGGGGTTAGGTCCCTTTATTCAAACTCTAAGATGTTATTTCTATGATTGGCCCCGTTCCATGAGCAGCCCCATTTCGAGTTACAGAGTGGAACTGGGTGGATGGATCAGTGCAAATTCACTACCAGGAGCGAAGCAGCAAGGAGTCAAATCTTCACTCTTTCAGCTAAAGGTCATTGTGAAATTTCCAGAATATATTTGAGTACATGCTAGGGTGTCCAACACAGTGTGGGACACAGTGAATGGTTAGAAAGTAAGCTTTAGTCCTAATTCAATGTTAATCAACTATTAATAATGAGTTCTTGACTATATTCCTGGCACTATGCCGAGTGCTATGGATACAGCAATAATCAAGGCAGACATTGTCTGTGGAGCTCCTATACCAGAAACAACTATTGCTATAGTAATAAGTTAATATCACCTGGTAAATAGTTACTACGTACAAAGGACTGTAGTGGCTACAAGGACAATACACGATTCCTACCCTTAGGATCTCATATATAACATAAAAAACAATAGGTAAACTCTCAAAAATTATACCATACATATGTATGTGTATAAAATATTTAAATGATTGACATTCTTTTAAGAGAATGGAGAAATGTTAAAAAACATTGCTGCTGTTATTATTAAGCACATCTCTTCACAATGTCTTCTTGGTGTTCACTGTAGAAAGGCAGGGTTTATTCCCCAGCACCGCTGAGTGTCAGGTGTCTGAGGCAGCTGTCATTTTATCTGTACAGGGTGTATACTGAGCACGGCAGCCTCTTTATAGGACTTGAACAGAAGTATGTCTCATAATCTTATTTTTTTAGAGGGTGAGTATCAGTTGTAAGCTCACTGGGAGAATCTAGGTCATAAGAAGTCGGGTAACTGTAAAGTTTTCCCTCAAACGAGTTTTAAACTTTCAGACAATAAAGTTTTTGGTAGAAAAAGATAACCCAACCTTTGGACATCAGGTTAGCATAGAACGCAAGCTGGCAGCCTCACTGCTCTGAGGTTAGCAGATGCGTGTCAATCTGAGATCACGAATTTGGGAATCAGAGAGATTTGGATTTGAATCTGGGCTCCAACATTTACTAGCTGGGTATTCTTGCATGTGTTGGGTAGTCTCTAAGATCGTGGTTTTTTTAACTATAAGATGAGGATACCCAAGACTACCTCAAGAGATGGCTGGGAAGAGTAACGAATGCACATAAAGCAATAAGTTCAGTACCTGACTCATACTAAGAACATGAGAGCAGTGATGATGATATTGATAATGATGACCATTATAATGATGACGAGGAAGCCGAAGACAACTAAGATGAAGATGATGACAAGCATGATATTGATGAGCTCAATGATTCCCTCTTTCCCACCCAACCCCTACTTTCACCTGTGATGCTCTTCTAGAGGCCAATTTTATATATATACTTGTTTTAAAAATAACAGAACTCCATCATTATAGGACAAAACTCTTTGAATTGTGTTTGTACTCCTACAGACACACTTGAAATTACTCCTCCAGAGTCCCTAGACCAGGCTGCCCTGTGAATAAGAGCTTGTGCTTATGAGATGGTTGTTTGCTTTCACAAAGCTAACAGGCCCAGAAAGAGATCCACCTTGGATAATATCTTAGCCTCACTAGCACCACACTCATAAACAATTGAGCTAACTAGTCTGACATGAAGGAAGAAGGAAATCCCAAACTAGTTCCTGAGTTACTTTCTTTGGCTCCACAAAAGAACAGTCTGCAAGAAATATTTTTATTATTTGGGTCCCTTTTTATCCTATGAGCATTTTCCTTTGGAATATTTTTCTTCTGATTTCAATGGCTCCTTGGGCAAAGGCTTGGGAAGGAGATAACATGCTTTCCTGGGACTTAAGAATAACCACTCCATTTCATTGTGACGATCCAACAGGTACAAATTCCAAATGTCATAGAAAAACGAAGAAAATGAGGCAGTTTGAAATTCTAAAGGAAGAGCAGAAAACAGTGAAATTACAGCTTCACTTTGTAACTACATCTTCTTTGCAGTGTGAAAAATATACTTTACTCTATAGACGACAAAGAGATATCTGCAAGACACTCTTTATTTTTTCACATACTCTCTACTCAAGAGGTTTTAATGCCCTCGGATGGTAGAACTTCAGCATCGTGGATGAAATGAGAGCTGCAAACAGCGTGCCAGTCAAAATATGCTGAGAAGAATCAGCAACATGTGAGCATTTGACGCTACTAAGACTTGGCTTCTGTCTGGGCAAAGAGATACACTTAACCTCTGGCTATTCCAATTTAGTGAAATGTGTCATAAAATCCTCATTCAGTAATAGAACTTTCAAAAACCCTAATAAATTTTAAATGGAGTCAAGACTGAATTTTCAGATAAGTATCTTATCATATGACATTTTTATTTGGGAATTAGAATACCAAAGATTGACTTAAAATGAAGTCAACCTAATATTTTTGTTGAACACTTTATTCTTCAAATTTTAGCCATTCTGTATTTTAAACATGACCATATTTTGTGAAGGGTTGGAAGTTATATGTTTGAATGCAAATAATGAAAACTCCGGGACATGGAAATAGAGCTGTTCACAGGAATATAAGGTAGTAACGGTTCTCTGCTTTAAACTACTTCCCTAACCATTTTGGTGGGAAAGCTGATAAAAATGGAATTTTTAAATAATTTAATAGGTTAAAATAATAATTAGCACTTACCGAGTACTTCTAATTGCCTGGCCCTGTTATGCTAAGCACTTTGCAGGCATATCTCATTTAATTAGCCCAACTCGTTGAACATGATAACTCTTATGAAGTGAGAAAACAATTTGTTGAGCTACTAAGATTAAATGGCATCATTGCAAAGGAACACCCAAACCTCCCAAATACTGTAAAAAATTTTTATTTATTTTATTTGGCACCCCCTAGTGTGAAGAATGAAGAAAGCAATTCCCAACCAAATCAGCTTTTGTATTTCATTCATTCATCATTCATTCATTCCATGAATATGCATGGACTCCCTAATATGTGCAAGACGTTGTGATGGGCGCTAGTACTGAGTAAAGAATAAAATAGACCAGCTTCTGCCTTCAAGAAACTTATAGTATGAGACAAACAACAAAAATAAGATTAAAAAATGCAAATTGTGGTGAAGGCACTGATCTAGGTGATAGGAAGTAACAGGTGCCCTGCATAGATGAGTATGAAGCTGGGCTGCAGAGCTCTCCAGGCAGAGAATAGCACATGTGAAGGTGCTGAGATGCACAGACATTTAGCATATTTGGGAAGAATTCCACTGTAGCTGGAGCATAGTGAGGAAGATGCACAAGGTTAGGCTGGAGAGGAGACCAGGACTCGATGAAGATGAACATGGTTGGGAGTATTTGTTCCAAGTGCGAAGGAAAGTAGGTGAAGAGTTTAGGCTGGGATGTGAACTAAAGAGATTCGTGTGTTGAAAAGACCTCTCTGACTGCTCTTTGGAGAAAGGCTTTCAGGGCAATCAGGGAGGGTCTTATCCTTACTGGGGAGAGAGCGGCAAGGAGGCTTTGTAGGAGTTGAAGTAGGAAATGATAGTAATTAGGGCTGATTAGTGGTACTCACCTGGGGGACATTTTTCCCCCCAGGGGATATCTGGCAATGTCTGGAGACATTTTTGGTTGTCTCAAAGGGGGGGCTCCCACTGGCATCCAGCGGGTAGAGAATAGAGGTGCTGCTAACAATCCTACAATGCACAGGGCAGCCCCCAAGCAAAACATTTTCTGGCCCCAAATGTCAATAATGCAGAGGTTGAAAACCCTGGGCTAGAGGTTTAACGGAAGTGATAGAGGTAAGTAATTAAATTTAAAAAATTTTAAACTATGGAATGAATGGGACTTAGTGATGGATGAATACAGAGCGGTGAGGGAGAGGAAGGTATCAGGTGTGACTCTTCAGATTTCTGGCTTAAACAAATGTGGGGTGTCATTTACTAATATGGGAAGGACTGTGGGAGGAGCCAGATCTCAAAGTTTGAGGTACCTGGGAGATAGCCAAGAGGAGATATGAAATAAGAGTCTACAGCATAATCATAATCATATAGTAATTAAATTACTGAGCAGTTACAATGTGCCAGGCATCATTCTAAGAATTTTTTGTGCATTATTTTATTAATCCTACTGACCATAAAGACCAACATTCATTCTTTGAATCCTCTTGATGTATACTTAAGTTTCCAAATTATGAGCAAAGGATATCATTCTAGACTTCAAAAATTTTCCTTCAACATGGAAACACATTGCTGAAAGCTAACAGTAAATATTATGCCTTCTCTAATAAAATAGAATGTGTGAGTAAGATAAAACACCCTAACTACCATGCCATCAAAGATATTCAAAATTAGATTTATCATTTTTCAAAAAGCTTTCATCATCTTTATCTTAGAAAACATCCTGAAAGTGTTTATCTATTTTATTATCTCTGGTTTGGCTAAAATAGCAAAATTTTACCCCAAAGAGAGTAAAATTTAGGAAATGTAAGCCCCATCTCTAGAAAGAGTTAAGCATTCCGAAGAGCCTTCTGCCATTTAATATTCTTTCAAAGCCATCCGGCCTTCCATTTTCCTGGCCAAATGATACAATGTCTTCAAAACACATTTTCAACATTAGCAGATGCGGCTAACTCAAGTCAGGAAGCCTGAAGGAATCGAACCACCCGGTTCTAAGTTACATGATACGTAAGTCACTCTGTGATACTCATGATGGATGTCTGGGAGCAGTTTTGCTTATTTAGTCTGAGAGAAAGAATCTTAAATAGCAAGGCTATGAAAGCTCATATTGTTACAGTGAGCAGTTGTTAGGTTCAGCTAGACCTCAGTAAAAATGGGACTCCAGTTAGGAATTTGTTAACAAGGCCAACTCCTGGTAGGATATATTTGTAACTTGGCCCAGGGCTAAAGTTTCAGGTCAACTCACACTAAAATAGAAAATACTTTGTTCACTTGAGAAGGAACCACTCAGCTCAGAATCTTAGAATACAAAGGACTCGTGATCCTCCTATATCTTGGGACAGTCTTCCAGAGACTTTTCTCCAGTTTCTCATATATCTCCACTCCACCGAGAACCTACTGGAATTCTATCAGGTAAGAAACAGTGTTGATAAGCTTCCTGTCATTAACGAAGGTACTCGTCCATCTGCAGAGATGACAAATAAGGTTTCAAATTGCACACTGCAATCTATTTTCTGTTTCGTTGGGTTCTAGGTCTCAAGGTACCTTCAGAATAAATGTAAAATGTCTAAATTCTGCAGTTGGCTGGACCATATTGAAAATCCCTCTCTTAGAGTCCACAGTGTTTCCTGTACCTCTTTACACAACTTCCTTAACTGTTCTAAAAGTGCCTTAGGGATTTTCTTTTTCCCCAGGGAAGGAGAAGGGTCAGGAAGCTGAGTAGCAAGATAAAAAAGCACAGTTCTGGGAGTGCTGGTTTCAGTTCCTCTACCGAAATTTGCCACATGTGCTGAACAATGTCAGCACGTAGATATTCTCTCTCAATGTCTGTGTCAACATGCTAGGGCAGCCTGATCACAGAAACGACACTTAATTATCTCAATTCTTCCCCAAAGAGCATTTTACGTAAATACTATACAATGCCCATAGAAGGTTTTTTAATCAAAACTTTGAGGAAATGTGCTTTTCTAACTTGCAACATGTTCTTTACTTTTCCACTGATCTTTCTGGAAGAGAACATCCTTTTTTGGGAGGAGAGACATCCATGATACTTTCAATTCCACAATATTCAATTGATAAATTCTTAATAAATAATATGCAAGTCTACCATTGAGGACTATAAAATACTAATTCACTAAAAAGATTAAATTCTACTTATTTTAAGACCTACATTCCCTCTCCTTCTAACTCCCACCCAAATTTTTAAATTGTGCCAACTCTTGGGTTTGTGCTTCTGGTAGTTACAAGTGAATATCATTAGCTACCTCCGGGACACCTGTATCCTGTTGTATGGTTGGAAACCAGTCTGAGCCATGTGTAGAGAAAGAGAACTAACCTTGACTGAGCTCATAGTCTGGACCAGGCACCACGCCAGGTGTTTACAACTGGGGGTTGGCTCGCCTAATTATTCATGTATAATAAATTCACGTACATTTTCACACTGGTGGTGGATAACTTTCTTTAATCATAAAAGTGATACATGCTTATTAAAGAAATGTAGACAAAAATGAAAATAAGCCTGGGGGAGTAGAGCAGTCATAATCCCATTTCCCCAAAAGTAATCACTGTTTGGTACATTTCCTCACAGTAATTTTTCTATGGTTAGGCTTTAAAAGAAAAACCTAGTTGTAATGATGCTATATGTATAATTACAATATACATACTTTACATTTAATTATTCCTAATTGCAGTAATAATATACATAGAATAATTTTAAATTATTTTTTCAGTTAACACTAAAAATGCTTTTTGATATGGTGCTGTTACATTCTTTTTAAACAGTTGCATTTTATTCCATCTATGGCTATATCATATTTGTCTGAATTACTCTGAGGTTGAAAATGGACATTTTAAGCAATTTACAAAGGTCAGAAAAAACACTTACACTGTCATTTTAAGTTAAAAGAGGGGGCCAGCCCAGTGGCATAGTGGTTAAGTTGGCATGCTCAGCATTGGTGGCCCAGGGTTCACTGGTTCGGATCCTGGGTGCAGACCTACACACCGCTCATCAAGCCATGCTGAGGCAACAACCACATAGAACTCGAAGGACTTACAGCTAGGATATGCAACTAGGTACTGGGGCTTTGAGGAGAAAAAAGAGAAGATTGGCAACAGACGTTACCCCAGGGCCAATCTTCCTCACCCCCCTCCCCCCAAAAACACCTAAATGCTCAGGTTAAAAAAGAAAAATATCCAAGTTAAGTTATGCAAAGAAATCAAAACCTTCTAAAAATACATTAATATTCTTTCATTTTAAACTTATCCTATAGGCTATGCATAATTCAGAATTCTATGAAGCATATTAAAATGCATTCAAATTAATAAACATGACTGAAATACATTCTTACATCCCTCTTGCTAAAAAATAACTCTACTGAAACCTAAATTCCCTGAGTTCTGGATGCACTTTTAAAAGATCGGCAAAAACGTATAGTGAAGAGATCAGAAAAGCAAGCCACTGCTTCTCTCCTCAAAAAAGGACTTCTCAGGTGCCACTGGCAACATCCTTTGGCAGAAATGGTCATCTGACTTCTAGAGTAGTAGCTTCCTAGGGCTGCTCTAAGAAATGCCATAGACTGGGTGCTCAAACAACAGACATGTATTGTCTCACAGCTGTGAAGGCTAGAAGTCCAAGATCAAGGTGTTGGCAGGGTGGGTTTCTTCTGAGGCCTCTCTCCTTGGTTTGCTGATGGCTGCCTTCTTGCTGTGTCCTCACAGTCTTTCCCCTGTGTACACATATCTGAGTCCAAATTTCCTTTTCTTATAAAGACACCAGGCATACTGGATTAGGGCCTACCCATATGACCTCATTTTACCTTAATTACCTCTTTAACAGCCCTATCTCCAAATATAATCATATTCTGAGTTACTAGGGTTTAGGATTTCGACATGCAAATTTGGGGGGTGACATGACTCAGCCCATAACACTTAGCAAGATTAGCAGTGACACAATCTCCCCTTTTTTCTTCCTTGCTAGGATGTCTGATTAACAAATAAACTTCCTTTAGAAAAAGACAGGAAAGACAGAAAGAAAGAAAAGAAAAGAAAAAACGAAAGAAGAAAAACAGATGCAGCTCTTCTCTAACACTCCCCCACCCTATACCACCATTAAGGAAAAAAAACTGTGTGTGAACTTATTTTCTTCACTTGAAGTCTCAGATCACAACTGCATTGGGCATGTTTTCAAATCTTGGGCAAGATCTGAGAGTAGCAAGGGGCACAACTTTTGCACTAAATTCCTTTGAGAAATAGCCACAGACTTGCTGCAATTTCAAAAATAAAAAGAAAGAAAAAGAAAAGAAAATGCTAGTAAAAATGCTGCTGCTGACATACCGTAGATGCCATACTTTCAAGCAGCCTTGTTATACTTTTGATGCCACAGAATCACTGTCCTTCAACAATGTCCCAACTGCCTGTCCCAATTGGGTCCCCAAACCAAAAATAAACCCTATTTTCTTCTTGGGACCTGAGCATAGGATTTCCTACTGAATCCAAACACCTAAAAATCCCCCCTGAAATGTATCCTAAATAAAAAAAATACATAAATAAAATAAAACACGGAACTTGGTAAAGATTTTGTTAAACACCCTGTTAAATGTAAGAAAGAAGTAGATTTTAAGTGGAAACAGCCCAGGAAGAAATGGCCGCTGGCTCCTTTGTTCTCTTACTTTTGTGGGAGACACGGTGAGGGATTTTGTATCCCTTTCCATATCTTTTTGTGAAATCTAATCCTGTTTTGCTAGAGGTTGCCTTCCCTGTTCAGTTTGCTATGCCAGTGGGGGCAAAAAGTTGCATTTTAACCCAGCATAGGGCTTTCTCAAGTTTATTAACACGGTACTGCTGAGCAAAGTCAGTCCCCCAGTGACTGCCCTGGCTCCCAGATGAAATATCCACTTTCCCTATGATATGTTATCGTAAATACAATACCAAAAGATTATTATATTTTGAACTAGGTGACTGATTCTGAATTTCCTGGCTCTACTGAAATGAAAATAAAAGACCTCTCAATACTGTAATGGGAACACATTTGGAAAGCCCACTTTTCCTTTCTTGTGGATGGTGAGACTATGAGTTGAAATGTAAGACTCAGGTCTTTTCGTGTTTTGTGACCTTGGGCAGGTAAGTGGACCCTGTTCAACTGCATGGATCAGGGAGGGCCTCCCCTTTGGTTAGGATCCTACCGACTATGGATTAGTCCATGTGACAGAGAAGAGGACACTGTACTCCTTCAGTCTGCTATTCTATGAAAACCTAAACAGAGGAAGCCCACTGACCACACCAAATGTGGTCGTTTCAGGCTAATTAACTTTCTCCTCCTCCTTGGCCAAAGGCTGTCCTGCAACCCCAATGTTTCCACTTTGCAAGAATACATTGTCACAAGTAGAAACATCTGAGAGTGCATGGATTCAGGAAAATCCCTAGAAAAATAACTCATGAGCAATTGCCTGCCAAGACACTTAGCACAAGGGCAATTTGAGCCATTTGTAAGGTAGCCATTTATTAGATGTCAGCGTCCTCTTCTACACTGCAAGCTCTATGAGGCAGGGACTGACTGAATGAATGAAGAATTGAATGAAAGAATGAATAAAAGCACCACAGGAAAAGTACAGGATTTGGATTTAGAAGGCTTATGTATGAATCTTTTAAAAGGTTTAATTCTATAATCATAATGGATGATTTCTTTTTTAGCCAAATGCCTGTGTTCCATATACCATGCTCAGTATTCCAATCATCACTTTTCTCCCCTGAAATAAAAATAGCTACTATTTTCTAAAAGTTGTCTGAGTTCCTGACTTGCAGGTGACCAACTGTCCCACTGTGCCTGGGATGGACCAGGTGCCCAGGATGGGGGACTTACAGTGCTAAACCCAGGAAAGATCTGGGAAAGCTGGGATGAGCTGGTCATACTGTAACACTGAACTAGTTGCTTTTTATTCATTTTTATCTCATCTAATCCTCACGCACTATTAGATAAGTAGATACTTTTATTTTCCCATTTTACAGATGAGGCTATGGAGGCTCAGGCGTGTTCAGCAACAAAAACCCAAGACCGTCTTATTCAAAAGGCCAAGGCCTAGCTCTCAGGAAGCTACAGTGCTTCTATCAGAAAAATGGGAACTATAGTGACCCTACTTCACAGATCTCACCTGGGTGTTGAGATGATGATAATGAATTCATGAGTAGCATTTACTATCTGCAAAGCCCTTTCTTATTTAACCCTACAGTGAAAGGCCATTAAAACTATGTGATGGTCGACCCAGGTTGACCATTGGGAACTTTGTGACCCATTACTCTGGGCTCCAGTCAACCATTTTCTCACGTCTGTTTTTAGAGAAGACACACAGAAAATAGGAGAGGAAGGGAGAGAGAAATTAATCTTCATTAGCAAGTTATTTCCTCCAAAAGGACTTTTTCATCATTACTATAATGAAACATTTCTTTTTCCAAAGTCTGTGTTAAGGTTGAGAGAATAACTTTAACTGAAGAATAAACGAGTGCCTTAAAGTAGTGAGGTTGTAAACTGCTCATCAGGTCTAAGGATTCATGGTTGGTTGCATTCTTTTTACTTATCTCCAAGAGTCCTCTGGTCCTTCACCTGGGATTGCCCACACTAATAGGTATTTTTCAGTTTAGCCAAATCCCAAATTTACAGGCAAGAGGAGATTTAATAAGCTGTGGGAGACAGATGCATTTAACAAACATAATGAAAATGTTTCCAATACTAGCTCAAGCAAGCTTATACAGTTTAATTGAAAATAAGTGCCTTATAAATGAAGCATCCAACTACATACTACACTCTTGCAGAAAACTGATTTTCAATTACACTTGATGATGTATTGTATTTGAAATATGTGATGATATTTTTGGGTACCTCTTTGGCTCCTCACTGCCTTTAAAATTGGACATAAACACCTTATCTTGACAGTCAAGATTTTCAACAACACATTTCCAGGTTAGTTTTTCTCTTCCTCAATCTTCTTGTCAAGCTGGACTTCTCTATATTATCTTGCCTCTATGCCATTATTTAGGCTGCGACTTCTACCTGGAACTCCCTCCCCCGTCCCATCTCCACCTGTGAAACTTGTAATGGACACACGTGGCTCTTGACTACTCAGCATCAATGTCTCCTCTTTGTCATTTTAAAGCACCCGTTTTTTATTTTGGGGAACCACTCCTGCCTAAGCTCAATCCATGGCTTCACTGGGCTGAGCCCCTCTTTGACTCCAAAAGTGGGCATATGATCCAGACCTGGCCAAACAGAGCCCTGTTTGTATATTTTGCTGGATTTATCAGGACAGAGGCATTCTCTTTTTTTGCTGGAGTGACGGAGCTTGGAACAAGGACAGCCTGGGAGAGATGTGTCCATCCTTACCTCCACAAGGAATAAGCCTGTCTGAAAACAAAGCCAGTACAAGGTGAAACAGCCCAGAGATGGCGAGCCAGCTTTCTAACGGCATCATTTAGATATCCTAGATCCAACTCTGCCTGAAGCAAGATACCCCTGGATTTTTCAGTCAGCTAAGCCAACATATTTTTCTATTTTTGCCTAAAATTAGTTTGAGTTGAGCTTCAAGCACTAAAAACCAAAACAACAAAAGTCTTGATTAGACAAAACCTTACCCATAATTATGGGTTCATTTCAAAAGGTCATTTTCCTAAAGCTTTCCTGAACTCAAAAGAGGGATGGCCCTTTTTACTTCAAAGTCTCCTAGTATTCTAGTCTTCTCATGAGATTTCTCATCATCTACCTCGAGTTAAAATTATTTATCAATCCCACAGGACTGTAAGCCCCTTGAAGGCAGGGCCTGAGACTTACTGGTTTTTGCTCTCCTCAGTCTTGCACGTAGTGAGTGTTACTGCCCCATTTGTGAATTTCATTAAATCAAATTTACTTAGCACTAAAACAATAAGAAAACTAAGATCACTCAAAAATAGTTTTCACACCTATTTTGTTCAGAGGTCAGAAAAATTGAATCAGGAAAGAGAGAAAACACAAATTCGGAGAGAAAAGGCATCAATATGTTTATTGCTACATCATTAGCAAGTGATTTCTGTGACTTATAATGTGTATAAAAATCATATCGTCAGCAAGGTAGAGATTTGAAAATTAGGTGCCTACAAAGGACTATAAATCTCTCAGGAAAAAAAAACAGTGAGAAAACATGGACTTCCCAATCAGATACCTGGATTTGATCTGGACTTCTCTGTTATGTGTGAATCAGGGGTAAATTCCTTAATATTTGTGATCTTCCATTTCTTTTTTTTGGGCGGGGGGGAGATTAGCCCTGAGCTAACATCCACTGCCAATCCTCCTCTTTTTGCTGAGGAAGACTGACCCTGAGCTAACATCCATGCCCATCTTTCCTCTATATTATATGTGGGACACCTGCCACAGCATGGTTTGATACGGAGTGCATGGTCTGCACCCAGGATCGGAATCAGCAAACCCCAGGCCGCCAAAGTGGAGTGCCTGGCCCCTGCGATCCTCCGTTTCTCAATATTTAAAATGACACAAGTAACTATCACCAAAGGATTGTTGTGAGGATGGAGTGAGAAGAAGAAAGATAGCCCATATAACAAACAAGGGTCAAGTAATCTGGGGCAGGTATGGTGGGTCCACAGTATCATGGACCCAGGTTCTTTCTATCTTGTGGTTCTGTCATCCCCACTATGTTGTTCTGATCTTTAATTGCCCAGGACAACTTGCCAGAATGATCTCATTCCAGCCAACAGGAAGGTGAAAGGCAAAGTGGAGGGGATGACCCCCTCTTTCTTTTTTTTGTGAGGAAGATTGCCCCCGAGCTAACATCTGTACCAACCTTTCTCTATTTTGTATGTGGGACACCACCAGAACATGGCCTGATGACTGGTGTGCAGGTCTGCACCCAGGATCCAAACCTGCAAACCCCAGGCAACCGAAGCAGAGTGCTCGAACCCAACCACTACACCACTAGACCAGCCCCTATGCCCCTTTTTTTTTAAAAGGCACAATGCATGTTTTCCAATTGATTCCTCACATCCCAGTGGACAGAACTTAGTCACATGTCTAACATGGAACAAGTTAGGAAATGCAGTATTCATTCTCAGCAGCAATGGCTCAAATAAAGTTATGGTTTTAAAAAAATATATATTATTAGAGATGAAAGGGAAAACCAATATTAGTGAACAATACTGGATTTATTTAAACCACCTGGCAGATTTCCTGGCACACCTGATATTGTCTTTCCACTCCATTTCTTGTTGCAGGTGTACTGAAAATTCTGAGTAGCATTTGCTCATTATTGGTGGCTTTGTTAACTGGCAAAACCTTTCTGGAAAGCAGCATAGAAAGACATAGGAGTCATGATAATCCAACTATTAGGGATTTACTCAAATACAATAATACAAAAGTAGAAGCTGTTCATTCCAGTGTCACTGGAAGAGCACAACTGGAAAGTGTTTGGATATTCCACGGCAGAAGACAATAAACCATCTTTTCCATTTCTGAGACCAGCTTTGAAACCCTCAGGTGGTGGTCCTAGGGACCATGATGTTACCCCAATGCCTGGACCAGTGCCGACTGGATTAAAGATTGTAACTGGCAAGGTTCCTGGGAAACGAGTCTCAGGCAGATAGTAGTGTGTGGGAGGTATTTTGAGGATCAACACCTGTGGGAAAGTGAGGTAAACAGCATTGGGCACAGGGAAAAGTGAACTGTGAGGCAGTCGTAACAAGGCTTTAGCCAATGTCACAAGGAACTCTGGAGCTGGAATGACGCTTCAGAGTTGTCCTGCTTCACCCCTCATTGGATGTGGGCTGCCCTTGGGAAGTAGACATGACTTTGGATGAACAGGCTATCTTCACACAAGGGCAAGTACTAGGGAGGAATTCAACTGACAGCTGGCAGCAGCCAACACTGCCAGCATCGGGGAAAAGGAGCACCTCAGTCCTAAAGGGGGGACCTGGGCTGTGCAGTGCAGCGGCCCCTACAGGGGTCAATACTGATCCACACTGAGCCAGGAAGATACTGTTGCATAAGAGTTTGAAATGGGAGACAGGGCAACTGGAAGTGAGGAGGCAAGTTTACTGCAGTGTTGGAGGCAAAGTTCACAAACTCATGTGATCCTCAGAGCCACCTGGTTCGTGCCCTTCTTAACCTGGTTGTTGAATGGCTCACTGGATTTAATTTGTTTCGGTTTGCAAGAAAACCTTAAATAATTTGCCAACAATCCATGAATTATTAGGAATACAACAGAATATTATGCAACCATTAAAATTATAACAATGTATAATACTATTATAGAAAATTATAATAATATATCAAAATTATAATAATTTTGATAAAAATGTCAAGCACAAAAACATGTCCAAGATATAATTTTAGGTGAAACTGACAGAACAGAAATAATATTTCTCTATGTGAACATTAGTAAGTGAAAGTAACAGACACATCCAAGGCCATTATCAAAAAAGTGAAAAGACAACCTATACAATGGGAGAAAATATTTGCAAATCATATATCTGATACTATATCTATCTATAATATATTAAGTATTAATTACGTAGTAAGTATCTATAATATATTAAGAACTTTCAACTCTTCCATCCCAAAACAAAAAGACAACCCAATTAAAAAATGAGGAAAGGACATGAATAGACTTTTCTCCAAAGAATATATACGAATGGCCAAGAAACACAGGAAGTGATGTTCAGCATGATTAGTCATGAGGGAAATGTATATTGAAACTACAGTGAGGTACCACTTCACATCCACTAGATTGCTACTTAAAAAAAAAAGGAAAACAAGAGTTGAGAAGCATGTGGAGAAATGGGAACCCTTGGAAATTTTTGTTAAAGATTTAAAATAGTTTAGTCACTGTGGAAAACAGTTTGGTACTTCCTTAAAAAGCTAAACTTAGGGGGTCAGCCCAGTGGCACAGCAGTTAGGTTCACATGTTCTGCTTCGGTGGCCTGGGATTCACCAGTTGGAATTCCGGGTCCAGATCTACACACCGCTTGTCAAGCCAGGCTGTGGCAGGCGTCCCAAAGATAAAGTAAAGGAAGATGGGCATGGATGTTAGCTCAGGGCCAGTCTTCCTCAGCAAAAAAGAGGAGGATTGGCAGCAGCTAACTCACGGCTAATCTTCCTCAAAAAAACAAAAAAGCTAAACTTAGAATTACCATATGATCTAGCAACCCACTCCTAGGTATAGACACAAAAGAACTGAAGTCGGATACTCAAACAGATGTATATGAATGTTCATAGTAGCTCTATTCACGCTAGCCAAAACATGGAAACAGTCAAATGTCCGTCACAGAGGAATGGATAAACTAATTGTGGTATACCCATACAATGGAATATGACTGAGCTGTAACAAGGAATGAAGTACTGATACACGTTACAATATAGATGAACCTTGAAAGCACTATGCTGCGTGAAAGGAGCCAGACACAAAAGGCCACATATTATATGATTCCATTTCTAGGAAATGTCCGGAATAGGTAAGTCTATTGAAACAGAATGCAAACTGGTGGTTGCCAGGGGCTGGGGGGAGAGGAGAATGGGGACCAACTCGCTTAATGTATATGGGGTTTCCTCTAGGGGTGATGAAAATGTCTTCTAGATACAGGTGGTGGTTACATGATCTTATGAATGCACTAAATGCCACTGAATTGTTCACTTTAAAATGGTTAAAATTATGTTATGTGAATTTCACTTCAATTGAAAAAAGGTAATAAAAAATGAAAGATAAGTATAGGGGTTATTTGATTAGAAGTGGTTTTAAAAATCATTATATCACCATGTCATATATACATAGTCAGATTCTTTTTGCTTTGGGATAATAATTACTTGAATTAAAATAGCTTGGTATGAGAGAAATGCTTCTCAGAGTATAAATGATCATAACACTCCATATGGGGACAGTGCCCCATGATAACACATCCCTCGACAATGTAACTGGATATAAAGTGATTGGCAAGGGGCCCCTGCCCTTCACAGCAGTCGCAGATTTGTCATTTCATCAACCTCAATTTAACAGAGCGCTTCATTGTATGTAGTTAATTTTTTTGGACCACACTTACATTGTATTGACAAGGTTTATATGTAGCACCTTGAAAAACTATTCTCGTTAATTCTTTTGTTATAAATTTTCCAGTATAAAATATAAGCATAATATAGTTTCTTCTGAAAATCCACATAAGAAAGGAAATAGAAAATAAAAATACCCATCATTCTATCACTTAGAATGAAAATGTTAAACTTTGATTTTATACACACATGTACATACTCACATGTATATATGGTTATACAGGTGCATTTTTGGCAACAAATACTATTATTCTGTACCTGCTGTATATTTCTAACTTACTAATGTTATGAACAATTTTTTGTCATTATTCTTCTAAAATACCATTTTTAATGTATAGCTGTACCATAATTTATGAAAGTGACCATCTATTTCATACATCTGGTTTTTCCCAATATTTCTGTAATCTAGTCTTCATTGTGCTCCATTATAACCATTCCATCATTCATATTTACATTCTTTTTTCAGGGAGTAGCTTCCAATTTTCACTAAAATATTTCCAATTTCACTAGAAAGAACAATGAGAGGGAATTCCTTGTATTTAAGCCTTTTCTGTGTATCAGTGATTATTTTCAGGTAACTTTTTTTATTGAGATATAATTGACATATAACATATTAATTTCAAGTGTATAACATAATAATTCGATATTTGTATATATTGCAAAATGACCACCAAGATAAGTTTAGTTAACATCCATCACCATACATAGCTACAATTTTTTTGTGTGTGATGAGAACTTTTAAGATCTACTCTCTTAACTTTCAAATATACAATACAGCATTATAAATTATAGTCACCATGCTGTACATCACATCCCCTGGACTTAATTTATTTTATAATTGGAAGCTTGTACCTTTTGACCACCTTTACCCATTTTGACAACCGTCACCCCCCTCCTCTGGCAACCACCAATCTGTTCTCTGTATCTATGAGTTTGTTTTTCTTGTTTGTTCGTTGTTGTTTTTAGATTCAACATATAAGTGAGATGATACAGTAATGGTCTTTCTCTGTCTGACTTAATTCACTTAGCGGAATGTCCTCAAGGTCCATTCATGTTGTCCTAAATGTCAAGATTTTCTTCTTTTTTACTGTTGAATAATATTCCACTATGTATGTGTGTGTGTGTGCGCGTGTGTATAGATATAGATCACAGATAGATAGACAGACACATAGATAGACAGATAGATAGACAGATAGATAGATAGATAGATAGATAGATAGATAGATAGATAGATAGACAGGATATATAGATGGATACCACAAACTTCTTTATCCATTCATCCATCGATGTACACTTAGGTTGCTTCCATGCCTTGGCTCTTATAAATAATGCTGCAATGAACATGGAGTTGCAGGTAACTTTTCGAGTTAGTGTTTTCATTTCCTTCGGATAAATACCCAGAAGTGGAAATGCTGGCTCATATGGTAGTCCTATTTTTAAATTTTTGAGGAACTTCCATACTCTTTTCCATAGTGGCTGCGTCAATTTACATTCCCACCAACAGTGCACAAGGGTCCCCTTTTCTCTACAGCCTCGCCGATGCTATTTCTTGTCTTTTTGATAATGGCCATTCTAGCAGGTGTGAGGTGATATCCCATCATAGTTTTGATTTGCATTTCCTTATGATTAGCGATGTTGAGCACCTTTTCATATATCTGTTGGCCACCTATATGTCTTCTTTGGAAAAGTATCTATTCAGATCCTCTGCTCATTTTTTAATCCGATTATTTCCTTTGCTATTGAGTTGTATGAGTTCTTTATACATTTTGGATATTAACCCCTTATCAGATATATGATTTGCAAATATTTTCTTCCATTCCATAGGTTTCCTTTTCATTTTATTGATGGTTTCCTTTGCTGTGCAGAAGCTTTTTAGTTTGATGTAGTCTGACTTGTTTATTTTTGTTTTTGTTCCCTTTGCTTTGGCGTCAAATCCAAAAAATCATTGCTAAGATCGATGTCAAGGAGCTTACTGTCTACGTTTTCTTCCAGGAGTTTTTTGGTTTCAGGTCTTATATTCAAGTCTTTAATCCATTTTGAGTTGATTTTTGTATATGGTGTAAGACAGGAGTCCAGTTTCATTCTTTTGCATGTGACTGTCCAGTTTTCCCAACATCATTTAGTGAAGAGACTGTCCTTTCCCCATTGTATATTCTTGGCTCCTTTGTTGAAAATTAATTGACCATATAAATGTGGGTTTATTTCTGGACTCTATTCTGTTCCGTTGATCTTTGTGTCTGTTTTTATGCCAAAACCCCATTGTTTTGATTACTATTGTTTTGTAATAGAGTTTGAAATTCGGGGGTGATGCCTTCAGGTTTCCTCTTCTTTCACTTCTTTTCACTTCCTTTGTTCTTCTCTCACTTTTTTCACCTCAAGTGCTTTGTCTATTCAGGGTCTTTTGTGTTTCTATACAAATTTTAGGATTCTTTGTTCTATTTCTGTAAAAAATGCCATTGGAGTTTGGATAGGGATTGCACTGACTCTGTAGATTGCTTTGGGTAGTATGGACGTTTTAACAATATTAATTCTTCCAATCCATGAGCATGGAATATCTTTCCATTTATTTGAGTCTCATTTAATTTCTTTCATTAATGTCTCATAGTTATAGTTACATTCTTAAAAATAAATTCCTAAGACTGGAAATAGATAGTCAAAAGGAAAATTTGGAAGTTTTGATATATTTTGACAAATGGCCTCCCTGTTAGGTCATCCCAATTTCCCCTTCCAACAACAAGTATATAAGATTGTGCTAGTGTTCCACATCCTTGTCAAAATTGGGGCTCTCTCTAATAACCATTGCCAAAAATATTATTTTATATGTTTTTAAAATCTTGTTTTTGATTAGACAATACATAATGTGGTTTAAATATCAAAGAAACCAAAGGGTGTACAGGGGAAAGCCTCTCTTCTGCCCATGTACACCATCCCTCTCTGAGGGCAACCAATATTAACAGTTTCTTATGTATCCTTCCAGAAATAATTTACACATTCATAAATGGTAGCCGTCTAAACACACGGTACCTTGCACTTATCTATATATCTTGAACACAGACAGCTGCTTCCTTCTTTTTTGATGGTCACATACTTTTCTATTATTGAATGTTATCTTAGCGAGTCCCCTTCTGACGGGCATTTAGGTTGCCTTTAAGCTTTTGCTGTTAGAGACAACGTACCTGTGAATTACTTTGTAAATCTATCACTTTGTACATGCACAAGTGTGTGTAAGTTACATTTCTGGGTTACTAGGTTCAAGGCCTTTTAAAACGTTTTGCTATTTTAACCAAAAAAAAAAAAAAAAAAGGAATGAGGGAGAGAAAGAAAAGAAAAAAAATTAGAAAATTTAGTGAGTCTGGTGGTTATTAAATGGTGGGAAATGTCACATATTTTTCCCAGATTGCACATCTCTGAAGTCTCTGATTTTCTTTCAGTAGTCTCCCTTATCTGTTTAAGGGGTTAGAAATTTCAAAAGAGTAGGGGCAGGATAAAGAACGGGTGGTAAAAACTCAATAGCTGCTTCCAATCCTACAACAGCTGTTTCACCATCAGCTGAATTCCTATAAGAAAGAATAATTGCCTTAGAACAGGGAGAGCTGAGCCTTGAAGGCCTGGAGGTGACGTCATACATTTTCTCTTCAATACAAAATGAAAATATGTTTAGGGTTGGAAAACAATTTTCCAGAGATGAGATCATCTAGAAGCAAAGGATTAAAACTTCAAAACCTTAGGTAATGTGCCTTTAACAATAAATATTTTATGGAAAAAGTTGCTTTTATTTATTTTAAGTAAACTTAAAAAAAATAGCATGCAAACAGCAAAGAGCACAAATCATAATTGTATAGCTTAGTGAATTTTCACAAAGTAAACACATCCCTGTAACCACCCCCGAGATCAAGCAGTAGAACATGACCAGCATCCCAGAAGCCCCCTTATGCCCTTCCAAATTACTACCCGCCAAAATTAACCATTTTCTATCACTACTAATTAATCTACTCTGTTTTTCACACTATATAAATGGAAAATGTAGGATGCACTTTTCTGGTGTCTGGTTTCTTTCACTCAAATTATATAGAATTCACCCATGATTTTATTTTTATCTTTCTTTTGTGTGTCTTCATTCATTCCATAAATATTTACTGAGCATCTACTATATGCCAGGCATTACGCTAGGCCCTGGGGACACAATGGCAACAACACATACAGGTCCCTGCTCTCCTGGAACTTAATAAGGAGATTGTCTTTGACTCTGAAAATGAACATCTGAGGATTTAAAAGTCATTGCTTTTCAGGGAGACAATGAGGTTTGTCAACACAGGTAGCTCTAAGGTATCCATTTGTCCAGAAGGTCACAGGTCCATACCTGTCAGGTTCAAGTGTGCTTCCGTGGATTTCTATGTCTTTATCTATAGAATCTCCCAGCATCATTTAGCTGCTATGGAAGAGACAGAGGCCTGAGAAATAAAAATCTTGGTTGCCTTTCCAGAGTTGCATTCCAGCACAGCTCCTTGATTGTGTAACTGCAACATGTCTGCCAGGCAGGACTCTGGGGAAGAAAGCTGTCTGTATCTTTGAAATGCTATTTCAAACACTTTGTTTCCCTGAAAAATTCATAGAAGAGTAACGGCCAAGCAACAGCTTTTTTTTTTATTTGAGGTTATAGTTTCTGCCCTTTTCTCAGTTTAGGAAATGGGTTGGGAGATAGACTTCACACGGTCCGTGAAGATTTTCAGTTAACCCCCAAATCAGGAGGGGATAGAGAGAGTGTTATTTCCAGACCCCATACAAAGTCAGAAATTCCAGTGCATGCATATATTAACTTTAGATTTTATAGTAATTATCGACATTTGTAAATGACTTTTAAAATTTTAAATTAGTACATTGAGGTAATTAAATATGTGCATTTATCAAAAGCCTTACACATTTATTTTATTTTATTTTTTTGAGGGAGATTAGCCCTGAGCTAACATCTGCTGCCAATCCTCCTCTTTTTGCTGAGGAAGGCTGGCCCTGAGCTAACATCCATGCCCATCTTCCTCTACTTTATATGTGGGATGGCTACCACAGCATGGCTTGCCAAGCGGTGCCATGTCCGCACCGGGATCCGAACTGGTGAACCCCGGGCCACTGAAGCGGAACGTGCGAACTTAATGGCTGAGCCACCAGGCTGGCACAAAAGCCTTAAACATTTTAAGAACATTACAAATGCATCTAAAGTCCCTTGATCCATCATCCTCAAACTTGTCCTCTCTCCCTTTCTCCAAGTATGAATTTAGAGTGCATCCTTCTAGACCTCTTTTTATATCTTTATGCACAAACACACGTGTGAGTTGTTTTTCCCATAAACGGTATATACATCATGTGGCAAGTTGCTTTTTGTTGCTCAACAATATTTTCTGAGATCTTGCCAATTGATGTCTACCTGGTTCACACCTTTGAACTGCAGTAGAGTGTTCTGCCATATAAACACACGACTTTCTATAACACAGCCATTCTTCTGCTGGGGATGTGTAGCCTATAATTTTTCACTATTACAAGCAATGCCACCATGAACATCTCTGACATGCATTCTCAGGCATGTGAGCAAGTATTTCTCCAGGCACACATCAGGAAGTGGATAGATTATGCCACTGCTTCTTTAAAAGAGCGTCTTGGTCCTTAACACCAACAAAGGTCCTTGAAGGCTGTGTAGGTCTTATTTGTATCTGTATCACCAGAACCCAGCACAGAGCCTGCCAACTAGTAACTCCTTGCCATGACACAAGTGGAGGTCCTGGTTTACCTTTTACCTCTTCACTTCTGAATCTCTTAGTTGGTTCCTACTTGCCTACTGGTCATTTAAAAGGTAGATGTCTAAGGTCTTTTCTCTTGGCCTTCTCTTGTTTCTCTAGTCTCTTTCCCTTGGTCAGAAGCTCTTAGCCCTAGCTGCACATTGCAAACAACTGGGGAGCTTTTAGAATGTACCAGTGCCCAGGCCCACTCCCCAGAGCTTCTGATTTAATTGGTCTGCAGTGGGACGGGTCGCAGGTATTTTTTTCTCATCACTTTCCCGCGATACTAATGTGAGGCTAGAATGGAGAATAATTGCCCCAGGCTAGTGGTTCCTCAAGTGGGGTCCCCAACCAGCAATATCAGTGTCCCTCGGGATTTATTAGATGTGCAAATTCTTGGGCCCAACCTCAGAACTACTGAGTCAGAAATGGAGGGTAGGGCCTTCAATATAGGTTTTAGCAAGCCCTCTAAATGATTCTGAAGCATGCTAAATAAAATTTGAGAACCACTGCCCTGAGTGATCTCATGCATTTCCCTGACTGTAAATACAGGGAAGACTTCCTTTCCTGCCTCTCTGACATTCCACTAGCCTGTGTCTCCAGCATCTTCAATGTTCCCCACCCCACTCCCACCTTGCCAAACTTTTTATCCCTCAGCCTTCTCCATTCAGGTGAATGGCACCAATATCCTCCAAGTTGCTGGAGGCAGAGATATGAAATTCATTTTTTAAATCTTTTAAAATAGGTAATACATTCAAGTAGCTTAAAACCCAGACGGTACAAAAGGGTAAACAATGAAAGTCTCCCTCCCACTCTCATCCCCTGTTATGGACTGAACTGTGCCACCTCCACCCCAAGATTCATATGTTGAAAGCCTAACTCCCAATGTGACTATGTTCGGAGATTGGGCCTTAGGGAGGTAACTAAGGTTAAATGAAATAAGTGTGGAGCCCTAATGCCACAGGACTGGTGCCCTTGTAAGAGCAGGAAGAGACACCAGGAGGAAAGGCCAGGTGAGAAAACAGCAAGAGGGAGGCCATCTACAAGCCAAGGAGAGAGTCCTCCCCAGAAAATAACCCTGCCAGCACCTTGATCTTGGATTTCCAGCCTCCAAAACTGCGAGACAATAAATTTCTGTTGTTTAAGCCGCCCAGTCTGTAGTATTTTGTGATGGCAGCCCATATGGTTAATTTTATGTGCCAACTTGACCTGGCCACTGGGTGCCCAGATATTTGATCAATCATTGTTCTGGGTGTTTCTGTGAGGGCGTTTTTGGATGAGATTAACATTTAAAACAGCAGACTGAGTAAAGCAGGTCGCCCTCCATAAAGTGAGTGGGCCTCATCCAGTCAGTTGAAGGCCTATATAGAATAAAAAGGCTGACCCTCCCTCAAGTCGGAGAAGTTCTTCCTGCCTGACTGCCTTCAAACTGGGACATCGGCTTCCTCCTGCCTTCACACTTGAACTGAACCAGGCTCTTCCTGGGTCTTGAGCCTGCTGGCCTTCAGATGGAGCTAAACCATCAGCTCTCCTGGTTCTCAGGCCGTCAGACTTGGACCAGAACTAAACCATCAGCTCTCCTGGTTCTCAGGCCGTCAGACTTGGACCAGAACTAAACCATCAGCTCTCCTGGTTCTCAGGCCGTCAGACTTGGACCAGAACTAAACCATCAGCTCTCTTGGGTCTCCAGCTGGCTGTATACACATACATATACACACACATCCTTTTAGATCTGTTTCTCTGGAGAACCTTGACTAATATGCAGCCTTAGTAGAATAATACATTCCCCATCTGTCCAGTTCCCAGTCTTCCTTCCGGGGTAACCACTGTGCTAAGTTTTTTACGTATCTGTTCAGAGATTCTTTAGAATATATAAGCAAATACAAAAATGCAATGTTATTTTTCTCCATTTTTCACCCCCCTACACACAGACACACATACCATTTCTTTTACAGATGCATGGTGTTTCATTGTATCCATGTATTTTAATTTATTTAATCAGTCCCCTATAGTTTATATTTTCATTGCTTGTAATTTTGTGCCATTAGAAATGATACTGCAATCAATGAAGAATCTTGTGCGTGTCATTTTCCATATATGCAAAAATATCTGATGTATAGAATGTGGAATGCTAGGTCAAAGGGTATACGATTTTGCAGTTTTGATAGACATTGTCAAATTGCCTGCTTAGGGGCTATATCAATTTACACCCTCAACAATGTATTCCAGTTCCCCAAAGCCTCAGTAATTGACTGCATTTATCAGGATTTTGCCTGATAGCTGAAAAACTGGAATAGTTTTAATTTGAAATTTTTTTATCATGAGTAAAACTGAGTATCTTTTCACAAGTGTGCACCATTTATATTTCCTTTCTTGTGAGCTGTCAGTTAATACCTTTTGCAGATTTTTCTTTTGGATTGAAGGAAAGCTCTCTCTTTATGTTACAAGCTAACAAGGTTTTTTTGTAGTTTGTCCTTTGACACTTGTTTTTGATTATGATGTTTTCGGTCACATATAATGTGTTTTTGTTAGTTTTGTAATGAAGTTAAATATTTCAACTTTTTTCTTGCATGGCTTGTGGATTTTGAGTCATAATTACGAGGTCTTCCTTATCCCACAGATATAAAGTAACTATTCCCTCCCGTTTCCTTTTAGATCTGTTTTGGTTTAATTTTTACATTCAATTCTTGATCTATTTGATATGGATCTAGTATGTATTTAAAGTAAAATATGTAAAGTATGTGACATAGATTCAACTTTATTCTTGTGGTTATTACTATTATTACCATGTGTAAACCACTTGGCTCCCAAGGCCTTCTAGCACCATATATTGAGTGGTCCATGTTTCTCCAATCAATGTCAGAAGCCACCTCTATCAGAAAATAAATTCTCCCAGTTGGATCTGTTTCTGAATTTTCTAGTCTCTTCTATTGGGTTTTCTGTTCCTTCAGAACCCAATATCATCCTACTTATTTATTGAGGCTTTATATCCTATTTTAATACCTGGTGTTAATAGTGGATTCTCCACATTGCTCGTCATTTTCAAAGTTTTCTGAGCTGTTCCTTTTTGTCTTTCCACATAAACTTTGGCTCAATCTGTCTCATTCAAACAAAATTAAAACTTCAGAAATAAGTTGTTAGTATTCGTATTGGGATTCTGATCATTTTATAAACTGTCGGAGGGAGAACAGGCACCTTTTTGCTGTTCAGTCATCTTGAGAATATGGCATCTTTCCATTTACTCACATCTCCTCTGAAGTCTTCATTTGTGTTTTAAAATATCATTCATATAGGCAGTGCACGTTTCTTGTTATTTCTATTCGCAGTGATTTTGTTACTGTTGTATGTAGAGTTTTTATTCTTTTATATTCTCTATCTGGTTGTTATTTGTATATAAAAAAGACATCAATTTTTGCATAATAATGTTGGGACTCAGTCTTGATGCCCCCTCCCTCTCATCCCCACTATAACATCCTTCACCATGTCCTGTCAACTCTTCTTTTAAAATATACTTTGCATGTGTCCAAATCCTGCTACTTCCACCATCACCATCCTAGTTCAAGCCACTATGATCCTCCTTTGAACACAATAGGCCCCTTGACTCGATCCTCCACACAGGAGCCAGAGGGATCTTTTCAAAACAAAATGGGCATCTTGCCATCCCCTTGCCTAACATATATTTCCATGGCTTCCCCTTGCACTCAGAATAAAATGCAAACTCCTCGCCTGAGAAGCCCTCTATCACCTGGCTCCTGGCTCACCCCCAGCCCCACCGTAACTCACCTCCTCCTCATGCACAGAACTCTAGCCACAAGGGCTCCTTTGGGTTCTGAACACTCCACTTCTTTCCTATCCCAGACCTTGCCCTGCAGTTCTCAGGAATATCTTTCTTCCTCCTCTTTAAGGGGCTAGCGCCTTCCTATTCTCTAGGTTTCAGTTTCCACATCACTCCTCAAAGAGGCCTTCTCTGTTCACCTAATCTAAACTATCCCCCGTTTAATCTCCTCCACGATACTTAGAACAATGTTTAATTATATACTTGTTCACATATTTACTTACTTTGTGCTTCTCTTCCCCACTAGACTGTGAACTCCTCTGCTGTCTGCAAAGTGCATGGCACATAGTAGATGGTCAATAAATATCTACTGACTGAATGAACCAATGTCTTCCCTGTTTATATAATCAGGGGCTGGGAAAGCTCCTATTTTTTCCTGCTACTCAGCTATTATTCTCCATTCACATTTTAAATCCAGTTACTGTGTATCTAATGCTTATATTTCTATCTAAGTCACAAACTGCCCTCAAAACCATGACTTAGCCATCATAAATCTCTTCCTAGTATTTGTTCACACATACACCATATATGAGGTTATTTTCAAATAATGAAACACATATTGAATGTTACAGAAAAAGTTAAAGTTATGCATAATTTATGAGAAAAATTTTCCTAAGGTTGGTGATACCATCGTATTTTCTTTATATATTGTCACTTAAAAAAAAAAAACAATTTTTCTCATTAAGAAGGTTATATATTCTTGTCGTAAAAATAATCAAACAATATGGAAATGGGTATCATAGAAATTCAGAAAATGTAAAGATTTCCATAATTCCCAGTCCCAGAGATCACAGTCATATGCTCATAGTTTGGTGAAATCCATCTTTCCAGACTTTTTCTATGTGTATCCTATTCTAGCACCAACGGAGATTTTGTGGTTGCTGTTTTATTTTGTTTTCACTACTATGGGACCCAATTAGACAAACGACACTGTGACTTGCTGCTTAAAGATACATCTTGGACGGGTTTATGTGCTAAAACACACGGCTCTTCCTTACATTTTCATAATTGCCTAACATCTCATTGCATTTACTGTCTCTTGACGGCTCCCTTCCCTTTTCAGCTGATCAGAGAAGTGGGGAGCAGAGGGTCTTGAATTGTGTCAATTTTCTATTTTGGGGGTCTTTGTCACTCCTGGACACAAGGACCAAAGTCCCTGCTCAAGCAGTCATTTCTCTACTGTGACCTCTGTTTTATTGGAAAAGGCACCTTAGAGCAAATATAAGTTCTGCAAGGTCCAGATTTGTGTTCAGAATTAATGAACTAAATAATCAACCATAAGAAGCGTTGATTAAAAATATTTAAATGGGTGAATTTGTGTTGCATATCGTAACCAGAATTCAGGCACCACCACCACCAGGATGAGAATGCCCAAAAGAAAATCATATCTCCAAACACTTGCTTTTTGTAACTGTACCTCTTGCACAGAGCCAAACACTACCTGAAGTGTATTCCAGTTATGCTTGCCATGAATGCCACTGATATGTACTGTCAGACCTGTTTTTGAGCAGAAAAAAAAAAAAACAACTGCAAAACCAATTATTTTGCCAACATCTGATACGGACTTGACAAGGGACTAATTGCTAGGCTTACATTTCAGGAAGCAACTTATTTTGTGTTATTGGTGCCAAATTAATACAAAGGTGGTGCATGGTGAATATACCATTTACAACTGGCATTGGTTCGATGTCACATAATCTCATTACCAGGTCAAGCTGGTACATGTGACAGACCCACATCTTTGCACACTAATTTGGAAAATGAAGGTATTCCTCCTGCCCCCAGCCCCTCTTCATTGTGCTCGGTAGTCACAGCAGCTGAGATATTTTGAAAAGTTCCTTGAAAACCTTCTTTGTAGTGGGTCCCCACATAAGTTTATCATGGGGAATTCAAATCCTGCACTACTTTTCTAACTCCAAGGCAAGCCTCTTGGCCAGATGCTGTTTTTATAGCAAGGACCACAGCACAGCCTGAACAACACAAAGACTTTAGGCTGAACTGAGGGTCACAAGAGTTTAGAATGGTTGTGGCAATGAGACCACTGAAAAAGACCAGTGTTCCCAAGAGCTCACAATCCTGAAGTGGCCATTGGCAAAAGCCTAGCTCTGGAAATTCCTACTGCAGAAAGAAAATGAATTGTGATAAGATTCTAATTAAAGCAAGAATTGCCTCCCATGAGTAATGATACCATGAGAAACAGAGATTACCTCAATCATCCCTGGGGTTTCCTGTGTGAATAGGTGCGTGTGTGTGTGAGAGAGAGAGAGAAAGAATGACTTTTATAAATTAAAAGAAACACTGGCTCTAAAAAACTACAAACAATTTTGTGGCAATTGTTAATTCATTCTTTTAAGAAATACTCATTAAGTGCTTATTATGAGCCACCAAGGGTCTAGAATGGTGAGGAAGAGAGGTTTGCTCCTCGCCTTCATGTTGTTTAAAGTCTAACAAAGAACACCCAGCAACAACAACAACAACAAAAAGTGTGACACAAACTAGGACAGGAGAAGTTCAACGTTCAGGGGGCATGCTGCATTCTGGTGCATCTCAAAATACTCTGAGCGTTATCATATTCCAAGCCAGCATATCTATAACAACTGTCTATGTTGAATGTGCACTTTTAGACAATGGTGAAATGGAATTTTCCCACATGGTATTGCTTTCTAATTTGGCTCCAGTTTAAGAGTGGCTTGGATCTGAGCTAGAAGATCAGCACTTCTCAATCATTTACAGTTATGATGAACCCAGGTCTGAAGGTCTCATTCCACAGGATACTGCAGGGGGCAGAATAAGGATTTGAGACCCAAAGAGTCTCAAGTGAATATTAGTGGGATTCATTTGGGGCTCCAAAGCCTGGGCAAGAGTGAAAGTATGGTCTTCTGGAATGACAAGTAAGCAAGGAACCCCTTGTGAGTGAACAACTTTGTAAATTGCCATAAGCTATTCATGAGCTATCTAGAGCCACCTTAAAAATTAGAACTATGACTTTCCAAGTAGGCTCAAGAGAATTATTTAGAACTTTAGAGTTAGCATTAAATGGAAAAAAAAAATAACATTCTTATAGATCATATTCTTTAGGCCAAGTATAAAGGCTGAACGATCAAGAACAATTAGGTGAACATCTTTACGTTACCAGGCTGCTCTGATTAAGACACATCACCAGCTTTGGAGGTACACTGTTGTTTACCATCAGGTCATCTCTGACTGCTGGTGACCCTATGAATGAGTGATGTCCTCAACAGCCCTCCTCAGCTCCCACAGACTCATGCCCATGGCTCCCTTTATGGAGTCAATCCATCTCATATTTGGTGCTCCTCTTTTCCTGCTGCCTTCTACTTTTCCCAGCATTATTGTCTTTGCCAAAGAACCCTGCCTTCTCATGATATGCCCAAAGTAGGACAGAGCCTCATTCTTGTCATTTTTGCCTCCAGCGACAGTTCAGGCTTAATTTGCTCTAGGACCCACTTGTTCATCTTTCTGAAAGTCCAGGGGATCCGTAGAGCTTTCTTCTAACACCGTCTTTCAAGTCAATTAACATTTTTCCTGTCAGCCTCCTTCACCGTCCAGCTTTTGCGCCCGTACATAGTAACTGGGAATACGGGGGTGTGGATAATCTTGGCCTTCGTCTCTAGGCACACTTCCTTACACTTGATGAGCTTTCCTAATTGTTTCGCTGCTGCCCTTACAAGTCTCAGTCTTCTCTTGATTTCTCAGCTGCAGTCCCCACCCCTATTCAAATCCCAACTCAGTACAATCTCAGATGTCTAATCCTGGGCAAATCCCTTAACTCTGCTTATATTTGCATCATACGTAAAATGGGGAGAGTAAAACCCAGATGGCAGGACTGCTACGAGGATTAAATAATTAGCACAAAGCAGGAACTCATTGAAGAGAATCTCATGTTATTATCACTAACGGTATAAACTACTTTCTCTACATTATACTTTGCTTGAAGTCAGTATTTGGAAGACTTCAAAAAATACACTAAGGTCATTCACCCACGTGGCAAGAGAAGATGACAAGTTTCTCCCATCTCTGCTACACAAACATGAAACTGGATCAGGGAGGGCTCTGCCCAAGGTCAGAGTTGAGCCACCACCAATTCCCCAATTCCCTGTTTGGTGCTTCATTCACCAGAATCCTGTGCTATCAGCACCATGGGCTTATCTATTCCAAAACCACCCACTGCTGACCACTCAGGAAACTATTCACTTTAATTCTGGCTCCTGGTCTCTCCCTATCATTCGGGTGTGGGATTTCCCCTTTCTGTGGCAATAGACAGTTTTGCTTAAACCTCCTTCCTGCTGTTTTCAGTGGTGTTCTGTAAACAAAGTCACTCGTGATGTCATCTCTCGCATTTCCATTGACCAGATTCTCTCTCCCTAGTGACTCATGTTGATCCTCACTCCTCTGGGATCCAGTTTTCATGAAGAATCAGCCAAGGAAGTCTTTCACTTAACCTATAATAAATTCAATTCCAGTAAAGCCTGGGAGAAGAAAATAGGCTAAACACTGTCACTTTGTTAACTCCAGGTGACCCCCAAAAGCTCTGCTTCATTCAGAGCAAACTTTTGTGATCTGCCAATTTATTATAGAATCCACTTTTCCCCCTGAACTCAGGTAATTTTATATTCCTATTTATAGAACCAACCTCCACACTGCAGTGTGTGTATGTATATATGTGCGGGTATATATGTATACGTGTGTGTATATATGTATATACACACACACACCACATTTTCTTTATCCATTCATCCATTGATGGACACTTAGGTTGCTTCCATGTCTTGGCTATTAAAATAATGCTGCAATGAACATGGGGATACAGACAACTTCTCAAGTTAGTGTTGTGTCTTCCTTTGAATAAATACCCAGAAGTGGAATTGCTGGATCATCTGGTAATTCTATTTTTAATTCTCTGAGGAACCTCCACATTGTTTTCCGTAGTGGCTGCACAAATTTACATTCCCCCCAACACAGCATAAGAGTTCCCTTTTCTCCACATCCTTGCCAACACTTGTCATTTCCTGTCTTTTTGATAACAGCCATTCTAACAGGTGTGAAGTGATATCTCATTGTGGTTTTTATTTACATTTCCATGATGACTAGTGATGTTGAGCACCTCTTCAAGTACCTGTGGGCCATCTGTATGTCTTCTTTGGAAAATTATCTATTCAGATCTTCTGCCCATTTTTTAATAGGATTGGGTTTTTTGCTATTGGGTTGTATGAGTTCTTTATACATTTTGGATATTAACCCCTTATCAGATATATCATTTGCAAATGTTTCCTCCCATTCGGTAGGTTGCCTTTTCATTTTGTTGATGGTTTCCCTTACTGTGCAGAGGCTTTTTAGTTTGATGTAGCCCCACTTATTTTTGCTTTTGTTGCCTTTGTTTTGGTGTCAAATCCAAAAACTCCTTGCCAAGATCAACGTCCAGTAGCTTACCCCCTATGTTTCTTCTAGGAGTTTTATGGTTTCGGTCTTACATTCAAGTCTTTAATCCATTTTGAGTTGATTTTTGTGTATGGTGTGAGACAGTGGCCCAGTTTCATTCTTTTGCATGTGGGAACCCAGTTTTCCCAACACCATTTACTGAAGAGACGGTCCTTTCCTCATTGTATATTCTTGACTCTTTGTCCTAAATTAATTGACCGTGTGCGCATAGGTTTAATTCTGGACTGTCTCTTCTGTTCATCTATGTGTCTGTAAAAGTGCTATATTTTGGGGTAATTTTACAGTGCAAGTTCTAGAATATTTTCCATAGGAATCAGCTAATACTTTAATTTCTTGATATTTTTCCATTCCTTGTTAAACTCTCAGCAACTCTCAGACACTGTGATGGTGAGGAATTTCATTACATAATGAAAGGGAAAATTGTGTATTAGAAGAAACATTTTAGTGAATTATTTTGAAGGTTTAAGAAAAAGATTTAAATGTCATCCTTTAAAAATCTCTGATTGTGCTCTTTGCAGGTGTTTCTACTTTCTCATCTTTACTCTGTATATACCCATTACAAATTCCAGTAATAAAGTTAGACAATGGCAACACTGGTCCATTTGGGTTAACAACTGCTTTAGGAAATTCCAGTCTTGCCAAGTCATTTTTCCCTCTACCAGGAGAAATATATGCATTAATATTTCCAGAAAAGTGGACACATCTAACATATTGCTATTTGGTCCCTGGTGTTGGCAGTCTTTGGTATTTTCAACATTGAGTGCCATTCTATCAAGCAACAGAAAACTCCAGTTGTGGAGCACTTGGACAAACATACATTTGTCATATCTTTTACCGAAATTGCCATTTCCTTTCTCTTGAAATGAGCACATCTTATCTTCGTGAGGGCTGGGGAAGGAAAAAGTGCTTTAGAACCAGCCAAGATTAAACAATTCACACACGCACGCACACACGTACATGCACACTCACACTCATATCCTCCCTCTCTGGCATAATTTCTGACTTCCAAATTTGCATCCCAAGGCGGAGGTAGGTGTCGCTTGAAGCGCCAGCTTTGAGCCGCTCCAAGCATCTGTCTGACAAAAAGCAAGCGGAAGTGACTGAGAAGTCCCTCCTGGGACTGGTGCCTCCCCTCTGGGGTCCACGACTCTCCCTTCGCACTCCGCTCCCCCGCCCCTTATCCCCTAAACCAGGGCAGTCTGGGGTGCCGAAGTCCCGCCCCCTTTTGCTGCCCAGAGCAGTTCTTAACCTTTTTTGGACCGGGCACCTACAGAATGTTACGGACCCTTTCGGGATGGCGACAGTGGTTGGGGAAAGCAGCTTAAAAGCTTTTCGAAATTTTCAGGAGACCATGCGTTTGAAACACACCTCAAACAACAAGATTAAGAGCCCCATCTCTAAAACTCTTAACTTGGTGCGGTTAAATCGAGAGCGGAGCTCAGATGCCAAATCTCGTCCCCAGTGAGAAACTGTAGAAAGGGAAGGCGCTCCTGCACTGGGACGCTTTCACTTGTAAGAAACCAAAAGAAGGGGATAATCAGGGACAGAAATTCATAAAGTGGGGGAAAGAGCAGAAAGTGAGGATTTATGCAAAGAGATGGGTACTGAGGAGAGAGAAAGAGAAAAGGAAAGAGAGAAATAAGGGAAATACTGAGAGGCACAGTGGGAGAGGGGGAAGAGACCACAGGGAGAGAAAAGGTCGCAGTGACCGAGCGGCATAGAAAGACATGGTGAAGAAGAGAAAAAAAGAGATTCGGAAGGGAGACAGCAGAGAGAAGAGAAGAGACGAGAGACAGAGACTGACTGCGAGCGCCAGGAAAAGGAGAGAACTTTCTCTGCTCTCTCTCCGGGGCAGGGAGACTCAGCAAAGCCCGTCTCCACGAGGTGGCGGGACCGCGATCGGCTGCCCCGGCGCTCCCGGCGCCTCTGGCCTCCGCCTCCTGCAGCCGGAGGCCGGCTGGGAGTCCTGCACCGGCCGAGGAGGGGACACGGTCTGGAAGGAGGCGGTCCCGCTCGCTTCGCTTTCTCCTCCCCTCTCCTCCTAGAGGCGGGCACCGGGGGTATTTGAGCGGCGGAGGACCCGCGGCCCCCCCGCCTCCGCCCCCCAGCCCCCCATTCAAGAAGCCGCTCCGCTATCCCCGCCAGCACAGGGCGCCCGGCGCGCCTCGGAGCGCACGTTCCGCGCTTTCTCCGGCCCGCTCCCTGGACATTATGCGGCCGAGCAGCCGAGCCCCAGTCCTCCTCCTCCTCCTTCTCCTCCTGCGGCCCGAGCGGCTCAGCTCTCGGCAGGCGGCGGCGTTGCTCAGCCGAGCGCAGACGGGACCCTCGCGGCGAGCCCTCAGCGACTCCTAAAGTCAAAAGTTGGCGGCGGGCGCCGGGCTCCGCGCGCTCTCCGCGGCCGCTGCCTCGCGTCGCCGCCGCAGCCAAGGAGGGCAGGAGGGAGGGGGGGTGGGGGCAGCGGGGGGAGGGGTGGGGAGCACCATGCAGTTTGTATCCTGGGCCACACTGCTAACGCTCCTGGTGCGGGACCTAGCCGAGATGGGGAGCCCAGACGCCGCGGCGGCCGTGCGCAAGGACAGGATACACCCGAGGCAAGGTAACGAGGCTCCGGCCCCCGGCACCCCTCTGCCCCTGTCACCACCTCCCCAGCCTCCGCGCCCGGGAGCGGGCACCCCGCAGCGGAGGCCTCTTTTCCTTTTCCTAGAAAGAATTATCTCCCGCTTTGCGGTCTCTCCCTTCTTTAGGTCATTCCCAGCCAATTTCTAGAGAGAGACGCTGTGGAACGAATTTAGTCCCCCCAACCCCCCGACACACACACTTTGCTTTTAGCCTGATCTTTCCCCTTCCCCACTCCCATGCCCCAAACTATAGTTACTTAGTAACTGGGGGCACCAGATAGCGGCATGTTCTATTTTACTCAGGGTATTTATCAGGATCTGAATTTATCTTATGTATTTTGACTTGTTCATTGTCTGGCTCGGAATCGTGTATCCTCGGCACCTAGCGCAGTTCCTGGCACACAGTAGGTGTTCAACAAATATTTGTCCAGTAACTGAAGGTGAAGGGACTGACTGGAATGGGCAAAAAGCTCTGGAAAATAACTCACGACAAAGCCCCCACCTTCATTTTAAATTAAAACTTGCGGAAAATTGAATTATTGGTTCATGTGCCTCTCTTCTCTCTGCAGTGAAATTATTAGAGACCTTGAGCGAATACGAAATCGCGTCTCCCATCCGAGTGAACGCTCTCGGAGAACCCTTTCCCACGAACGTGCACTTCAAAAGAAGGCGACGGAGCATTAACTCTGCCTCTGACCCCTGGCCTGCCTTCGCCTCCTCCTCTTCCTCCTCTACCTCCTCCCAGGCGCATTACCGCCTCTCCGCCTTCGGCCAGCAGTTTCTATTTAATCTCACCGCCCATGCCGGATTTATCGCTCCACTGTTCACTGTCACCCTCCTCGGGGCGCCTGGGGTGAACCAGACAAAGTTTTATTCCGAGGAGGAAGCGGAACTCAAGCACTGTTTCTACAAAGGCCATGTCAATACCAAGTCCGAGCACACGGCAGTCATCAGCCTCTGCTCAGGAATGGTAAGTGGGCGCGCGCCCCCCTCCTCTCCTCCCCTCCCGCCTTCTCACTCGCTTCTGGAAGACTTAATTGCTCTCTAGCCTAAGACCCTCACTGCGCCGAACCTCCGCTCTGGCGTTAAATGTCAGCTAGAAACTCGTTTGCGTCGTGCGGTTTGGGTGGCTAGCCGCTTGCGTGCGCTTACACTCCAGAGGAGCGCACGCATCCGCCCCCAGGGGATTCTGGATGTTTCGGAGCTTTCTAGGGTCAGAACTCGGCTCAGCTGCGCGTTGCCCAACGCCAGAGGCGGCTTGGAAGTCGGTTTCCAAACTCGGAGAGAGTTGCCCTTCCTTGCAGCAAACTCGGCCGCCCAGGAGCGGAGCAGCTGAGCGCAGGGAGGACCCGAATCCTCATTGGCGCGTCTTGAGATGGGGGTGTGGGCTGAGGATCCCCAGCCTCGGGTACGGGGAGTTCCTTCTGTGTGTCGTGGAGGGCGGTGCGTAACGTAGAGTCCCCATGTTCTCGCAGGGCCTTTTTTCACGCGCCAGGAACCCTGAGGCTAAACAGGATTGACAGGGAACAGGTCCCGTCCCAGGAACGGAAGGGTGGGCCGAGGGCTCTGGGGGCGGGGAAGAGGGTGGAGCCTGTGCTAGACGCTCTGAATTAGGGTGGAAACTAGGAATGGGGGGTGCGGCACAGTCCGACTCTGCACCCTGCTGGCGGGGTGGCCCAGAGAAGCAGAAATGGTGGGAGAGAGCTTGAGGAGGCTGCCCAGATGAGGTTTCGGTTCCTCTGGGGTTTCCACCCATAGGGGTTCCAGAGAATTGGAAAAGGGAGCCTGCGGTGCACGTTTCCCTAGAGAGGGAAGCGAGAGGGCGGGGCGGCCACCTCCCTGCGCTGCAAAATACGCACTTAGCAGGGGATCCAAGCTGGTACCCCGACCGGCTGCTTACCTCCCCCCATCCCCACCCCCACCTGCCCTTCAGTAGGTCGTATACGACGTCCGCCCTCTCCTATGACACTTGAGGACCCACTATAAAGTTCTGGCCCAAGCGAGAGTGGTCCTTGACTTTCCCAAGCGACGTGCGTTTCTGCCACGCGCGTGTGACGCAGAAACTTTCCCCGGTCAGGCTCCTACAACGCACGGCGCTGTGTGCCTTGCGTCCCGGTGATGCGTTTTCTCTTCCCCTGAGCACTCACACTCCCCGCTGTCACCTTTTCTAAGTGGGAGCAAGGATACTTACCCCGGACGCTCTGCTGCCTTGTCCGCGCGCTGCTCGTGGATCCAGAGTACCCCGTCTAGATGTCGCGTCTATCTCGGCTGCTCAATGGGAAGGTCCGGTGGGGAGCGAGGCAAACTTGAAGACTGGGCGCGGGGGAAGGTTTAGCCTGCTGGGATACAGGGATGGGGGATGAGACCCTTTAGCCCCCAGCAAAGCGCCCGGAGCTGCAGCGCTCTGTGGACATGGTTTGGGGGTGGGCGGAGACGGCAGTTTGGCGAAGGAGCAGGGGCTGTTGCAGTGAGTCATCGCTGCCCCAAGATCTAGGGCCAGAGCGCAGGAATCCTGTGCTTCGAAAGGTTATGGCCCCGGTGCTCATAAGTCAGGCTTCAGAACCCGGGGCATCAGAGCGTCCCCAGATCCCGAGATGGTAACCCCCAATTCCAGAACCTTAAGGGTAGGGCTGCGTGTGTACTTCAAGTTTGTAAACAGCCTTTACTCCTCCTCCATCCCCGCCTCCGCACCCTGCTGAGTGGCCCCAGCAGTTGTATAAATATTTTGCTGCGCAGGACCTTAATTTCCATTGGCAATTTTAGGTGGCAGCTCACACGTGGGACTGCCAGTGGTAACTCTGGGAACTGAGGGACGGGACTTCAGAAAGGACCGCCTACACCATGATAACCCCATTTATATTGCGTTTAATTTGCACACTGCGTCTTTGGGAGAGAAAAGAGTCGGCATACATCTTAAGGATATGCGCGCTGGCTGTTACTATCTTAAGCGGTTAGTCTGGCTCTAAAACCCTCGTCCCTTTACCTGCCTTCTGGAATTTGTCTTTCCTCCCAAGACTTACTTTTACCATTTCTGTAGCAGTAGTATCATGATGTTCCAGTGGCCCACCCAGGGAATCTTTCACTCTTTAGACAAGGCCATGCCAGCCGTCCCCTTCCCCTGACCCCACACCAGCCAGTTATCAGTTTCCCTTAATTCCATCTCAGATATGTCTCTCGCCTCTTCTGTACATCCCTACCCTAATTCTAGCCTTCTCTGCTTTTCTCCCCCTCTCTCCTTAGGACTGATGTCTAAGAAATATTTCCATCTAGGTGCTTCTTCAGTCTTTTCTCTCTAATCGCTGCCACACACCACTAACAGATCAGTGATGACTAGGAGCAAGATCTCATTGGTACCCTATTTGCTTACTTTGCATAGCTCCCCATTGCCTAGTGGACAACTAGAAATTCCTTCATCACACACTTCAGATCATTTACAATCTACCTTCTCACCTCTTTCACATCCACAAATCCATTCCCATCTCTCAAGCTTTTCTCCACAAATCCTGTATTTCTTGCAATCTGCTTTTGCTTCTGTCTCTGAATTTTCCTTCCATTCTAGTCCTATCTCTTTGCCTTTGGGCCTTTGAATTTACTTGGTCATCTCACCCAGCTTCACATGCTCAGATCATACCCTCTTTTAAAGAGTAACTTACATATCTTCTTCCCCAAGAAACCTCTTCCTAGTCCTTCAGGCTGCTGTCCTCTCTGTCTCTCTCCACCTTCGTAGACATTTATCTGTATCTCTTATGATGCTTGGCACGCTCTCCCTTGTTATTATAGTTCTTGGTACCCGTGTTCTATCCTTTTCTCCTTGGCAGGAGGCTCAGCATCAATTCATTTCTCTCCCATATTTGAGCCTTGGATATGGTAGATACCTTAGTACGTATGTTTGAATAAATGGTCACCTTAACCAGGAAACGACTGCTTTTCAATCAAGCAGCTGTTTTGTGAATTGAAAACAAAATTAATTTGACTTCATATAGATACCATTTACTGAACTCTTATTATATGCCTGTGACTATAATAAGTACTTTATGTATGCATTATCTCACCCAAATCCTCCCCACAACCTAATGCTCAAAACAACCCATTTTGCAAATAAGGGCACGGAGGCGTAGAGAGTTCGAGACTTGCTGAAGGTCTCACACCTAGTGAGTGACAGAGTTGGGGTTCCCACTCGTTCTCTCTGAGCCATGCTTTTAACCACAGGCCAGAGACTGAGTCTGTGTTCCTCAAGAGAAGATCAGAATTCTTTTTTAAAAAGGCGTTGGACTAAAGCCAGGACACCTGAGTTCTAGACTCAGCACTGCCCCTATTCAGCTGCTTCCGGGTCTCTGGAGGGGGACTTTGGACAAGTCACTGCCTCCATCTGGGCCTTGGTTTCCCCTTTTACCGGTCAGAGGTGCCAGATCTTCACCAGATGAGCTCCAGGTTCTTTCCCAGTATCTATGGCCTGTCTCCAGTAGGTCTCACATGATGTGGTCAGCTTCTGCTCTGTGATTAGAGAGCACCCGAGTTGTATATTGAAAACAGGGCAAAGTGCTTGGGTGAGAATAAATTTGTTAAATCACTTCTCTGGAACCAACTACTCCGTGTCTTAGTCTGACCACACCAGCGCTATCCTCTCTTTTAGCCAGTGGCTCATGAATCACGTGGGGAGCTTTTTAAAAATAGATTCTAGACCTCACCCCTGGAAATTCTAAATCTGCAGAGATGGGGTAATGCCACGAATCTAAAATTTTAACTGAACTTCCTAGGCAATTTTGATGCTCAGCTGGGTTTGGGAACCTCAGTGTCGCAACCTAGTGCTTCGCACGCAGACTTTATCCTACATAAGAATTCCCTGGAGTACTCATTAAAATTCCAGTTCCTGGGCCCTACCCCTAAAGATTTGGATTCAGTAGATGTGATTTGGAGTAGAAGGTGATTATTTGAATTTCTAACCAATTCCTGGATGCTGCTGCTGACTTTCAAGGACAGTCATTTCCCGTGTGTCCAGGGGAAAGTAAAAGGCCTCTGCCTTTTCTTTTCCAGTGTGGGGAAAAGGAAGAATGGAGGATGAACTTGATTTCTTCCTTTAAACACTGCCCACCGGTGTGGTGTGGAGAACTTTTCAGTGTTCTTGTAATGTGTGGTTTGAGTGGTTCAACCTGGAGCCATCATTTATCATTTACAAATTCTGTGGCTATGTGGGAAGGGGAGGAGGAGTTACCCCTTTCAAGGTGCATAGAATGAATGGGGAAAGCAAACTGGATGCTGGTGGTTAGAGGCTAACAGTAGCCACACCAGCGCCACTAATATGTTGTAAGCCTTTCCAAGGTGTTGCTTTGCTAAGCACTTTATATGCATTATCTCATTTAATCTTCACAAAAACTCTTTACAGTAAGTACTTTTATCCCCAATTGACAATGAGGAAGCTGAAGCTCAGAGCAGTTAAAGATCGTACCCAAGGTGGGTGGGTAAGTGGAGGCGCTGGAAGTGGAACCTGGGGCAGCCTGACTCCAAAGTCTTGTATCATATGGCGCCCTATTGCAAAAGGAAGGAGTGGGGAGAGACTCATATGCCAATGCCACAGGCAGCACCACTTTGAGTGCCTTGTGGTCAACTCACGCTTCCTGAATTAGAATCAATGACCAGGCTTCCGTGGGCCAGCTTTTCCCTGTGGAGCTCAAACTTGTCTTTAAGTTTCCAGGCTGTCTTAACCCACAGAAACACCTCTTTCAACAGCCTGTCGGAGTTAATATGATTAGAACTTGAGCAGCGTGGAAGTATTTCTTAGAGACAGATTTGGATAGCAGGTGCAATAAACTAGCGTCAAAGCAAGGGTATGGCAGAGAGTGAAAATAAACTGCTTCTCCAAATACGTCAGCAGCATTTTCAGTTTGAGCAGCCCTTGTGGGAAAGGGATTGAATCAAATGGTACCGTCTCTACTTGGCAATGTTTCCTTGTTTTTTCTCCCAGTGACTGAGTTATATTAAATCGGCCTCTCATCTCTTCATTTGCAGCTGGGCACATTCCGGTCCCATGATGGGGATTATTTTATTGAACCACTACTGCCCATTGATGAACAAGAAGATGAAGAGGAACAAAACAAACCCCACATTATCTATAGGCGCAGCACCCCCCACAGAGAGCCCTCAACAGGAAGGCATGCGTGTGACACCTCAGGTATTTGCTTCTTGCTCACGCCAAGATCCCAGCTCTGTGAGATGGGTTAATTGCCATTCTACAGACATGTATTTCCTTCAGTCTACAAAATGCTGCTATATATGTGGTCTTTTATTCAGTATTCGAGTGAGGTAGGTATATCCCCATTGTACAAACGTGGAAGCTGAAGAGAGGTTTAGTAACTGGTCCAAGGTTGCACAGCTAATGTGGCAAAACCTTTTGTTGAAGTTGCTAATTTTTAGGATTAAGCTTTAGTACTGTCTTGAGGCCATTATACCCACATCCTCCATCAGCAGTTGCTTGTGTTCTCCTGGTGTCTTCGTGTTTTCTATTCATTTGGGTTGTTTTTTTTTATCATATAGGGTTATGAAAAATTCTTACAAATGGAATTCACAAAAACTTCTATGTGTTTATTGGAATTTTCCTATCCGGTTAAGTTTAGCTAATATTCTATGCCTTCAGGAAAATATATGAATGGAACTATAGGTTGCACTGTCAGGTTTCAGTCAAATCTGTATATGCCCATCACTAGATTTCCTTCCATCCTGGCCAGATTCTTTGAGGCTTTATGCTGACGTGTTTGGCCATGGACGGAGATATGTCATTCTGGGCACCTTGGAAAGCTTCTGTTGTCTCTGTTTCTCAATCTGCAGTCTTGAAACAGCCCTTCCCTGTCTTTAAAGACTGGTTATTTTCTCCCTGATGATAGCTTATCATTAGAAATCCCTCCATTTGACCCTGTGTTTTAGGATGTTTGTTAAAATACTGTTTTTTATTCTTGGACTTCCTGTTTCTAAAACTTTGTCCTTCTCCCCATTCTTTACTTTTAAAAATTACTTCTCCACCTTAAATAAATTGTCAGGGTCTTTCTGGCATCTCCAAATAAGACCAAAATTCAAGAGCAACAGGGGGTTTCCTAAAATGCTTCCAAAAGGATCGTTCATTTCATCTCATACCTATATCACTTCTTTCTTGGTGACAGTGTGGTGTCCTTTCCCTCCTGGAATTATTATTTCTGCAGTGAATCCTTTAAGCAAAGGTAATGACGGCTGCTGATAACCTGGGAGTGGCCAAGCTGAAGAGTGTCGCATTGTTGATCTTTTGACTTCATCCTGTCCAATGCTATGTTCTTACCACCAGGGCTAGATGGAATATATACGAAATATTCTTTGGAGAGTAAGACTCTCTAATGAGCCAAGGGGAGGGGGTGGGAAGATGAGGGAGGAGTGTACTCAGAAACAATAGTCCCAGCAGCATTCACGGTGCCAACTGCCAGCTGCCGGCAAGTTTAAGGGCAAGACATTTATCACCTTTTTTTGACAATGATAGTAAGAATGTTGACCTTTACTTCTTGACTTCTCAGATTTGAATTAGCAAGTGCGTATTTTATACCTCCATATAAACATATAGATAGCATGTGATAGAAAGGAAATAGATGATTTTTCCTCTTCCATCTTATTAATATATGTTCAAAAGATACTCAGATAATATTTTCATTGATTAACTTATTGAACTGTGGTACTTTGTGATGTTCTTCTGCCCTAAAGTGGTTGCCAACCAGCATTTAAAAAAAACCTACTAATTATTATGGTGCTATTCTCTACTGACCTTGTGCAAAGCACTTTACCTATGCTACTTCATGTAATCCTTACCACAACCCTGTGAGATGAGTACCATTCTTCCCTCCATTGTACCTGGTAAAGGAGGTGAGGCTTTCAAAGATGAAGCAATTTACCCAAGATCTCACACCTAGTCCATAATGACAACCCATGTCTGCCTGTCTTATTCCATGACCCATCTTCGCTGTGCAGGTATGATGCATATATGCGTGTGCATTTGGGTGTGAGAGAGAGAGAGAGCAAGAAGTCTTACTTAAGACTATCATTTAAAAATCCTCAGTATTCATTTTTTAAATTAATTACCCAAGTCGATGGACATTTGATTTTCTGGGCTGGAGAACTAGTCATTGTCAAGTCCTGTTAAAAACACAAAGAAGAGGAAATCTGATAAGGTGAAGGTTGAGGACAATGGAAGATGCCTTAATTTTTCAAAAAAATTTATTTGGCTTTTAGTCATTGTTGGTATTGGGCCTTTATGTACCTCCTTTCAAATCACCAATATCAACTTTTAGTTTTCCTTCTGGTTTTTGCTTTCCAATGACCAATATGGCGGGCCCTTCTTTCATCCCGTGTGATGAATTAGGAGCCCAGCAGTTTTGATTGGCTCTTCCGAAGGTTGCTGCTGGACTATGCCCTTCTGGTTTCTCTCTTCCAGCTGCTTCTGCACCCCTTCTTTGAATTCAGATGCAGGAGGCTCAGAACAGTTGGAAAGAACTTTGGAATATGGCACAATTCACCAGCAGCCATTAGAGGGACGAAGCAGCAGGTCACGGAAACCTCCAAGACCAGGTAGCCTTTGCACAGGGAGTGAAAGTAGGTTGGGGGTGGGAGAAGTCCCTCTGGCCAGAGAGGAAAATATTTTCTCTGCAGAATATCAATGCCTTCAACTTCAGGGATTCCCACCCCTGGCCCTGCCCCAGAGCAGTGGTTGGTAACCAGAGTAAACTTTAGAAGTACCCTGGGAGCCTCATACAAATGCAGATTCTTTAAAAAAACAAACAAACAAACCCCTTTCCCAGGCAAGTGAGATGGAGCAAGAATCAGTGGGTTTACTAAGTGCTTCAAGTGATTCAGAAGTTCAGCTAAATGTGAGCGTCCCTGCAAAAGTTGGATTTAAGGCAGTAGCCACTGTCCGTCGCTTGCTGCTTGCATTGCCCTGGACCTGGCTTTTTCCATCAATGCCTTCTATGTCTTCTCATAGGATGATAGAATATTTGAGCTAGAAGAAACCTTGGTGGTCAGCACTAAGCTAACAGATTAATTCTGTACAGATGAGCAAACTGAAGTGTGGGATGTTAAGTTACTTATTTCCAGGAGTGATACCCTATATATTCAACACGAACCCATCAGAATTGAAGATAGCCCAAGCCTTGGAGCAGACCCCTGGAAGCCTGTGGCTGAGCTGGGTGTAACCCTTTAGTTGCTGGATGATGGGAGTCTGCCCAGGACAGGGCAGTGTGGCTGTTACAGTGAGTGCTGCCCTCAGATGGAATCTAAGTCTTGCTCATTTCTGCATCTTGATGTATGTCTAATTTTCAAAAAAAGATTCTGAGATAACATATTAAAAAGACATGTGTAGGAGCTGGCCCCGTGGCCCAGTGGTTAAGTTAGTACACTCCGCTTCACCGGCCCAGGGTTTCGCTGGTTCAAATCCTGGGCGCGGACATGACACTGCTCATCAAGCCATGCTGAGGTGGCGTCCCACATAGCACAACCAGAGGCACTCACAACTAGAATATACAGGTATGTACTGGGGGGCTTTGGGGAGAAGAATAAAAAAAAAAAAGACAAAAAATACATATAGAAGGAATCTGATAAAAGGATTCTGATATAGTGAAAACTTTGTGAGTTAAGCAAGGAGTCTACAACTTCATTCATTCATGTGCGTCTTTATTTATTCAGCCATAAAGTATTTGTTGAGTAGCTCTTCCATGCTGTGAGGCTAAAACCAGGAACCATCCTTATTCCAGTGAGTTGTGTGACCTTAGGCACATTTGAGAGCATAAAGCGAGAATAATACAACCCTTCCAAGGGTATCGTCAGGACCAAATGAGTATGAAATAATGAAAGCTCCCAGGACAGTGTTTAGCAGATAGTAAACAATCCCTGAATGGTAGATTAAAAAAAAAAAAAAAATCATGAAAATAAAAATTAAAACACCATAGCATGGGAAGGAAAACTCAAAATACCAAAACCCAAAGCTAATCGGGTTCCTGTGATTCAGCTTAGAGCTTCTGGGAAGCTGGTCGTGAAGGGCTTATGGGACTTGCCCAAGGTCACCCTGCCAGCAAGTGGCAGGGCTGGGAGCCCTTTCTGTCTGCTTGTTTCCTCTGTATCCCATGCAGCATTTAAAAATTTTATTTCTCACAAGTTCCTCTTGGCCCAGTGGCTGCCCTTCCGGGAACATCTCTGTTTCACCATCATTGGTTACATCTATGTGTATACATTTGGGCCACTTGAGTGTGTCTGCCTTTATTTGTGATTTTCATCCTGTTTGTAAGTTCCTCAGGATTCAGGATGGGGTGTGGGAAATCTTCTCTTTCCTATGGTAGGCCCTTGTGACTACCGTGTCCCCTGCACAGTGGGTCCGCAGTAAAGGTGGTTGAGCTGCCTGCCTGCCACACCCCAGGGGGCCGAGTGGCAGGCTCATGGGAGCCATTCAGGACAGTTTGTTTTCTACAAGCCACTTCCTGCTGACCCTTCACATTGCATTTCCAGATGAAACCCCAAGTTCTGTCTCACACACACTATTTGACCCTGAATTTTGCACAAGAGGATTAGTGGTTCTTATCAGTGAGATAGATGTGCTTCCTGGTAGGTGAGTGAGAGAAAGCCAGGGGAGAAGGCCGACAGAAGGCTGTTTTGTTTGCCTGGGCCTAAAAGACAATGTTTTTCTGTTACCAAAATGTTTTTCTCACCCTCCCATCTTAGCAAGGCCAGTTGATTTTTGTTTCTTAAGGGATTTAAGAATTATATACTCATTGACGCATCAGTGCTGCTTATAAGGAAGTAATTGAACAGTTGTGTAAAGGTGTTTATGTGAGAATGCTCGGTTTGTTTATTACTAATAAACTCAGTGTTACTAATAATATTAATATTTATGTTAGTATACTATTAGTATATTAGTATATTAATAATTATATTAATATATTACTAATATATTCAGTTTGTTTATTATTACTAATATTCAGTGTTGTTTATTATAGCAAAAGGCTGGAAACAACCTAAGTGCTCAACAGTTGGAGGATAGATCAATAACTTATGGGATATGCATTTGGTGGAGTATTATGCAGCCATTAAAAATGATGGCAGAGATTTATGTTAGCAAACATGGCAATATATATAAACTAAACAAGCAGGCAATGAACTGGTATGTATGGTAGGAACTCATTTTTAATAAATGACAAAGTGTGTGGGGTGCATATGTGTGTGTAAAGAAAAAATCTGAAGCAACATGCATGAAAACATTAGCAGGGATTATTTCTGGTTGTCAAGAACATAGGCAATCCTTACCTTTTTACTTTATATTCTTATATTTTTTGCCATGATTCTATAATAGTTTTATAATCAGAAAATACAGTTAAAAGAAGTGGCCTGTGGTTATTTTATAGCCCCATGGGGCTTGTCACCAGGGACCAACAGCCAAGCCAAGATCCCATGCTTATTTTTTTTTTTTTTGGAAGGGGACAGTTTCAAAAACCAGACAGGTAAAAATCCTGCCTTGTGGCTCCTTCTTTGGGACACTGCGGCTGGTCAAAGCTGAGGCTCCATCTCAACCCAGCTAAGTTGTTTTCTTCCTGGTGGACTGACTGCGGGATTACTATGGCTGATTCTCTATTAGGCACTGGAGACTCTATCCATCACCCTTATTAGAACGTACTGTCACTTCTTGGTTGGGCTCCCAAGGGTGCCATCGTAAAAGCTGGAACATACAAGATGACAATTAAAGCTGTCATTTGTTGGCCTCTTCTTAGATGCATAGAGGGATACTGTGCTACACACTTTCCATACATTATCAAATGTAATCCGTTCATCAAGGTATTATTACAGGATAGGTATTATAGGATAGGATATTATTATCCTTATTTTAGACTTGAGAAAATTACAGCTCAGAGAGGCTGAGCCACTTGTCCAAAGCTACACAGCTAATAGGAAGTGGGCCTGACACTTGAACCTAGATCTGATTCAAGTATGTTACCCTGTGGGCCAAACTACACTGAAAACACAAATGGAAGCTGCCATCTAGAAAATCCTTTTTTACTTAAAAGCTTTCAGAGTATCTTCTTTGACCTCCATCTAATCCAATCCCTAAATGATCCTGACAATGGCTGACGTTTGCTGAGTGTGTATTGAGTGGCAGGCGCTGTTCCAAGTGCTTTACATGGATTATATATTTTAATCCTTGTCTCAACCTTAATTTTGCAGATGGGAAAACAGACACAGAGAAGTCCATAAGGTTGACTTGCCCAAGGTCACAAAGCTCATCAACATCCTGTTTTCCACAATCCTTTTTTTGACCTGTCCCTTTGTTGATTTGATCGCATTCATATACGAATTACTTTTGCTGGCAGGATTTTTCAAATGCCTTCCTAGAATTTGATTTAATTTGAGGAGGGCTGCCTGGTGCCCGGAATTCCCACCAAGACTCTAATGACTCACCGAGGCCTCCGTGTCTCCAGCGTGCCTCTGTTGGAGTGTATGCTTGTTACACATTAACCTCTGGGATCCCATTAATAATTTAGCATAGATTAGCTGATTAGATTAGCCGCCCTGAGAGTTGGGCCCAAATGGAGTGAGAGACAGAGCTGAGGAGCAGACTTCTGAGGGGCGCTTTAAGTAAACAATTCTGGGACAGCTCGAGGGTTCCAGGCAGTGACAGCAGCTTTGGCTGACCTCACTGTCCTGCCTGGGCCCAAGCAGATCAGCAATTGTTGGCTAATTAGTGATTTCTGCGAGAAGCCAGCCCACCTCCATTTTCCCACACACTTTATACCCTCAGATCCTTTCCCCTTAGGCTTTCAGCTTGTGAACGTAACAGGCAACGATGTGAAAGCACATTCTGAGTTATTTCATTTACTCCTAGACCAGCTCCCTGGGAGGAAGATGCCCCAATTATTCCCATTTTACAGATGAGAAAACTGTACTCAGAGATGTGAACGCTGTTGTCCACAGTGTGTAAGGGGAACAGCTGGCTCTCCAAGCCAGGACTGAGCTGAATCTTTAAGGATAGTGTCTGCCATTTGAGGTTTATTGTTTTGGTTTAATTTCTTTTCATTTACCTTTTTTTTTGTTCCTCATCAGTCTTTATACACTTTTTCTCCTTTTCATGTTCTTCAATGACTTTATGGCTAATAAACAGTCAGTATAAGCAGTGACCTCTAAAATCCTTTGTAAATTATTAGAAAATTATTGTTTTAAATAACTGAGCTCTTGAGCTGCTTTCCTCAGCTTTATCTTCTTTGTGGCATTTATATAAAAATATTGCTTTTCTTTTTTTTAACCTTGGTATTAATAGTGCAATACTCCAATGAAATCATTAAAGGATAGTAAAAAAGATACTTCTGATAAGGAACTGTTTCTTCTTTCATTTGTTCTCATTTATCCATTTACTTTTTAAAAAAATTTTCATCTTGTTTATTAAAAGACATTTTAGGGCCAGCCCAGTGGCGCAGCGGTTAAGTGCACACGTTCCGCTTCGGTGGCCAGGAGTTCACCGGTTCGGATCCGGGGTGCAGACATGGCACCGCTTGGCACGCCATGCTGTGGTAGGCATCCCACATATAAAGTAGAGGAAGATGGGCACGGATGTTAGCTCAGGGCCAGTCTTCCTCAGCAAAAAGAGGAGGATTGGCAGCGTTACCTCAGGGCTAATCTTCCTCAAAAAAAAAAAGACATTTTATTATGAGCCTCTTCAAACCCACATAAAAGTATAGGCAATGCTAAAATGAACCACTGTATACATACCATCTACATTTTACAACGACAAGGGTTTTTCCACATGGCTTCTTCTTTTTCATTTTGCTGGAGTATTTTAAAGTAAACCCAGGTATCATGACATTTCCTCTCTAAATATTCCAATATACATCTCTGGAAAATAGGATGTTTTCTAACACAACTGTAACATTATTTATCATGATGAGCAAAATCAACAATAATTTCTCCATATCACCTAAACAGCCCCTATATTAATATTTTCCTAATTGTCCCCCAGATGCCTTTTTTACAGCCTATTTGTTCAGCTTGTGATCTAAACAAGGTCTATCTATTGCAATTGGTTGTGATGAATGTTAAGTAAATTTCCACTTTGTTGTTGTCACTGTTGTTTAAATTACTGTTTTCTTTCTAGTTTTAGTTTTCCCTCCATTTAGTGTCTTCCTTTCCACTTCTTTTACTCTTTGATTCATCTTTATCATCATAAGGTCAGGCTGCATTTGCAATAATTTGAAAGAGCAGGCCCAGCCCCCAAACCCAGAACAGGTACCAAGAACAAAGCCACAGGGAATGGAGCCACTTGGAGTAATTTCGTTGAGCACAAAAGGCAGTGTGGTTAAGTGGGTTTTTGACACTTTGTCAGGAGTACCTTGATAGCCCTCTCTTTTTTAACCTACCAATAGAAAGATCCTCAGTTTACAGTATTTACTGAGACTCCCTTTTCTACCAGTCAAGAATTTTACTTGCCTCTGTTTTGAAACCCAGAAGAGCCAGTTTGCAGCTGGGAATGTAAAAGGGCAAGTTCGTTGTGGACCTGAAATTAGGGTTCATTGATGTCTGACATGCTTTCCTGCTCCTCTCGTGAGCCCTTTCGGTAAACTTCTGGATCCAGAGACAGCCTGAGGGCTGCCTGCTTCACCTTCAGCCCCAGATCGGGGCATTTCCCTGTCTCCTGTCATCAGATCTTGGTTATTCAAGTCACTTTCCTTCACAAAACCATTTTCACACAGATACTTGCTCATTTGTTCATCTCCGCAGGAAGCCCCTGTCATGGGTTAAGATGCACATCTCTTCTGGAGAAGGGGACGGCAGTCAGGCTGACAGAGGCAGGAGGCATTTGCAGTTAATCTGAGGGCCCTGGGCCCCTTCACCTGAGGGTACTGTCTTTTTGAGTAAGACACTGTAGAATTTCTCCACGCTCTTCATTTGAGGGAATAAACCCATTCGTTTAATAAGGGCTATTTTATCATGCAATTGAGGTTTAGGTTTTTTTTATGATAATCAGATCATTACAGAATCATTACTGTAGCCGTTTCAGGGTAACCAAAGTCAGTTTATGTCTAAACTAGACTTCTGCATGGTTGTTCTGTACAACTGAAAATCATTAATAAAGAGGAAGCATTCTGAACATCACAAAAAGAAGTGTGAGAAGATGCAAGATGTGCCGGTTTGTGTTCATGTGGGTGGTGGGCTCTGAGAAGGAGCAAGATCAAATGAGAGGCAAGTGTTGGCAAAATGCTTCCTTTTTTATTGATCCCCTCTCTCGTATAACGTTAGAATTAGCGTGGGCTGTTGGCCTGCGGTGTGTGGAAACAGTTCAAGTTGAAGTGATTGGCCTCAGAATTTTACTGCTAAGAATTATCTTATTTGTTTACAAAGCTTTTTATTTTCCGCTAATATTTTCTAGCGTTTTCTTCCCATTTCCTATTAAGGTATAACTTACATGCAGTAACAGTCATCCTTTCTCGTGTACAATTCTGCAAGTTTTGGGAAATGTATACAGTTGTGTAAATATCATCACAATCAAGATACAGAATAATTCCTGGTGTCCTTTGTAGTCAACCCTCTGTTTTCTGTCTTCATAGTTTGGCCTTTTCTGGGGTGTCACATAAATAGAATCATTAAGCCTAGTGCATTTGAGGTTCACCCACGTTGTTGTGTGTATCAGTTATTCACCCTTTTTTATTGCCTAGTAGTGTTCCATTGCGTGGGTATACCATAGTTTGTTTATCCCTTACCCAGTTAGGGACAAAGTTTTTGGCAATTATAAACAAAACCACTATAAACATTTGTATACAGGTTTTTGGGTGAATGTATGTTTTCATTTCAGTTGGGTAAATACCTACGAGTGAAATTGCTGGGTTATATGGTAAGTGTATGTGTATCTTTATAAGAAACTACTCATCTATTTTTCAAAATGACTGTACCATTTTGCAGTCCCACCAGCAGGGTATAAAAGTTCCACTTCCACTGTATCCTCACTAGCACTTGGTATTGCCAATATTCTTTTTTGTTTTTGTTTCTTAATTTTAGCCATTCTAATAGGTGTGTAGTGGTTTCTCGTCATAGTTTCAATTTGCCTTCCCCTAGTGACTAACGATGGTGAGCATCTCTTCATTTGCTTTTTTGCCGTTCATATATCTTCTTTGGTGAAGAATCTGTTCAAATATTTTGCCTTTTTTTTAAAAAAAACCTGAAATGTTTGTTTTCTTATTATTGAAGTTTGAGAGTTCTTTATGTATTCTGGATATAAACCTTTTATCAGATATGTAGTTTGCAAATATTTTCCCTGAGACTGTGGCTTGTCTTTTTCATTGTCTTCATTTACAGACACTTATTTCATACATGGCTTCCTTATTTTGTTGCACACACTTCATGCACGCACCATAGATTTCATGCTGTCACAGGACTACACTGTGGGAAAGCGTAGTAGAGAACGCAGGATAGTTTTTGTCCAAGATGCAGGTGCAGAGAGATGGACTAGGAAAAGCTTATTTAAGAGTTGTTATTCAAAGACATTGTCTGTGCCAACAGAAAAGACATCCTGTTGTTTTTATATCTAATTGGTTTCCAGAAACACAACTTTCAATTTCAAGCCAGTGTGCTTCATGATGGGAGTATGTTCACTTGGCTCCCGGATGAAAACAGTTACAAAGGAAGCCCTGGATACCTAAGAATGCAGCTATGTTCTTTTGCATATGTGTGCACACAGGAGAGAAAGACAGGGAAAACCTGAAGGGAGACACAGGCAGACACAGAAGAAGTTAGTAGTCTGAGAGTCAGCCCTGTGTGACCACATGCTCCTGGGGGACAAGGAATGGGTGACATGACTCCATTATTCCCCACAATTCCTATTCTGTGCTTTGTGGGCAACTTATGCGTTTTCCAAAGGTATATTTGATTATGTGCTGTTTTTTTTCTTTTGGGTCAATTTCCTAATCTTCACATTTGATGCTATTCCATTGTAGCAAGTCAGAGCGAATGGAAGTGGTTTTCAGAAACTATAATCTGTTTTAGCAGGTCCCAAATAAAAACTTCACAATAAGTGATAGAGATTCATACACTGTACCTCCCTTGGTATTCTTTAACATCATCTATAGCCCGCTTATTTTCTGTTGGTCTGTCTGTTGGTTATTCTGTCTCCTTCTCCCCACCCACCCTACCTACTGTTTGGTTATTTCTCTGATACCTGCTCTAAGAGTGACAGTGGCTGAGAGAGGATACTCTGTTGGATGTTGCCCTTTTGGAATCTCAGGACTTCATTGTTCAGCATTATTTATGTTTATCTTATAAAATATGAGTCCATAAATTTTTAATACTAGAAGAAACTTTAGAGAGAGCTTTTATTCCAGTCTCTCTCTCTATGGATAGGAAGATCAAGGCTCAGAATGGCGAAGGGATTTGTAATCTTGGAGCTGGGGCAAATGGAAAAGTGGGCCCCAAACACAGGCCTCTTACTTCCCAGTTCTGTGTTATTTCTAGACTGCAAATCAAGGAAAAGCTGTGTGGGGGTGGTGCCTAGAAAGAGGATGTTCAAAAGTGCAACTCGAATAAGGTTTTGGGCGTGTCGCTGGATTTATGTTAAGTATAAGGATAATTAAGAATAAACTAGTGGGATCGTTTAAGTTTTAGCAAGGCTATAGAGAAAGATATTAGGCTTTTAATTTTTTTAAGGAATAAAATTGTCACAGCAAGAGCTGAATATACAGCAGCTATCTGAGCTGGGCCAGGGTGCTGGGGAAAGGTGGCCTGTAGTTGGGAGGGTTGCTGGTGAGTTCCACCTGCAATCAGAGTACAGCATACTCCTGCGACCGCTCATTTCCATGGCCACTGGAACATGGACATCAGGAGGAGAAAGGGTTTGTACTGCTGGCCGTGGTATATAAACTAGTCCTCAGTCGTGTGTCAACTGGGAGACTTGTGTCTCAAAGGAATGTGGGAGATATGCTCCCTAGGAGTTGCTTAGAAGCCTTTTTAAAGAGCTCCAGCCCAACCGCTCTTTAATCTCTGATCTGGGAATGATACCGAGACCCACCACAGGCATCACAGGCAACCTCAGCCCACCCACTAGCTGCAATGAAACGTCAGATAGCAGCAAGCCCTGGAGCCACTCATTCCAGCAACCTTAAAAGGGTGCTCATCCTCAGTAAGGAGTCCCTATAGCCCATCTCCCTGGAGCACTCACTATGCCCCAGGCCTTGTTCAGCACTTTCTGTATGTTAGGTCATTTATCCCTCCTCACCACCCTGTGAGGGAGGAACAGTTATTCGCTCCATTTCACAGATGAGAAAACTGAGACCCAGAGGGCATCAGTGACTTGCCCAGGTCACACAGATTGAATTCCGAGAAGCTGAGATTTGAACTCAGATCTCTCTGACTCCCAAGCCCAAACTCTTGTCGACCACATCACACAGCCTCCTGTATTCACTTTGCAAACACTTAAGGCCTAAATTGTACCACCCTCTACAGAAGCCAGTAGCCCCATGTGGCTCCTGAGCCCTTGAAATGTGGCAAGTGCTACCTGTTGTCATGATAATATTTTGGATATATTGGGTTAAATAGAATATATTGTTAAAGTTAATTTCAACTGTTTCTTTTTACTTTTGTAATGTGGCTACTAGGAATTCTAAACTTCCATTTTATTTCTGGTGGAGAGTGCTAGAAATCCCAAACCATGTCACAAACGGCCTGAGAGGGGGCCACTGAGAGCAGACCACAGATGGTGCAGGATGACTGTGGCTGCTGGCACCAATGCCCCCAGAAAGACCAGTCTCCCCTTGCTGCTAAGAGATGGCATGAGTCAAAACTAGCATTTTCCGAAGAGTGTTTTTTGAGAAGTTAATAGCAAAACCAACCAGTCTTTTAGTAAAATACAGGCCTGAGTATGTTCATCACTTTATACTATTTCAAATAGATATTCTTTTTTTTTTTTTTTTGAGGAAGATTAGCCTTGAGCTAACTGCTTCCAGTCCTCCTCTTTTTGCTGAGGAAGGCTAGCCCTGAGCTAACATCCATGCCCATCTTCCTCTACTTTATATGTGGGATGCCTACCACAGCATGGCTTTTGCCAAGTGGTGCCATGTCGGCACCTGGGACCCGAACTGGTGAATCCTGGGCTGCCGAAGCGAAATGTGCGCACTTAACCGCTGTGCCACCAGGCCAGCCCCTCAAATAGATATTCTTTAAATATTTTTTCATGTTATTTCCAGTGTGCCTCGGTTTCTTCCTTTATGAAATAGAGATAATAGTCCCTACCATATCTGGTTGCTGTGAAGAATAATCAGGTTAATCCACATAAGGTGTTTAGAAGAGTGCCTGCCGCAGAGGAAAGCATTCAGCAAACCTTAGCCAGTATTATCATGGTGGTGGTCGTTGTTGTTGTTACTGCCTCTAGGTGAAGGAGCTGCAGGATGGTGAATGAGGAAGGGTGGGGCAGGACCTTTGGGAGTGGTGCCCAAGCTTGCGTACCTGAGACAGCAAATTTAACTCCCTACTTCGCTGGAGGCGCCCACCCCTTAGAAGACAGTGTGACCCTCAGACATGCCTCCACCACCCGCCACAGCCCCTTGAACTGCAAGAAGCTTCTCAGTTGTTTTCTTCCAATGACATCTCCTCCCCTCCCTGAGAGGAAAGCCCATCAATACACTCTTCTCCATCTCGTTCTATTTTCAGGAATGGCTCAGTCCCCATCATCTGCCCCATAAGCTAGCCAAGATCCCGTAAGTGTCCCAGTTCCGTAGTTAAACAAATGTAAGCTGGCTTCTTTCCTGCAAGACTTCTCAGGGCTCTTAAAATGCTAATATGCATGGAGAAAGTCCCAGATGTGAATACTGTGTAAAGTGTTTTGCAAACCTACTTGATTTGTTTTTGGAAATACCTTCTGGGACTAATGTTCCGTAAACTACTCGTGGGGAAATATTGTTTCTAAAGGTTCTGGCCAACCAAAAAGCATGTCAGCAAAGTCTCTTCCACCGCTGCCCTTTGCCCGCATTTCCTGTCAGTGCTGTGCAGGGAGCGCTACTAGACGTGGGCATGCTACTTTTCCCCCAAAGCTCACAGAGAAAGTGGGTTTAGGGACGTGATCCTAAAGAGGATTCAGGGATTTGTTGTTGTTTTTAAAGCTAGCCAATTGAGGAGCCTTTAGAAAGAGATGAAACCTTGGTGAATTCTCGTTCCTACCCTTTCGAGCTTTGTATATACAGAACACTTCCCCCGCTTAGCTCCTTCCCCACCTGGTTCTCTGGAAACACATTGTTCTTTATTATTAGAACATTCGTTGGTTTTACGGCTGTTTTTGTGTTTATGTTTTCTCTCTTTTTTTCCTCTTACATTATGCTTGTTTATTCATCTTCCTCTGATCTCAGTAGACTTTGTTTCTCCTGTCCTACTGAGTCCCTGTCTGGAGGCTTCATTAAGTAACTCTGAACATCCCGATTAGTGCAGACCTTAGATCTGACTAGAACAAAGACAGCCTGGCAACTGCCGTCAGCTTCCACTTTCTGTTGCCTGTTTGTTATCAACTGCTGGAGCCAGCTGAGAGGTGGAAGTGTTTGTGGCATTTGTTTACATCTAATTACGTCTCAGACTATGTCTTCTCGATATCAGTCCGCATGTGCTTGTCACCTAGATTGGAAGTTCCATGGGAGCAGGGACTGGTCTTCCATGTGTTTACTTCATTCCCTCCCTCTCTCCTTCCCTGTCCTTCCTTCTTCTCTCCCTCTTTCCCTTTAGAAGATTCTTTCTAAAATGAAATTGCTGTGTTTGAGAAACTCTAATGTCAATATACTAATTTATAAAGGGGATATTTTACACACTTCTAGTAAAACAACAACTAATAATTGTTATCACGTTAAATATTTAATGGATGCTTCCTGTGTGCCACACTCTGCTCTAGGGGCATTTGATATATCATCTCTTTGAATCCTCACAGTTACCCTTTGAGGGATGTGCTGTTATTATCCTCATTTTGCAGATGAGAAAACTGAGGCTTGGAGGCAGGAAGGGCAGCTAGAGTAGTGCGAAGTCAGGCACATGAACCAGGGCTGGTCTGGCTCCAGAATCCAAGTGTGAAACCACTGATGATTCCCGTCCAGCTTCCTTCTGGCAGTCAAGCCCGAGTGGAACAGAAAGGGGACTTGCGAACAGCCTCGCTCTCCAGTCCTCCCTTTGGTCCTGTGCTGTGATTCCTCTGCCCAGTTAGACCATGAGGTCATGAGGTGGCTCAGTGCCTTAAGGAAATTCAGTTAAATTTTTATAAACCTTATGAAAATAGACAGCAATAATTAACTTCCCAGCTGTTCAAGTTAACATTTGCATCTCCGTAGCCCAACCCCAGTAGGTGGGAAACACTCACTGAGTAACTGCCTTGTTAGGCCTGCATGTGATTTTCTAAAATAATTCCACTCATTTAGTAATGTAATATGCATTTTATTGCATGACAATGTGAAATTAAGCCCATTTAAAACATTTTTACCAAAAAATAAGCAAACGTTGTTAAAGTTTTTGGCTGTGAGGCTTTTTAATAATGATAATCATCTTATGTTTTTATGGTGCTGTCTTTTTAATGATGGGCCCCAAGTTTTATTTTTGTTTTGTTCTTGCTATTGTTTATTTCAACTTACCTAACCCAGTGCCTTGCACGAAATAGGTGCTTAAAAAATAATATTTTTAAAGTCAATTTATAACTTACAAAGAATTTTCTATATGCTTTCTCATTTAATTTTCAAAGTAGCTTGTGTCTTTGAAATTATTATCGTAAGCAAGAAAATTGTTTTTAAGCACGGTCACTCTCCCTTAAATAGTTCCTTTTGCTTCTAACTCACTATGTGACTTTATAACTGATAAAAATAGAAAAAAACACAATATTTATTGGTTCCTTCCTGTGTGCTAGGCACTTTACGTGCATGATCTCCCATTATTCCTCAGAACAGCTCTATGAAAGAGGTGCTCTTGTTACTCGGCTTTGTAAGTGGGAGAACTGAGGGTGAGCAGGTCAGTTATCTGCCCAAGGTCAAAGAGGACTTGAAGCTGCTCCCTTCAGAGCGTGAGCTCTTAGATCGCTGGCTGTTTGTCATGGTGTAAACGTCACTGCTTCCCCTTCATAGTCAAGGCCAAAACAATGGTAAAAGCCAACATTAACTCATGTTCTTGGAATAAAATGTTACAACTGTAGTTAGTGCCTGTGACTTGGCATTAGGAAGCACACAGCTGCCATTTAGAGTTTTTTAAGATGCCTAAATTTGTTTACATGTGCGTGTGAGAGTTCACATTGCAAAAGATTATACTTTCCTCTGAGTGCAAACATGCATTTGATTCTTGGAGATAATCATGCTATTTTTTTTTAATTATCTGGGTTTTTTTAGAGCAGTTTTAGGTTCACAGAAAAATTGAGAGGAAGGTACAGAGATTTTCCATGCATCCCTTGTTCCTGCGCAAGCATAACCTTCCCCACTATCAACATCTCCCACCAGAGGGTCCATTTGTTACAATCGATGAACATACACTGACGCATCATAATCAGCCAAAGTCCGTAGTTTACTTTATGATTCCCTCTTGGAGTTGTACATTCTGTGGGTTTGGACAAATGCATAATGGCATGCATCCATCGTTATGGTATTAGTCAGAGTGTTTTCATTGCCCTACAAATCCTCTGAATGCTCTACCTAGACATCCCTCCCTCACCTCAACCCTTGGCAACCACTGATCTTTACCACGTCCATAGTTTGGCCTTTTCCAGAAGGTCGTGTAGTTGGAATCATACAGTATGTACCCTTTTCAGATTGGCTTCTTTCAATTAGTAATATGCTTTTAAGTTTCCTCCAAGGCTTTTCATGGCTTGATAGCTCATTTCTTTATAGTGATGAATAAGATTACGTTGTCTGAATGTACCACAGTTTATCCATTCACCTACTGAAGGACATCTTAATTGCCTCCGAATTTTAGCAATTATGAATAAAGCTACCCAGAAGCATCTATGTGCTGGTTTTTGAGTGGACATAAATTTTCAGCTCCTTTGGGTAAACACCAAGGAGCACAACTGCTGGATCATTTGGTAAGAGTATATTTAGTTTTGTAAGAAACACCCAAACTGTCTTCCAAAGTGACTGTACCATTTTGCATTCCCACCAGCCACAAATGAGAGTTCTTGTTGCTCCACATCCTTATCAGCATTTGTTGTTGTTAGTGTTCTAGATTTTGGCCTTTCCAATCAGTGTGTTTTAATTTGTTTTAATTTGTATTTCTTTGATATATGATGTGGAGCATATTTTCATACACTTACTTGCCATCTGTATATCTTATTTGGTTCAACATGCTATTTTAAGATTTGAACTTGGCCAGGTTGCTCACAAGCTATTTAGTTAAGTAAATATGATTAATTTTTGAGGAATCCTTAAAGAAGAACCATGAGAAAATGATTTCCTCTCTGAGTGTTATATTTGAGCTTCAAGAAGAGGCATGAAAATAGTCTAGCCACTTTGGAAAACAATTTGGCAGTTCTTCAAAATGGTAAACATAGAGCTGCCATATGACCCAGCAGTTGTACTCCTGGTATATAGTCAAGAGAAATGTAAACATGGCCACACAAAAACTTATACACATATGTTCATAGCAACATTATTTGATTGAGTTGTTGGACCCAAATGTCCACCAATTGATGAATAGATAAACAAAATGTCATATATCTATACAGTGGAATATTATTTGACAATAAAAAGTAATGGAGTACTGATACATGCTACAGCATGGATGAACCTTGAAAACGTTGCACTAAGTGAAAGAAGCCAGACACAAAAAGCCACATATTGTATGACTCCATTTGTATGACATGCCAGAATAGGCAAATCCAAAGATAATAAACATAGGTTAGTGATTGCCAGAGGCCGGGGGTGGGGATGGGTGGGGTGCAGGGGTTGGGGATGGAGAGTGACCACTCATGGGTACAGGATTTCTTTTGGGGGCAATGAAAATATTCTAAAATTAGGTAATGGTGATGATTGCACAACACTATGAATATACTAACAACCACTGAATTGTATACTTTGAAAGTATAAATTCTGTGGTGTGTAAATTATATCTTAATAAAAAGTAATAGTAAATGTAAAGCTATGTGTGGGGAAAAGAAGAGCAAAAGTACAGAAACTGTTCGTACTGTACTTTCCACAGGGGTGAAATATCGTTATGTAGCCCATTCTGATGAAGCTATTAGCAGGATGACATTGCAAATTTGAAACACTAGCCTCAATTCCATTATGCTAAAAAGTTACTAAAGAGAAATGTGGATGACTTTCTTTTTAATCCTAACAGTGTGTGTCCCTTGGTGGAAATCATTCTGTTATTAACAATTTCTATTCAGAGGTAAGAGAGTTGAGTAGGTATACAAATTATAATGTCTATTTTTTCAGTTCTCAGTAAAAATGTTCATGCATTTGTAGTCATAGTGAATATTTGAATCTTTAAAGCTCGTATAAGTTTTAATGCTAAATTCAAACTTGCTTGCTAAAATGGTTAATGTGGTAGAAATTAGCTGGGCTAATTAGGTCAATAAATATGATTCTCACTCATTAGGATAAAAGATCAGATGGATAAAAGACCAAGAAATATTATATATTAGAAAACATTACTTTCAATTCTGAAGAAGTAATTTTGTTTATGCATTTTCATGCCACATAAAGTGTCTTGAATTATTTCTTTGATATGCAGATTACTTGTGAATGAAATGTCTTCTAGGTATATTAGAATTTAGGTAGGTTGTTCTCTGTTAGAAATTGTAGCCTTTTACTGATTAATGCCTTCATTTCTTCAACTTTGTTGTTTAAATAAGTGTACGTTGTTTCCAGTTAGTGCCTTGTCCGGTTTCTCCATGCCCAAGTCCCCTCTGATGATTTTCTGAGAGCACATTTTTTCCCCTTAGTGGTCAAAGTGAGTGAATTCTATACAGCATTTCCTGAGTTGTTTTCTCCCTGCAGGTATACTTTTTTCTAAATAAACCCAAATAAACCCAATAAATCAAAATATTTACAGAAGACATTAAGTAAAGATTATTTACTCTTCACAAACTAAGTGATGTATTTTCTTTTTTTATCAGTTTTATTGAGATATAATTCATAAACTACACTATGCATCCATTTAAAGTATCCAATTCAGTGGTTTTTGGTGTATTCACAGATATGTGCAACCATCATCATGGTCAGTTTTAGAGCATATTTATCACTTGAAAAAGAAACCCTGTATCCTTTAGTTATCAACCCTCCTATGCCCCCACCCCACCTTCAGCCCTAATCAATTAATCTACTTTCTGTCTCTGTAGATTTCCCTATTCTGGACATTTTATATGACTGAAATCATATAATATGTGGTCTTTTGTGACTGACTTCTTTCACTTGACTGATCCCAAAAAGTTTATCAAAATCAGGAAAATTTAGCAATTATAAACATATGTGCACCTCCTAACAGAGCACCAAAATACATGAAGCAAAAACTGACAGAAATGAAGGGAGACATAGACAATTCAACAATGATACTTGGGAACTTCAATACTCCACTTTCAATAATGTATAGAACAGCCAAGAAGAAGATAAACAAAAAAATGAAAATTTGAACATTATAAACCAACTACACTTAACAGATATTTATACAACACTCTACCCAACAACAGCAGAATATAGATTCTTCTGAAGTACACATGAAACATTCTCCAGACTAGACTGTATTCTGTATTCTAGGCCATAAAGCAAATCTCAATAGGTTTAAAAGCATGGAAGTAATGCAGGGTATCTTCTCTGGCCACAGTGGAATGAAATTAGAAATCAGTAACAGAAAAAAAATGAGAAACTCAAAAATATGTGGAAAGTAGGCAGCATACTCCTAAATAACCAATAGGTCAAAGGAGGAGCCAGAAAATACTTTGAGGTGAATGAAAATGAAGACACAGTGTACCAAAACGTACAGTATGCAGCTAAAGCAGGACTTAGAGGGAAATTTATAGCTATGTTTTAAAGGCTTCTATTAAGAAAGAAGGAGAATCTCAAATCAGTAATCTAACTTCCACTTTAAGAAACTGGAAAAAGAAAACTAAACCTAAAGCAAGCAGAAGGAAATAATAAAGATTCGAGCAGAAATTAATGAGATAGAGAAGACAAAAACAAGAGAGACTTTAATACCTTTGAAATTTTACCGATTATAATAAATTATATTAAAATATTTGCAGAAGACATTAAACAAAGATTATTTGTTTTTCACAAAATAAGTGACATTTTCTTAATATATTAGAAAGCATTCAATTTTCAATATGGCTTCCATATATCTGTTGTAAAAAAATAGTCTGTGAAAATATCCATCAGACACTGTCTCTTTTCCAATTCAAATTCTGTTTGGAGACTGTCAACCAAACCATGAGTCTGTTTCATTGCCCAGCTCTTGAGAAATCTTGCCTGATAGAAGGACCACTATTTAGGGTGTTGATCAAATTCATAGCTGATTCCTTGTACCACCACTTTCTGTATGTGACATTGGACAAGATGCTCAATCTCTTTGAGACTTATTTTCCTCATCTGTAAGATAAAGGCAGTTTTCTCATTCATACATAAAAGAGCCTAGTTCAATAACTGGCACATACTAGGTGCTTGATTAATATCTATTCTATAATCATTTGATGATTTAAAAGTGGAATGACACCCTATTTACCCATATGGCATGAGTATACATATATGAATACACTTGAGAGAGAGACTGGAAGAAAAAGAATCTAATGTTGAATCCTACTCTGTACCAGGCTTTGGGCTAGTCATGTTATCTGTGGCTGGACCACGTATAACTTGTTTGACATTTTGGACTGATTTCATTATTTTAATAACTGCTAAAACACTCAACTTGCCAAAATACACATCCTGGCCTAAATCGATTGTTTTAGCAGTAAGTTATAATGGTTAAATTTTTGAGCCCTTCAAATATGAAACCACTCATAGCTTAACTTTTTTGTTGTTATTGTTGTTACTGGTGTAATAAATTCTATTCCCTGTGTGTCAGGTAAGCGTGTTTCTTAGTTGTACAAGTCTGTTCCCTGTTTTAGACTACAAGCTAGTGACATTAAAGCTTTAAAGCACGTTTATGAGCTGATAGGCATGATAACTGATTAAATTCTGTTTTTATTCAAAGCCTAATTTGGCATGCATTTTTATGTTTATTCTGTTTATTGTGTGGTTGATGATTTTGAGTTTGAATATTTTCACCAGCAGTACAAGATTCAAGCCAAATTGGAGACTAGGGCTTCTCAAAACTTTAACATGAATATGAATCACCTGGAGATCTTTATAATGTGGATTCTGATTCATCAGGTCTTGAGTGGGGCCGAAGAGTCTGTGTTTCTAACAACCTTCCAGGGGTTGCCAATGCTGCTGGTCCATGGACCACACTTTGAGCAGCAAAATTGTGTAGCATCCAAGAGGTATATAGGCAAGAGCTGGAAATGCATAGAGCTAATCAGGCATTATATATCATGCTCCCAACTGCTTGTTCATACTCTCTGAGTTTAATCTACTACCTTAACTAAGCCCTGAAATAAATAGATTAAAAATTTGGAGGCATTGAATAGCAGTGATTCTATTCTTACATTTCATGTATTACAATGATTGAATACGGTAATAGAAAAATACCTTGTCGTGCATTTTCTATAGTTCCTTTGTATTGTCTATTAGCCTGCCCACCTCTCAGACCTCTAGAGCTGCATTATTGGCCCTTCCTATTTCTATGGCAAAGAACAATGAATGGAAACCGCTTAAATCCCAGCAAGACTTTTGTTACCAACTGAAAAGAATCATATACAATTGTTTCCCTTAAACTCAGGTTGGATTTTCTAATACCTTATGTGAGCATTTAGGAATGCTTCCAGGGAAGATAATTTCAAGTCCTTAGTCATTTAGATGAGAGTGCAGATCGAGCTTGACCTATAGAGTTCATCGTATATAGAACTTGATTTTGTATGTAATTTGACTACAGAGGCATCATTTTAAGATGTGTCAAGTTAAATTCTTGATATGAAATAGATGTGGCTTGAAATGTAATGCATGCCATCTGATTTGTTACAGAGCACAAAAACAGTCACAGTAAAGACAAGAGGAAAACGAGAACGAGAAAATGGGGAGGAAGGAGTAGCCTGGCTGATGATGTGGCAGTTTTAAAAAGCAACTTAGCAACAAAGGCGCTTTCTGCCTATGATAACAAGACGGACAGCACAAGGGAAAAGAGGACCCACAGAAGAACAAAACGTTTTTTGTCCTATCCACGGTTTGTAGAAGTGATGGTGGTGGCAGACCACAGGATGGTTTTATACCACGGAGCAAACCTTCAACACTATATTTTAACTTTAATGTCAATTGTAAGTACATTCAAAAGAAGGTGATTTATGAGGTCCCTAAATGTGCCATTGGGGAATGGGTTTCCACCCAGTGCTTTGGAGGATCATTCAGGGCTGGCCTTTCAATGATTCAGGCAAGTGACTCAAGAGAACATAAGATTATTTGTGGGTGGCCTTTTTATAATGACAAAAATAGTTATCAATATTGAGTGTTTATTCTGTGTTAGACAATGTGCTTCTTACTTAAAAGGCATCGTTTCTAATCTGCCTGGCACCTCTGCCAGGTAGGATTATCATCCTCATAGGTAAGAAAACTGAGCCTCAGAGGAGTTAGGTCACTTGCCCATGGTCACATCAAGCTAGTAAATGGCTTAGAGACTGCACGTGACCTTTAACTTGTCCAGTGCCCCAAACCAGTGCTCTTTGTCTGACATAGGAACTTGCACAGTCAGGTGTGGGTCTCCAATAAGACTTTTTAGATGCTGGTTGTGAATCAGTCACCCATGGAGCTTTTTAAAATGCAGCTGCCTCTATCTCTTTCCCCAGGATTTTAATTAAGCAGCCCTGGTGTGAGGCATAGGACTCTCACTCTGTTTTTCTACTCCCATTTTGAATTAAAAAAGCAATCAATTTGTGTGATCAAAAAAAATCAGACAGAACCAGAGACTGTGGATGAAAAATAAGTGTCCTTCCCTACCAAGGCTCCCAGACCCCTTCCCAGAGACAACCACTGTTACAAGTTTTTTTTGCATGTGTTTCTAACCAGCATCACCCAATAGAAATATAATGCAAGCCACATATGTCATTTTAAATTTCCTAGTAGCCACGTGAAAAAAAGGGAAACAAGTAAAATTAATTTCCATAACATTATATTTATCCAAATATTATCATTTCAGAAATTGGTTTATTTTTTATTTTTATTTATTTATTTATTTATTTTGAGGAAGATTAGCCCTGAGCTAACTACTGCCAATCTTCCTCTTTTTGCTGAGGAAGACTGGCCCTGAGCTAACATCCATGCCCATCTTCCTCTACTTTATATGTGGGACACCTGCCACTGCATCGCTTTTGCCAAGTGGTGCCATGTCTACACCCGGGATCCAACCGGCGATCCCCAGCCCCCGAGAAGTAGAACGTATGAACTTAACTGCTGCGCCACCGGGCCAGCCCCACCATTTCAGAAATTGTTAATGAGATATTTTACTCTTTTTTCATACCAAGTCTTAAAAATCCAGTATATGTTTTACACTCACAGCACACCTCAGTTCTGACTAGCCACATTTCATGTGCTCAGTAGCCACATGTGGCAAGTGGCTACCATTGGGCAGCATAACTCTAGATGTTTCTTATGCAAATATGTATGCATATACAATGTTTTTTCAAACCGAAATGGAGCATTCTTAAATGCTGTCTTACATATTGCTATCTTCTTGAAATACTGGAGATTGTTCCGTAGCAGCCCATATGATCTACCCTCATTCATTTTAAGCCTCAGCGTAGCATTCCTTTTAATGGATTGACTGTAGTTTATTTGAATGGGAATCTACATTTAGTAAGTTTCCCAAAGGAATGTGAAAAGCAACCATGTTTGGGAACCTTGCTTTCAAGTTTCTTCTTCCCTCTCCTGGGCCTGTGTTCTGCCTTGTCTTTCCTCTCACTGCTGTGAACCATTCCCCTATGTTTCACACCCAAGCTGTCTTCCCTCCTCCCTCTCCTCACCCCATTCCCCATGCCCAGTCCCATATGCCCCAGCCCTCTCCTGTCCTGGAGGAGGGCAAGGAAAAGTTAATCAGGCCTTCTACTGACTCAAATCCATTTCCACCCCATAAATTCAGACTTGGCTTAAGAATTTCGATTACGAGAATGGACTTTGGGTCAAATTGACCTTGGTTGAGAGTTCTGGCTCTGTTACACAGCTCTGTATAGTCTTAGACAAGTTACTTAATTTCTCTGAGCCTTAGTTTCCTCATTTGTTGAGCACAGATTATAGTACCTAGCCCAGAGTTTTGCTATGAGAACTAAATGCAAAAGCATATGCAGTTTTCAGCAAAGATCTAGTCCATAATAAGCATTCAGTGAATGTTAGCTTTTGTAATTAATGATAATAATGAAAAATAAATCCAGGTTACCAGGTTGTTGATGACAAACATGGGTGGTAAACACAGGAACAGCAGTATTAGCAAACATGTGGTCCATGTGAGATTCCAGAAATTGGCAATCTGGACTTCAACTGGAATAACGTGCTTGGTCAAAAATGAATATCCGGTATTTTGGCACAGAGAACTGCTAAGTTGTATGGCAATGCAATTCAGAGATGAACACCTTGAAATTTAAACTTATTAGAAGTTATGATTATCTAAAACTGCCATCTGTGAATTTTACAGAGACTTATAATAAATGTTTGTTGAATGAAAATTCAAAACTACAAAATGCAAGTGTTGCATGAAATGTGTAAGAAGAAGTGGAGTCCAACATAAGAAGTGAATTGCTTATTGTTACACAGAGTTCACAATTAACTTTGAAAAATTTATCTCGGTTGCAGGTAGCCTCTATCTATAAAGACCCAAGTATTGGAAATTTAATTAATATTGTTATTGTGAACTTAGTTGTGATTCATAATGAACAGGTAATAAAGTTTTTTTCTTCTTTCTTCTATCTGTATCCGAAATGGCATATCTCATTGGTGTTGGTACAATAGACCAACCATAATTCTTTTCTGTGTTTAGGAAGGACCTTCCATATCTTTTAATGCCCAGACAACATTAAAAAACTTTTGCCAGTGGCAGCATTCGAAGAACTATCCAGGTGGAATCCAGCATGATACTGCTGTTCTTGTAACGAGGTATATGAATTTCTTATTCCTCAGATCTCTCAGTTACTAGTCAAGTGGATGGGATGAAGTCAAATATTCCTGGTAGCCAGCCACTAGTACAGCGTTTTTCAACCTTGGTGCTATTGACCAGATAATTCTGTGTTGGGGGAGGGTGGGGCTGCCCTATGCGTTGTAGGATGTTTGAGAGCATCCTTGGTCTCTACCTACCACATACAAGGACCACTCTCTCCTCTCAATTGTGCCAACCAACAGGGTCTCCAGATGTTGTAAGATGTCTTCTGGGGGTTTGGGGAGAGGAACAGAATCACTAGCCAATAGGCACCAAGTAGGCATGGTGTTAAGCAAGCCTAGATGTAAATGCCCTATAGAGGGGGCAGCTGCTGTTCAGACTGAGCTTGTTGTTACCATGCAGGATATGAGTCCAATGTTGCCAGCTTCTGTGATTTTGCAAGAAGTCAGAATTATGGATTTTTCTTTTCAGTGAAATCTTTCCATTTTTAAACGGTAGCTACTAGCTCAAAAATATTTAAAATGCTGTATGGAGCAACAGAGAGGCATGCTGGTCTAGTTGTGCCTCCTGTGAGCCACCTCTGATATGGTCACAAAAGCTTACCGCCAAATGAATTTAAATGAAAGGCATTTAGAGCCTTCTCAGGAATGTTGGTTAAGAAACTAGAATCCCTTCCTCCAAGGTATGAGAAGTCCTGGTTGGAGAGGTTTTCGCTTGCTCTGTGACTACCCCGCGGCAGAGGAAGACGTCTCCCTGTAGCTTTTAATCTAATCCAATGATTCCCAAACTTTTTTGAGTTGCAAACCCCTGGCCTTGTTAGTTTGCTTTTTGTAACCTCCCTCCATAGAGTGGGTGCTGTTGGGAATGCCTAGAAGACTCTAAAGTGCTTACTTGTGTTGACGTTTACTCTTTGGTGTCGTCAAGGCCCTAAGTCTGCTTTGCTTTCAGACAGGATATCTGCAGAGCTCATGACAAATGTGATACCTTAGGTGAGTCTGCTGTGCGTATCCTCTATGGCTACAACAGTTTACTGCATGATTTTATTCCAAGCCGCAATTGCTTTTTAAAGTAAATCCTTGTGTGTGTGTGTGTGTTTTCTTTTCCCTTCTGATAGGTCTTGCTGAGCTGGGAACCATCTGTGATCCCTACAGAAGCTGTTCTATTAGTGAAGACAGTGGACTGAGTACAGCTTTTACAATAGCCCATGAACTGGGCCATGTGTATGTTTCCTTTCTATATTTTCACTTTATTCAGAGTGACCTGAAACTTTGGTTCCTTCACATCAGTGAGCATCCATCTGACTTTAGAGAGTGTGAGATGCTTCTCAAGTCATAGTAGAGTTTGCAGGGTTGAAGAGCTTGGAACCTATTTGGGACAGATGACTTTGACTCCAAAAAGTTGAGTACATGCAGTGTACCCTCTTCAGCCGTAGCTCACGTGTATCTTTGGTGTTTAACTGCACAAGTTTTCTATGCAAGGTCTAATATTCCCCTTTCCCACTGGGGATTGAAGGAATGGGGCCTTTCCAACACATCCACTGAAGCAGAGGGTATATTAGCTTGGAGAACTTTCCTGACTTAACATCTTTGTCTTGGGAGGATCCTCCAACATTGCCCTGGCCCAAAAGATTTTCAAAATCCAGATCATTCCTGATTCTAGTTATTCAAGGCTGGGATTCAGACATTTAGCTCCTGGGAGCAGTGATATACCTCCTTCAGGGAAGAGGATGAAGGAAGATGCAGAACAAAAATCATTTCCTAATTATAGTTACTAAGTGTCTGGTTGTTATGAAATTAGATTTTCCCTTTCATTCTTTAGAGACAGAGCATGGTTAGAACACGAGGCAAAATATTATCAATTTACTTCAAGGTATTCTGATTTTTGATCTGCATTATTTTCTTTCTAGAATGATTAAATTATTATTTTTTTTTTGAGAAAGATTAGCCCTGAGCTAACATCTGCTGCCAATCCTCTTTTTTTTGCTGAGGAAGACTGGCCCTGAGCTAACATCCGTGCCCATCTTCCTCTACTTTATATGTGGGATGCCTACTACAGCATGACTTGCCAAGCAGTGCCATGTCCGTACCAGGGATCCGAACCGGTGAACTCCAGGGCCGCCGAAGCAGAGCACACAAACTTAACCACTATACCACAGGGCCAGCCCCTCAGACATTTTGAAAACACACCCCTTTTCTTTTCTCCAAAGGAAATATTGTCAGATGCCCAATATTTAGAGAATAAAAGAGGCATGGCTTTCAATTAAGTGGTTGTGGTGGGCCAGGGTCCTGCTTAGTCAGCTGCCTCTCTGTCCTTTTAGTTTCTGAAACACTTTTGTGAAACTCAAGGATTTCTTGGAACTCAGTTTGAAAACTACTGGCCCCACCAGCACTTTGCAAGACACAAAGGCTCTGACACAAATTGCAAGAGAATGGTCCGTGAAAAGAAAAGAATTTTGTAGTCCAGTGATCTTAAGAAATTACTTTCTAATCTAGCCCTGCTTGGAGTCACAAGACTAAATGGTATAAAGTAAAGGCTCTGAGAAGTCCTGTAGTAAAGTGAAGTGTTGGTTTTGTTTTAGTTTTCCCAAACTTATTTTAACAGAATCTTTTGAGGGTTTTTGTTTTACATAAAATCTAGTAAAACTTTTTAGAACTTTAAATGGGAGATGTAGATTTGATCATGAAGAATAGGGTGGCCTTTCAACAGGGCAGCTTTTCCTATCCCAGGCAGTAAAATGGGCAAAGTTACAGAGATAGGAATGTGTTCAAAGGGAAGAGCTTGAGTGATGGACAGATTAACATTTCCCTCCAATATATGGCTAAGAAAAGTACACTGTTTAAAGAAATATAATTAATTTCCTGTTAATTCCTTTCCCACAGGAGCTTATAAACTCCTTCTAACCAGCCAGTTTATAAAGTTGACATTTTAAGGAAAATTAGAATTTCAAGCAGCAAAAACTAAATATTTTCAGCTATAGAGAAGCCTCAACGCACAGTTAACAACCTCTCCCTCCACAAAACCATGTTATGCACATTGTTCTGGGAGCTTTCGTTTACATTATTATCTCCCTTAATCTTCATAATCCCCACAAGGTAGATATAATTGTTTCCCTGTGTCTGACTTAGTGATATTAAATAATTTGCCCAAAAGCTATAGCTGATGCTGGTGTACCAGCATACAATGTCAGGTTACCAGCTCAAAGATAGAAATTGGCTGGGGGCCACATACCCAAGTTCAGAACTGAATTGTTCTCTATTCTCCTTGACTTGAGGAACATGTGTGCTGTTTCCCTACCTGTAAGGTGGAGATAAAATATATGCACCCTGCAACTCCGTTATTCAACCATATAATACATATACACCTCATCTCAAAAGTATCAGGAAGTAAAAAATGAAATAATTGGTGAGCTATTTTTGTTTTGGTTCTGTGTCGCATATAGTTAGCTTTGCTCATATTCGGAGGAAGTGAACATCCTTTTTAAGAAAAATTTGCTGTGGTACTTTGTAGCAGATTTCCTAGTGAACTTTTTAAAAGTTAAATGTTAAGTTGTTACAATCATGACTTTATGATAATATAACACCCAAGAGCTTCTGGGGGAAAAAAATAATTGGTCTTGTATTTGTTAAGCATCATGGGGTGCTTCGAAAACAGCTCCTACCTTCTCATACCAGCTTCATAGACATACAGAATCTAAGAGTTAGGAAGAATTCGGGAGGTAATTGAGTCTCTCCTGGAGACAGAAATCCTTACGCAGTATTCCTGACAAATCTTGTGCAGCTTATCTAACGGGAAGAAATATAGTTTATGTGTATATTCCAAAACACAGAGGTCTTGGAATCAGACTGAAGTGGATTCTCGTCCTAGGTCCTCAGCCTTAGTAGCCACTTGACCTTAATCAAGTAAATAAACCGCTCAACAACTCAGTTTCCTTATCTGTAAATTGTGAATTTGACCCAAAGAATAGGGTCAAACAGGTAATAAATGAAATAAAGCATCTTCCACATTTAACACATTGCCTGGTGCATTGGGATGCTAAAAAAGTCCTGGTTATTATTTTTTAGTAAGTGCTCAGTGAATATTTATTATTATCTAGCCCCTGCTATGAGCCAATGTGCCTGACATTTGCATGAAAAGAAGTTTTCTGTTCACATGATGAAATAAACTGGATCTTATCAAGTTGCAGTGGAGGTGGGGAATAAACAGCTCCTTTGCACCAGAGCGAAACAAACAGCTAAGATTTGAATGCTTTGCTTGTATTACATTTGTTGATCTATATATTACACCGATATGTAGTTGGGAACTGGAAATCTGAGCTGTTGTTCTTTTTAAGAAAATGGCATTAAGAACTACTATTAAGTTCAACCAACACAGTTTGAATTTTTCCATCTCATGATTTCCATCTGGTAGTTATTCCATCTGGCAGTGATTGAGGGGCCTGAATTTTTAGAAGGAAAAGAAAACCAAACACGAGAGAAAATTAATGGAATGGACTTCAGGGACATTTATCCCAGTTTTTACTTTTATATGAAGCAAGTCTACAAACTTCTGTCTGACTCGCTTATTTCCATATCTCAGGATGAACTAGTGAAGGGAATTCCTCCCTAAATGCTAAATTAATCCTATGCATCAATCTTGTGATTGGGAACAGTCATCTGGAGAGGACAGCCCCTCTGCGCTTGTTACCCAATGGATAATTACCATGTGGGTCATAGGAGTAATGTTTCTGGATTAAGAAATGCTTCCTATCATTTTTTTCCCCACTTCCTCTGGCTAAGCCAAGAATGGCAAATATGTGTTAAAGCTGCTGCTGAGTTACCTCCCAGGCCCAAGAGGACATTGGCACTCCATCACAGCCTTCTCTCAGGCGAAACCTGGATTAGTTTAAGAATCCTTTTGTGCCCAACTTTTCAAGAAGCCAGTACCAATCAATTGGTGTTGGCATGAAGCATGAAACTCTTTGCCATCTCTGAGTTAAGCCAATTGAAGTGGCATGCTTCTGGTTTCCATGCTTGCAGCTTTCCCTAATCGGTTTTGTTGTGCACGAACTTTGCATACCTCTATAATGATATACCTACCCGGTTATATCATTTGTCAACCTGACCCAAAAAGGAGGAGATGCCAAGACCCATAGTGAGCCTCTTATTAGAAAGCTTTTGGCTTCAAGTTTTGACACTTGACTGACTCTTTATATTCACAACATTATCATAACCTGCCAAACTCTTGACTCTATAAATTGGCCTTTAACAGCTTATTAGGAATTCCAACCACTGTATTCTAGCACCAACTACAGCATGTTCAGAGCCTCTGCAATTCCAAAAAGCACACTTAAACCAAATAATGGACGAATCCACATCTTTTATATATATATAAAAGACACTTTGTATTAAATTGAGTGAGAATTATGTTTTATTCTACACTCCATTTTGAATCATCCAGTAATTGATCGCTCTGCTCACCAGGATTCAGATTTTTATCCACAATGCAGTAGTCAGTTCATTTTTTCTCTTAAACAGATGCATTCTTGAAGCAATAATGATAGTTCTATCCCTTGGTGTTTATTGACATTCTCATCATTGTCTCACTGGCCTTAGGTTTAACATGCCTCATGACGACAACAACAAGTGCAAAGAAGAAGGAGTAAAGAGTCCCCAGCATGTCATGGCTCCAACCTTGAACTTCTACACCAACCCCTGGATGTGGTCCAAGTGTAGTCGAAAATATATCACTGAATTTTTAGAGTAAGACTTGAACTTTCTTTTAGCACAGGCTTCTAGTGTCTTGCCTCCATGTAGTGAATTAATTGTGGGAAAGAAAATGTAGAGTCAAGCATTCCTTTGAGTTGTTATTTTTGTTGACATTCCTTGGAGGAGGAAAAAAAAATACTCTCTGACATCTGTGCAATTCATACCCTCGCCAGAATTTAGAAGATTACAGACTGAGCCAAAGAATAGGTTGGGATCTTAAAGAGAGTATGTAAATGTTGCTTCATTCTTGGGAAAGCTATGGAATCTGTTCAGGTCCTGGGGGAGGGACTATCAGTGTGATTACATGACAAAGGAAGGCCACAAGTATTTATGGGCTTCTAACTTGGTGATTTTGGCTTGGAAAGGGGTAGCGTGGTGAGATGACCCCAAAGAAGGTTATGTGGGTGGATGAAACTTGCCACAGACCTCTGTGTTCTTGAACTGAAAACATTCTCTCTCTCTCATTCCCCCTCTCCCTCTCTCTCCTTCTCTCTTTTCTTTTCTTGTTTTGCTTTTTAAGCTTCCTGCCAGGCTGCTCAAAGATTCAATTACATTATACAATATCCCTGTGTCACAGATTTATTGCTCTTCCCTCCCAGATGTACGAAAGGTTAAGTGATTGTCCCAAGGTCACTGGGTGTATATTTCTCCAACCACAGGGAAGAGGGGGCTTTATTAATCAGAACTCACCGGGTGTGAATTTTCCAGAAGAAGTGTTTGCAGAAAAGTCAAAGAACCAGAGGGTGGCTGTTTTTCTTTTTAACCAAACGATCTAAAGTGTTTCTTGCTGTAGTTGTTGGTTCGCTCACTCATCTCTTCAGCAAACATGTACTAAACAACTGTTGCTATGGACAGGGCCCCATGCTTAGATGAAAAGGGCACTATCTTTGCCCCTCTGAACTTATAGTCTATTGGAGAAGATAGCAAAAAATAAACAGATAATTGTCCGGAATGTGATAAAGGCTGTAACAGATACTTATTTCCTACTGACTATGTTGTATGTATCGCCACTGATTCCACGAACAAGGATACACCAAAAATATAGCCTCAGCTTCTGCACTCAACCTTGGATGAAAAGGATAAAACAAGTATTAAAAAAGGAACTCTTCTCTCTATCATTAAAATGGTGGGATGGGCTTCCCGTTCATCTGGAGCCCCTGACAGTCAGTCTCAGCCACTGATCTCACCATCTGTATCTTTCTGCTTCCCATAGCACTGGTTACGGCGAGTGTTTGCTTAACGAACCTGAATCCAGACCCTACCCTTTGCCTCCCCAACTGCCAGGCCTCCTTTACAACGTGAATAAACAATGTGAATTGATTTTTGGACCAGGTTCTCAGGTGTGCCCATATATGGTAAGTGTTTGGGGACCGTTTCTGCCCTCATAAATTGATTCTGGACTTCTTTTTATTCATAGTTTTCTATTGGATTCTCATTCTAATATAAGCCACTCATGGAAGAGTTGAGAATGGTCCATTGACTATTAATGACAATGGCAATAATGATGATGGTGATCAAGAGTAATGGTGCCCAGAGTCAGATGGTGCTTCCCCTCCGCTTCTTGTTTCACTCTCATGAGAGCCCAGAAGGGAGATGCCATTATCATTTTCATTTTACAAGTGGGAAATTGAGGCCCATAGAGGACAAGGTTACAGAGGTGGTAATGGCAGACCTCAGCCGTTTTCTCTCCTTATCTCCTTTCATGTCCATTGACCTATGCGGGTGACCAGTAAAAGTCATTCATGAGACAAAGCTGACTCCCTGTTTTAGCTTATCAAGGCTGTGTCCTGTGACCACCTCGGGCTTGAAATCATTTCTGGTGGTAGCTCAAGCTGGCAGGTTGGGATATTTTGATGTATGTGTCGTGGACATTTGGACCAATGATATGATCCAGTGGTTATCAGGATGCAGATGAGCAGAACTGTGCTTCTATGGGGTGCCTCATTCTGTCCCTTGGAGTGTTTATTATGCTGGGAGAGACTTCAGAGATAGTGTGGTGAATTGGAAGTACAGTGATTCTATGGAAATAGTAAAAATTTTTGAGTAAAATGATTATACCCATTTCTGGGTTACTCATGATGGCAAATATTAGGAGTAATCAAATGCCCAACAATAGAAAAGTGGAATAGCATCTCCCTTTCATGGAATATTATACAACAATTGAAAATGAACTACCCATGGAAACGTGTTCCTGTGATAGCATTAAGTTAAAATAACAGGATAAACAATTATTTTCCAGAATAATTGTTTCTCTAATACAGTTCTCAACTGTGAAATGGGAGGGGAGAAAGCTTCAGAAAAGACTGGCTCATTTGAGGCTCTTTTCCTATTTTTTAAAAAATAGTACCTTTTGGATTTTTTTACTATGAGCATGCTTTATTTTAATAATCAGGGGAAAAATTATCTTTAAAATGTATGCCCTGAAAAAGAGCTAAATATATCAACTTGGATAAATCTAAAAGACATAGTGTGTAGAGGGGGAATAAAAGAAAGTTGCGAGATATATCAATGTATCATGAAATGCTGAATGATTCTTTGTTGAAGACTGAAATGCTGTATATTATTGTTAAGTATTTATACATTTGTAATAAAAGCGCTGGGAATGGTGAACTGATGAACACTAGGGCAGTGCTCACCTCTGGGGAGAAGGGGAAGACATTGGGGTGGAGGGTGAGTATACAGGGTTCCAGCTGTGCCTGTGAAGTCTTCTTTTCTTAGTTGGGTGGTGGGTACATGGGTATCCATTATGTTATTGTTTTGAATGCCTGAAATATTTCACAATATTTTGTCCCTTCTCTCGTCTGACAACCCCGAAAAGCCCTAGGAAAGAGTTATAATATGATTATGATAAGATATGGCTTAGTAGAAAAAAGAAAAACACTAGTTTTGGCTTCAAGCCAAACCTCAACTCAAATCACAGCTAATCACAACATAACTCAAAGCCTACCCTCCAGGCACAGCTCATCGCAAACCTAAACTCAGATCACACAATTCCAGGGTGATAGTAAGCGTGCTCCTTAGTCTTCGTGTGCCTCAGTTTCCTCGTCTGTGAGTTGGGGAGGTGTTACTGAGGATCAGATGACACCATGTGTGTTTCTGATGCATAGTAGTTCCGCTTTGACACCACCTCAAGTCCTGCCAGGCATGGGGAAGTGTGTCTCATGGGCTACTCTCTCTATCCCTTGGACTCTTTTATCATTTATCATACCAAGAAAAAACAAGTCCCTTTCCAAGCTACACTATATCATTGTCAAAACATTCGTTGAAAGCAGTCCTTGCCTAATTTGATACTGTCTGATCACACTGTCGCTGAATTGTCATTCAACTGAATCGAGCAGATGCAGTGTAGACGGCTCTGGTGCAATAACGTGGATGGAGCGCACAAAGGCTGCCGGACTCAGCACACGCCCTGGGCCGACGGGACCGAGTGTGAGCCTGGAAAGGCAAGTAACACCCCGACCCGGCCTTCTGTCTTGGGGAGAAATGGGCAGGATTTTGCCTGTAGGCTCTGTCCCCACTGTTTAGAATATGAGTTAATGCAGTGTGTTTTAGCACGCGTAATAGTTTTTTGAGGCAGGAGGTTCAGCTTTGCTATTGAAAATTGTGAAAACTCACCTTATAGCCTAATACTGATGTGAGAGACATAGCTATCACTATTGCCTCAATTTTAAGACATATTTTTTCTCATTTTAACATTTCTGAAATCCCAATCTGCTTTTCAATTTATGGGTACATTTAGTGTGAGGTAGTGTTTCTTTTTCTTCTTTCTCTCTCTTTTGGAGATGGCAGTGGAAGGCTATTATTAAGTTGCTGGAGCATGTTAAAATCAAGGAAATACAGAAAGATGGTAAATTTTCTGCATTCTCTCTTGAAACGCCAGGCTTTTACCAACGTGTGTTGGTCCCTTTAAGGAGCTGTGACGTCACCTGGGATATATCCAAATCCAGATTCTGAGCTGGTTAAAATGGTGCCCACTTATTTGTTAATAACCAAACAAAATCTGCCACTTGTATGGCCCATTGATTACAGTGTCCTACACACCTAGGAGTATAATTAATGCAACCTTCTGCACCTGGTGTCTGTCTAAAAAAAGAGGTAGTATGTTAGTGATATGATCATCATTGTCGTCACCCAAAAACTTTGGTTACAGAAATTTTTAGACATAAACTCTGATTTTTTTTTATCCATATGGAAAATCGCTTTCTGTCACTTACCAGTGATGCAATCTCTGGACCATAGTCTTCAGTCTCTTGTCATCCTTACATATATTTTTCCTGTCTTCTCTCTTCTTCACGTTGCCCACTTTACTCACTTTTAATATTTTATTCTCATCTCACTTTGTTTTCCTCCACTTTACCTTGTAGAATTGTTAGCACCCAGGATGTTTCCATGGAAGGGTCCTGGGAGATGACGGAATTTAATTCTCCCTTCCCTGATTTTATAGATAGGGAACAGACCTATAAAAGGAGTGACTTGCCCAAGGTCACTCGGCCCATTTGGGGCAGGGTCCCCCCACCCCTCCATACCCTAATTCCCTCCTTTGCTTTGTCTGAAGGGCCCGCACAGTCTACTGGAGTGGCTGTGTCTCAAGCTTGCTGAGCTCCTTCAGTTTCCCGTGGTCAAACAGCAAGACTAGTGGTTTTCTCTCTCATCTCTCAGGGTGGTTATAAAGTTAGATGACCTAGAGGGTATGAACGTTATTTGAAAAATATAAAATTGGATACAAAATGAAATATTACAGTGAAGACGATTTTTATGTTCCACTTCAATTGGTGACTAAGTCCGCTCAGGGTCTCAGTTCTCGATGGCTAGAACCTCAGCAATTGAGAATACAGCTTTCTCCGATAACAGCCGGACCCAAACTATCACAGACATAGACAGAACAGCTTCTGCACCTTTCATTAGCTTACAAAGAAACAGATCTCTTTGCCAGAGTGAATCTTTCACTTTTTATGGGACATTTAACTCATATGTTGATGGCCAAAGGATCATAGGTTTGAGTGGGAATATGGTTCTCAGGTTTCTATGGAAACCAATAAGAATTCACTCATTCTTACAAAATGAAGATGTGGCCTCAGAGTCTTTCTAAACACAGTGACCAACCCAGACAGCTGCTACCAGTTGATAGGAGATGACAGTAGACATGATGCTTAGTTGACAGCTTGGTTAGTTGGTTTGAGTAGAGCCAGCCAACGATATTGCTTAAATTGAATCTGTTTGAGCTTAGAAAAATCGATGGTATTGTCTCATGCTTCTTGGTCAGTCTGATGCACCTACCTACCATGTCTGCTTCTGAGACATGTTATTATCCTGGAACATTGTGGAGGATGTCTGTTGTGCCTTTTTCCCATCTTTTTTTTCTTTTTTAAAGATTTTTTTTTTCCTTTTTCTCCCCAAAGCCCCCCAGTACATAGTTGTATATTCTTCGTTGTGGGTCCTTCTGGTTGTGGCATGTGGGACGCTGCCTCAGCGTGGTTTGATGAGCAGTGCCATGTCCGCATCCAGGATTCAAACCAACGAAACTGCAGCGGAGCGCGTGAACTTAACCACTCGGCCACAGGGCCAGCCCCCATCCCATCTTCTGTTTTTGTAATAGAAGCAGAAGATAAGGGATTGCAGGGTAATCTTATACCTGAGGGATGGAAAAATTTAGGAATCTTTCGGAAAATTTTTTCCGTGCATGCTTGTGTCCAGCGAGAGCAGGAGACATCCAGGTATCCCAGAAGGCAGGCTCGGAACACTTTGGGAGAAGCAACTATGCAGAGAAACGGATAGGTTTCAGTTTGTTTTAGAAAAGTGGGCAAGTCTAGCAGCTTTTATTAAAGATGTGGGTATATGTGTGTTTGTGCCCCTGAAGAGTCTTTATGCACTTTACAGATGCCAAAGATGGTGGATATGTTGGCGTAGAAATTCTTTGTGTTTTTTCATTTTGTTTTTTATTTTCATAGAATTGGCAGTAAAACCATACGCCTTTTTTCTAGTAAATTCTGACTCCCTTTACTGCTAGGTTAATTTTTTTTTCTTTCTCTCCTTTCTGCCCTGCTCCCTCAGCAGTAATCTGTCTTGAGCTGCTGACACAATGTTATTTTGATGAATGACTCTCTGATGCCCTTTATTTTCTCCATTCTCTTGTTAAGTCCATTAACATTTTCATTTTAACCCTGTTTGTGAGTCTGAGGTTTGAAACTTTTTTGTTTTAAACCTCCTTGGGACAAAATTTGACCTCTAAATCCCTCTTCCAACCTCTTAAAAAAAAGATACATTTATGTTAAATATCACTTACATGATTCTGGACACTTTTAGGGAAGACGGACTATATTTTACCTCAGGCTCCACCAGCCACTTAATGCTTTGTTATGACATAATGGCTGTTCCAGCACGTAACAGTTGTTTGTCAAATTTACCTGGTAAAATAGACTACCTTGGTACATATTTGCCAGACAGCCCCCATTTCCAGCCTGTGTCACCTCAAGCACTTCCCCTATTCCTTTGAGGGTCTTCTTCCCCTTTGGACACCTGTCAATGTCACAGCAATATGAAATGTTTAATTCACAGACCAGTTTCTAAGTGGAAGTTTTCTTTAAAAAAGGTACTGTATGGGGACATCTGAATGCAGTGCTGAATGGCAGCATTCTGGTAAACCTGGGTCCTTATTTTGCTCTGAAGTTTATGATAATGCCCACTGAGAATTATGGTCACTTTAGAGTTTGTTCTTATGTGAAAGTAGAGTCTATAGAACAGAGAGCTCAACAGACTGAAGACTAAAGTGTCAAGAGGGAAATAATGTATTTCCAGGCAACCTGTCATTGTTAAAATCCCTGAATAATCATAGGAATTTCTCCTTAGTTTGTAGAATTTATAAAATGTGTATCTGGCACCAAGATTTGAGGGCTGTATTGGGGCATCAGCTATCATCTCAATTGTATATTAGTTAGGAATTTTGTTCAGGTCAGACTCAATTATAGTAGTGTAAGCAAATTGGTTCTCTTTCCGACACACAAAAAAACCTAGTCCAGAGCTAGACAGGTTATGGAACTGTTATGGCAGCTCCCCAAAATCATCAGAGACCCAGATTCCTAATTTATTTCTGCTCCACTACTATATGTAAATGGCTTCCATCCTCAAGGCCACAAAAGAGTTGCTGCAGCTCCAGCCATCAACTCCAAGTTCCAGGCAGAATGCAGCCAAAGGGCAACGAACAAAGGGGCAAAAGGACGTCTTGGGAATCTCACCTAGTGAATTCTGCTGACATCTCTTTGACCACTCCTGTCTGTATAGGAATTCTGGGAAATATAGATTCTGTTACCAAGGATGAAGGAGAGAATGGATATTGGGTGGACAACCTGGAGTCTCAGTCTCAGCTAACCATCTCATTAATCTTGCTTTTGTTTTAAAGTTCAGTATTTAGCTGTCAAAAATTGTTCCCCTTTGCTCACAATTGAGAGACAGCCTGTGTCACCCTTAAAGTATGCACTCCTGAGTCAGACTGTCTGTGTTTCAGCATCAGCTTGGCCCTGTACCAGATGTTTAGCATCAACCCCTCTGTGCCTCCATTTTCTTTTCTGTAGAAATGGGGGCATTGATAGTGCCTCCTTCATGATGTGCTGTGAGAATTAAGTAAGTTAGTAGATATAATGCTTAGAACAATGTCTGACGAATACCAAGTGCTATGTAAATATTTGCCGTTATTGTCACAAACCTTCTTAAGTTGGGTCCCCTGTGTGCTCAGTACCCCTGGGTACTAGGTGCTTTAGATACATAGTCTCATGTTATACTCAAGCCAACTTTGGCTGGAGGTCCCCATTTTTCAGCTATGGAAGCAGAGCTCGGTGACTCACCCAAGGTCACAGAGCCACCACTCACCACCAGACCGTCTCCCTGTGAAATGACCTCAATGACCTGCACCGTCCAGTATGGCAGCCGCTAGCCACCCATAGCCAGGGAGCACTTGAAATGTCAGTCTGAGCTGAGATGTGCTTAAGCGAAAATACATACCAGGTGTGGAAGACCTAGTATGAAAAAAAGAGTCTAAAAAATTCACTTATAATTTTAAATTGATTACATATAGAAATAATAATGTCAGATCTTTTGAGCTAAAAAAAGATGTTAAAATTAATATCAGTTTTCTTTTTACTTCTTTTAATGTGGCTTCTAGAAATGTTTAAATTGTATATGTGGCTCACGTTACACTCTTACTGGAGAGTGGTGCTCTAGACCCAGCCACCTCTCTCATATTTGTTTTTATGTGTGTGTGTTCCCAGAGATGTTTGAGACTGCTATAAAGGCAGATATGAAATGATTTCAGGGAGTGACATGGTCACTTCTGCTTCTACCCACGTTTCTTGGGTACAGAGTTGCCCAGGATTCTTTGAGTGCAGAAGCTTTTAAGCCTCAGCCAAACAGCCCAGGGAAAGGGACATGTCCTCAGATACCCGAAAAGGATAATTACAAGGGAGAAGGCGCTGCAGAATAGAGAAGGTGTAATTGCACTGTTTAAATAATTGTTCCCCGAGCCTTTCCTGGGGCCAGCCCTTCCGACTGAGAGCGTCACCTGCGTTTTGTTTGTCCACCTTCCCCACACACGCGCACCGCCCGGCCTTCATGGCCCCTCGCCTCTTCCCTCTGCGCCTGTGTCCTCCCCGTGGATAACTCACGGCAGCCGCCACCAGCTCCGCTTCAGAGATCTGAGCGAGCCGCAGGGCGTCACCCTCCTGCCGTCTCTGCTGCCACTCTTCCTTTGTCCACTGCTCAGTGACCTCGGCTTTGTGTCAGGGCCTCACACCCCAACAATGGCAGAGGGTTGAAATGGGCTTCTCGACCCCCATTGTCCTGCTGAGGAGTTGTATTTTGTTTAGTTTTGTTTTGAACATCATGGCCTTCTTCCTGCTCCAGCCTGGAGAATCTGAAACCATTAGTAACAAAAAAGCGATAAAGTTTAGGGCTCCCTGTAATGTGTCCGTTTTGCTTTAGTCCCATCCTGTGGGCTTTGGCGGAGTGAGTTCATAGGAATGGTGTAACTAGCTTTTTTTCTCTCCCATTTAATTAAAATTGGGTTTTCAAATCCATGGGGAGCAGTAACGCCTTATATCTTACCAGGCTTGCAGCATCTCTGGGCCTTGTTAATGGGGATTGACTATGCAAATTTAGTAATTCATTTTGGCCCTATCTGCAACCAGTCTGCCCATTTCCACTGCTCATTTCTCCGCGTATACTAATTGAGCACTTCGAAGCTGGCCGTTGGAGTTACCCGGACAGCCTGGAGCCAACCACTCATTGGCCACTTTTATCCAAGCAAGTGGCAAATAAAGACATAGGCTAAAATCGATGGGTACGAGATTAAGATCCCTACAGTTTCCATCATTCACGTACATGATGAAATTTGCAGCATTTCAAACCAGGACGTGGAAAACAATTAAAGAATGGTATTTTTAAAAGGACAGCGGGTCCTACAATGTCTGCAGCACCGAGCTCTCCCTCACTGTTCCCCTTATTAAATACAGCACTGCAAGTTTGGATTTTGTGTTCCCAAAGAAATGGAGGTCCCCGTGACTGATGGATCCTGGGGAAGTTGGAGTCACTTTGGAACCTGCTCACGAACATGCGGAGGGGGCATCAAAACAGCCATTCGAGAGTGCAACAGACCAGAGTAAGTCCTCGGGCTCACAGCTCTTGTTACTGGGAGAGCGGGACTCAGGACTTCCTGAAGGGAGTCGTGTAGTGGGGAGGCAGCGGAAGAGCTCTTTCCGAGTTTGAGAGCGGGTGGACTTGTAGGGTTGCTTAGAGCGATGGTGTCCGAGCTCTTTATCCCCAGGTACCTCTCCTCTTTGTTATTATTTTTCTCCCATCATCCTTTATTATTGAAAGTTTTGTCTACCAAGCAGTAGAGGTTTTGTGTTGGTTGGCCTGTTGAACGATTTTGACCATTAGGCATAGCTCACTGCCCCCTGAACTGGCGAGAGCATGCCAACAAAATCAACAGATTGATTGTTCACGGGGAAACAAAGAAATCGGACATTTCCGTGCAGCTTGGCGTTAAATGTACCCTTTCCGGTTAGCCACTGAATTGCTGAAAAGGGTACACAGATTCCCAGGCTGCATGCGGCAGATGCTGAAGGACCTGGAAGCCCAAGTCAGTAATTACGTTGTGATGCAATCTAGTTGTTTTAGAGCTGAGACACCGGAAGTCTCCATCCCGCCACCTGACAGCTTGTAGACTGGGAGTGTCCCGCTGTTGCGATAATTCTTGTTAGGTGACCATGGCTGCTTCTACCAGCCAACCTTGTTAGGAGTTACACATTCAAACAATGTCAATGGGTTTTTTTTCCCAGCATCCATCATGGTAGACATGTGTTTTGAGGGGAAGTTGCTTATTTAAGTAGATTAAAAAATCGCTGTCTTCATTGTAAGAATGAACAGATGCAATTTTGTGTGGACCTAAGATGTATAAAGCTTAAAGGAATCGAAAAAGAATACATGATGTTATTGCCATTGAACCTATACAGGCTGGGGAGCCCAAGGAAGCTTCACAGAATAGGGATAGTTTTTAGACGTATAAATCAACAATGCTTTTTAAGAACCAGCTGCTTTGGGATTATGTAAAATGATTTTTTCCAGAAGTACTCATTTATTTTTATCAGCCCACATCAGGGATAACAGGTTGAATTTTAGCAAGAAGCAAGCAGGTAAAGTAACAAAGTCCAGTGGGGTTTTATTGCCTTGTGGTGGAGACCAAGTGCAGGGTGCTACTCAGATCTAGCTGATTGTCCCCAGATAGGAAAAGGGCCTAGTGTTGACAAAGCTTCCAGATTTTTTATAAGAAAATCTGAATTCATGAACTGAAAAGAACATAGCTAAACATGGCAAAACTACTGGGTTGCAAGCCCTGGTCTAAATAAATACTCTGTAGTATGAATCACAGAGGATGATCCATTTATTTGAATTTAATTTTGTTCACAGTCCAATGTTTATTTCATGTCCATATAATATTAGTCTCTGTAGAAGACACTGAAAAGCTATAAGGCATAGACTCTGGTCCATAAAACTACACTGTAGCTGTCGATATGAACTAGTAAACATTAGATTTTCCATAGAATCTACATTTTGTATTATTTTTTTCTAGCATAAATATAGTGTATGCTTTCAAAAAGTTCTGACATAAAACTATATGATATAGAAAAATTCTGTCATCATTTTTCTTACCCCCCCACCCTGTCTACACCAGAAACAATCAGTGAAAAACAGCTTGACGTGTATCATTTCAGACTTTTAAAAAAGACCATAGGTGTAATATGTATTATGAAATAAGACATATCATATAAAATAAAGGTCATACTATATATATATAGTTCCATAACTTGTTTTTTAAAATCAATTCTCTATCCTAACTGCTTATATTGTTGAAGTTTTAAAATAAAACATCTTAAGCTAATAACAACTATGATGAATTATTGAAAATTAAAAACACCTCGGTGGCTACATTGAGCCAAATTATTATTATAAGAAGAAGCTATTATTATCATGAGAGTATGGATATTGCAAACGGTAGACACTTGAAATTTTGACTCAAGAATGGTCCATTCAAAAGAAGTGTTTGGTCTTTTTTTTTTTTTTTTAAGTCTTAGAGCAATTCTAGAAGTAATGTGGAAAGTGGAGAGAGATCAATCACTCTGTAATGGGAATGGGCCAGACAGATTACCCCGTCTAAAGGTCTCAGTGGGAGAGGATCTTGAGCTTCCAAGTGCAGCAGAGACCCTCCCATTCAGAAGTTAGGACCCATCCTTAAAGACTTCTAGGAGAGGGCCTTGTCCTTGCTGTTTGCTATGGGAGGTTTTAAAATAATACAGTCCTCCAGTTGCGTGTCAGCGCCCACAGCATTGCATTAAGACTCCTCCAAGTGATTTGCACTTTAGGATGTCCCTGTGAGTGAAGGAAGGAGTCTGCCTCTGAAAACTGAGGTTACGCTGGCACTGGGGAAGTCAACTGGACAAGAGGAAAGGACACAGAACAGGGAAAATCAGATCCAGAGCTCAGTTTAAAAGCTTGTTCAGAGAAATCACAGACAGATGGTTCATTAGGTAGAATGGAGAAGTGGTTGCTGTCCTGATCCTCAAGGAGTTTGAGGAGAACGGTGCCCCCCCCCTTTGCTGGCAACATGCCTTCGCTCAGTTTGGGGAGCCCTTTGAGTACAATGCCGAGCTGCATTTTTAGAATCCCAGGTATGTCTCTATTAAGAACGCAGGATTGTTTTTATTTTTTCACAGTATTCATGTGATTCAAGATTGTATTTATTTAGCATCCAGACACTTTATGCTATATTTTTAGGTTTTTTTCCTTGAAAGCATAAAAGCTGAAAAAAGGAAGTAGCCTTGCCATACACAAGGGATTACACTGTACTGAATGAGCAAGCTGTAGAAGCCATACACTTCTAATTCTAGTCTAAAAGTTTTCAGGCTCAACTGGTATACAGGGCTACAGGTTTGCATCGTGAGAATGGGGCCCTAATATTTTGTCTTTAGATGCTTTATTTATTTTTTTAATCTCCTTTTTGACCCATGCCCTACAGGTAAGGTGAGCATACTCTCTGGTGAGTAAGGACCGTCCCAGTTCACATCTGTTGTCCTGGAGAAGTTATTAATAGCTCCCCCTTCTTATTTGCAAAGTATCCTGAGTGGACAATTAATTATATGGTCAGCAGATCTATAAGAAACATGTAATAGAGTAATATTTAAAATCAGAACCACCAAAAACATAACTTAGTGTGTCAAGACAAGACCAAGCACTGAAACTAGAAGGTGTACCCTCAGGCCACTGGGCTCCAGACTTGATATTTTATGTTCTAAATTTGGCCCTGAGCTTCCTGGTGATTGGAACAACATGGTTTATAGAATTATTACAGTCCATCAAAATAAAAGTCACCCTAGTTCTTTAGGAAAGACAAAGCATTTCCCTCTTCTAGTGCTTCTATTTTGCTTTTAAATTAATAGATAGGTTAAATTAAAAAATAAACTGATAGAGTTGAGAAAAAGACAAGATCCTAAACTAGATATTTCCCACTTAAGCTTTCATGTAGCAACTGCTTGTGAAATCTTATGTAAAAGAGAATAGACGTATGCTTATTTCATCTAAGAAATCCAGTCTCCCAATTGGGCTGTAAAGAATTGCAGCAAAGGTTTTTGGGGCACTGAGTTGGATGAACTTATTTCAAAAGGTCAAGAATTGGTTATTGCGGGAGAACCATTAACTAAGGAATGAGTAAAGAGATCCAGTCCCATAGACTGCCCCATTGGGAAGGATCATTAATGATTACTAGTACAGCTCCCCAGCCCATCCCATCTAATCCTTGAATAGACTTTCAGCATCCTCTGCCATTGGTCATTTGACCCCTTCTTAATGCCCTCCAAGCCTAAGAAACGCACCACCTTCTGGCGCTGCCTATAGTGTCATTATAAATTTCTTCCTAGGTTCGCCCTAAACTGCCTGCCCTAATTCATTGTAAGTAAACAAAGAAGTTGAGATTTCTATTCAAACTCATTTGCAGGCCAAAGTTTAGCTTTCCTTGAGGGTAGAATGCACCTGTGACGATCTTTGCAAAAATTCCTTCCTCCCTTTGGCCACGCAGCATCACGAATTCTCGTTGTGTGTGTTAATGGGGATGTTGTATGATATGTACTTTAAAGATAGATTCATCTTGGCCGTGCTGAATATAGTTACTTTCATAGTAATTAATCTAGCGATTTCCTTAAGTTCTTTCCATCTCTATTTGACGTGAAATATTTTAAAAGGATCTTAATATTTGGAAAATGTGGTCAATATTATTTTTTGAAGCTGCCTTTCCTATAATTTTCAGTATTTGTCTACATGGAAAATACTCCTATCCAGCTAAATTATTAAATTATAACATGAATTTTTTCTGGGCTGAAAGGTAAGTCCAGTTGGCTAAAGCCTTCCCCCATTACATGGTACATGCAAATCAGGGAGAGACTGCACTGTCTAGGAGATGAGGAAGGCCGTATGTTTCCAAAGGGCAAATTTATGTTTTTAATAAAATATAATCTGCCTTTACATAAAAAGCAAACAAAGTCACAGAACAAGTTTTTGTTTTTGTTTTTGTTTTTGAGGAAGATTAGCCCTGAACTAACTACTGCCAATTCTTCTCTTTTTGCTGAGGAAGACTGGCCCTGAGCTAACATCCGTGCCCATCTTCCTCTACTTTATATGTGGGACGCCTGCCACAGCATGGCTTGCCAAGTAGTGCCATGTCCACACCCGGGATCTGAACCGGTGAACCCCAGGCTGCCAAAGCAGAACATGCAAACTTAACTGCTGCGCCCCCAGGCCGGCCCCTCAGAACAAGCTTTGATATGGAAAGAATTGTGTCTCCAGAGAGGCAGCATGGGAGAGGGGCCAGATCGTGAGCTCTGGGTCAGGGAGAGCTGCTTGGTCCCTCAGCCAGCTCTTCTCACGTAATGGGCATGTGACCTTGCCAGGTGACTTAACGTTTCTGAACTCAGTTCAAACAAGGCTTCAGAAACAAGGACGCCACTCCCTACCTCTCAGCATGGCTGTGCGCCCTCGTAGAAAGTGGCCCGGTGCCTATGCGCAAGAGTAGCTCAGAGGTCAGCAAACTTACCGTAAAGGAATGTTTTTCCATAAAGGAATATTTTTCTGTTAATATTTTAGACTTTGCGGATCATAGGATCTCTGCCCTAACTATTCAAACTTGCCAGGATAGTGAGAAACATACGTAGAGCATATGAGGATATGTGAAGAATGACTGTGGCTATGTGCTAATAAATCTTTATTCATGGACGCCGAAATTTGAGTTGCATGTAATTCTTATGTGTCTTGAAATATTCTTTTTATTTTTTCTTAATTACTTTAAAATGTAAAAATTATTCTTATTCCATGGCCACGTAAAAACAGGCAGCAGGCAGGATTTGGCCCTTGGGCTATAGTTTGCAGACCCTTGTAATAGCTAACCATTTGCTGTGTGGCAGGCTTTGTTCGAGTGCTTTGGATATATTAGCTCAGTTAACCCTCACTCAACCCTGTTAGCATCATCTCCCTTGTGCAGATAGGGACACTGAGGCTTAGAGAGATTAAGCAACTTGCTTAAAATTGCACTGCTATTAAGAGGCAGGGCTGGAATTCAAACTCCGTTTCCAGAGTCCGTATGTATGACCCTCAGCAATCATGCCTCTCACGTAGAGTTTTTCTATATGTTGTTTATTTAAAAAAATGTTATTTATAAAAATAAGTCACTAAATGCTATTTGCCATTTGATTGTGGTCAAAGCAAGCCAAGGTGGGAACTGTTGCCATCTGAAGGAAGCCACCTACAAGGATGAACTATTTTCAGCTGCTGCATTTGATCCATTTCAGGAATAAGTTAAGACTCGTCCTATAAGAGAACTAAAAGAGAAAAAAGTCAACTTCTAAGAAATTTTATTTTCAAAGTAAAAGGAATATGCGTTACTTTCAGGCAATTATTAAATGATCCAACCACCATGGTTGGGATGTTTAAAAAGATTCCATAAAGATCATTTCAATTTGAGGAAAAATGAAAAGGATCTTCCTTATAGCACATTTAAAACAGACTTTACTTAAACAGCTCTATGAGCCTGATGTATTATTTGTGTGTAATCTGTGATATTTTATGCATGAGACTAGGGTGCCTTGGCACTAAGAGAAGAGCTTGGTATCCAGGAAACCAAAGCTGTATCTCTAAATGGCACCAAAAAAGAAAAAGAAAAGATTCTGGACCATTGCTCCTGGATAATGTAGCAGAAAGAGCACAAAGAAAGAACCTAGGAAGCTTGAATTCCAGTCCTGTCTCTGTTCTGTTATTAGCTCTGTGATCTTGGGCAAAGTACTTACCTTCTCTGAACCTTCTGTCCTTTGGTATGAAAGTACCTCACATGCTCTACCTTTGGGCAAGGTACGAGAGAGTTTGGGCGAGTCAAGTGCACAGTGCAGATATAAAGTGTATGAGCTTACCTGTGTTTAACGGGGAAACAATCAAAGATACTGCTGTGTTATGTGCCGTTTAGCATCCCTAGATGCAGTCTTCTTCAAAATAAACAACAATAAATATTCATTAGTCTCTTTGCTAAGCTCCTCATTTATAGCAACCCTTTCAGGTGCACAGAATCATCTCTGTTTTACGTGTGCAGGACAGAGCTCAGAGAGGCCAGTTAGCTTACACAAAGTTGCCCAGCTTGTAACTGCAAAGCCCATGCTCTTGCCTTACTCTACAAATCTCTGATCAAGGGAGCATGTTTATAACAGTATGAGGGCCAAGTAGCCCTCTCTGAGACGTAGGCACTCTGCAGGAGCATTGAGTCGTGCCTCACAGTGCCAACCACATCATAACTCAGATTTGGTGCTCAGAACAAACTGCTAAATCAGATGAGATTAGATTGATAGTGCTGACATATAAGATCATAGTAGCTAACATTTTCAGGCATCTCCTGTGTGCACTCATTTTAGAGAAGGGGAAAACTGAAGCTCTGGAAGGCTAAGAACTTTGACTAAGGTCACACAGTGAGGATAGGGCCAAAATTGGAACCCACATCCAACCTCAGAGCCTTACCCACTCTGCTAGACTGCCTCTCCTTCTTTATTTTATGGCCATGGATGTATTTCCCATTCCCCCAAGCAAAAACTCTTCTTATGGACCACATTCCTCTGAAAGATTCATTCTAAAGGAGAAAGATGGAAACCTTTCTTTCAGTTTCAGAGATGTCCTAGGGTAGCTGTGAAATCGGAGCTGCCCCAGCCCTGGGTGGGAGAGCCCAGCTTCCTATGATTCTGTGATCTTCCCATTTCCATGATGAATTTGGTGAGCTGTTGACTGCTGGGAGATGTGTTGTATAATTTACTTTCTGGGCCACATCTGGAAAATACTTGGATGGGGTTGTGTGCCGAGATTAAATTTGCACTGTGATGCTTTACAAGGCATACTCCATACCCTTGTTGCACAAAAGTTAATGAAATTTTAACTCTGCTCTCTGCTGCTTCTATTAAGTTAGTCAAAATATGAGTGCATTCCCTTTATCTCGTATTATTTCTAAAACAAAAACAAAAACTCTGGTTGGTGGTGAGCGAGGAGGGAGAGAATGAATGGCACCAGTTTTAGGATGGTTTCCTGTGAGAATATCATGGTACAGACGGTAAACAGGAAGCATTCCGACTATCATCTGTACCTTTCACCTTCTATGTTTTTAAAATTAAAGGACTATGAATGTTTGAGAGAAAGAAGAAAGAAAATGGCCTAATAGATCCCAGGCTTTGTATTTCAAATTTTAAGTTATATCCTCTAACATTTTGCCCTCAAAACAGCCTTACCAGGTAGCACCTTCCCATTTTACAGATCAATGGACTGAGGCTTGCTTAAGTGACTTGCCCAAGGTTGTACACTTAATAATGTTGAAGGCAGAATGCAAACCCAGGTTTCACAGCCCTTGCCCAGTCTTCTGTCATTGGCCACTTCAAATTTGCCTCCCTAGAAGACAGGAAGCCACAGGTGAGAGAGTGAGGTGGGGAGAAATGCATTATAATACAGTGTGTGTGTTCTTTATCTTTTCTCAGGCCAAAAAACGGTGGGAAGTACTGTGTAGGGCGTAGAATGAAATTTAAGTCCTGCAACACAGAGCCATGTCTCAAGCAGAAGCGAGACTTCCGAGATGAACAGTGTGCTCACTTTGACGGGAAACATTTTAACATCAATGGTCTACTTCCAAATGTGCGCTGGGTCCCTAAGTACAGTGGAAGTAAGTGCATCCAGGGAAGGTGGCTGCGGTTGGCAGGACGGCATGGGGTCCAGGCATGAAAGTCACATTGCGTTGTGTTTCTCCTCTCTAGTTTTGATGAAGGACCGGTGCAAGTTGTTCTGTAGGGTGGCAGGGAACACAGCCTACTATCAGCTCCGAGACAGGGTGGTAGATGGAACTCCATGTGGCCAGGACACCAATGATATCTGTGTCCAAGGCCTTTGCCGGGTAAGTCCCAGAGGGCGTTTTCTTCATTGTGTCGTCTTGCTGGCAAGCTGTGGTTTGTGGCTTCCTTGATAAAATACCAGCTGCTGATATCTGTGCACTATCTCCAGGGCAGTGGTTCTCAAAGTGTGGTCCCCAGACCAGCATCAGCATCGCCTGATTCTGATGCATGCAAAGTTTGAGAGCCACTGCCCTAGATTTTTCTTGACATTCTCAGCATCTGTGAGGGTCTGCACAAAACCTCCCCATGAAGATTTATTACAAAAATTTACACACACACACACACACACACACTCACACTCACACTCACACTCTCACTCCTTTACTGTAACCTCAGTGCTTAAGGTTAAACCCCGATCCTTCCTGACAGCAAGTTTTCTAGACTGAATAGCTCTGCTCCAGAAAGATGTCGTGAGGAGGACCTGGCCTCACTCAGATTTCTCTTTCTGATGTCAAGTGTGATAGCTTCTACCTGAGCCATATTCTTGGAAGGGAATCAAGAAGCTTCTGGCAGATGGTAAAGCATCAGAGCAATGATTTCTCCAGGACTTGATAACTTGATACCATTTCACTGTTGTCACCTCAGAAATCATTCCTAACACAGCCAGGCTCTGAGATGATACATGTGTTTCTTGCAGATGGTCCAAGGCAGATTGGAGTTCCTAGTCCGTAGGATTTGATTGAAAGAGTCCCTGAGGGCTTCACCCACTTTCTGACCCAAGCTACAGGGCAGATTTCCTTGTCAGTCCATTCAGTAGCAACACATTGAGTTTCTACTCAAAGACTAGTTCATACAAAGGAACAAAATGGATAAGAATATGAATTCTTTCCTCCTGATCTTCTGGTTGTTGCTGATGTCTTTCTCAGACCTCAGTCTACACTGCCGTATTGGATCAATATGTGAGGAAATTCAGGAGGTCACTTGGGGCCGAAGGCCTCAAACTGGTGGCCTGCAGTCATGCTTTGTCCTCCATTCATAGCCAGTATTTAAACGTAGGAGATTTCATAGAAAATCAAGTTTGCCAGCTTCTCTTGAAAAATTGGGAAACGTCATCACTGGACTCCTATTTCTACGTGACAGCAGTAGCCTGGAGTGGACAACAGCTGCTCCCTGAAGATGGGGCGTGAGGTCTTTAATTGGTTTGGATACTCACCATTCCTTCTTTTATATTTCTGAGGAATATTTTCATTTGCTTCACTTATTCGTAGACTAGTGCTTCTCAAACTTTAACCTGTAGGTGAAGCACCAGAGGATCTTGTTAACATGCCAGAAAATCTACTGTGAGTCAGGAGATGTGGGTGGGGCTGAGATTCTGCAATCCTAATAGCGTCAGGGATGCTCAGGGATGCTGAGTCAACGACCACATTTTCCATAGCAAAGTGATATACAATTTGAGTTCTTAACCCTTGTAAGTTTAAAGAGATTTAACTTTCTTGTCATTTTGAATACACGTCATTCCAAGCAATACATTACTTGCTATTTTATAATCTCCATAATACTTACTATTTATTTCAAATATTTTCTTTTTAAAAGCAAGCTGGATGCGATCATGTTTTAAACTCAAAAGCCCGGAGAGATAAATGTGGGGTTTGTGGTGGCGATAATTCTTCGTGCAAAACAGTGGCTGGGACATTTAATACAGTCCATTATGGTAAGAATTTGTTCCTAAGAACCATGAGAAAGAAAATGGTCAAAGTGTCAAAATTGTTAACCACGTGTGATATGTGAAAGTATTGATGTCAAGTGTAAAATTAGTCTCGTTAAGGTACATTACCCATCTGGCTATAAGGCCCCTAATAGTGAGAATTATATTATATTCCTTTGTTGCCCCCTTTTTATTCCATGCTTTGAGAAAGTGAACTGTGCTGTGGAGAGCTGAATTTCTGCTGAATTCATTTCAGGTTACAATACTGTGGTCCGAATTCCAGCTGGTGCTACCAATATCGATGTGCGGCAGCACAGTTTCTCAGGGAAATCAGAGGATGATAACTACTTAGGTGAGATGGGGTGTCCCCTGCCATTTGTGGGAATTCTGGCTCTCTGGAGCAGTTGGCACGTGCTACTTCCTTCCCCTGTCACACGTGGAGAGCTTTCAGGTGTCATGTATTTTCATAAAAGAAGTTAATCTTGAAATTCATTATTTTATTTCTCCCTCATACATACACCCTCAGAGTATTGATTTAAGAATCATGTAATTATACGAGTCAATATCTGGTGATTTACTCTGGATCATAGAATATAGAAAGGCCCCAAGTCAAATTTTGGAAGTATTCACTTTTAAGTTTAATATAAAATCATTATTCTCTTTTTTAAAAACAAAATCTGTCCTTTGGGTAACTGACTTGCAAATGTTTTATTAGAGGTATTAGTTGATTTAATTTTTATGTTATCAGTTCTAACCGATAGCAGACCACTGGTGGACTTACTCAGTATTTCATTATGCGTGGTCATTCCAAAAGGGTCTGTAGTGGCAATATTTTTCTCTTGTCGTTACTAGAATGGCCCAGACATTACTAGACTGTTAGTAGACATTTGAATTAGAATGTTTATAGACCTTGTCAACGTTACCAGAATGTTGCTTTCTGGATTCTTCCTCCTTCTCTCACCAGGCCCAGGTACATGATTACTTCAGATCTCTTCCTTGTATTTAGACCACAACACACCAGCAACCCTGTGTTCATTTTTAGCAGTTTGCTCAGCTCAGTCCCACTTCAACTTGTCATTCTGTAAACTGCCATAAGTGATATGAAATTTGCCCAGCCATTTTTAATAAGAAGGACATAGGGAGTGAGGTTGTGACTGGAAGGGGTTCAGCTGGTCACCTTGCACAACCAGACTCCTCCTAGCCCTGAAAAGCACATGCCTTGCATTCAGATCTTGAAGAAATCAGGGCAATCTTGCTGGGCAGTCAATTTTTAAAAGAAATGAATATACTTTCTCTCTTACAATGTCCAGACAGGAACTCTACTGATCCATCTGAATCCAGCCTCTGTGGAGGCCTACTCCTTACATTTGGACGTATTGAGCTAGTAAATGAGTATTTATGGAGTCAAATTAGAACCTGTATCTGTACTTTGGAATGTCTGTGTGAACTCTTTCATGGATAGACAATGATCTTTTAGCCAAGCATGCTAGTCAAGTACAATATTCATACGTGGACTCCATTACAGCATTTTCTGCAGTATGTCATCATTCATTCATTTACTTATTTAGTATGTGCCAGGCACTGTTCTGGGCACAATGAGTAAACGTAACAAAAAATAAAAATAAACAAAAATTGCTATCTTTTTGGAACTTGCTTTTTAGTGGGAGTAGATGGACAATAACTTAATCGATAAGCAAACTATATACTGTTAGAAGGTGGTAAGTGCTGTTAGAAAATAGGGCAACATAAGGGAAATGGTGATACCAAGGGTGGGCTGGGAACAGTGGAGTTGAAGTGTTTGAAATGAAGGAAATGATAAGTGATACCTAGGGGAAGAGCATTCCAGGTAGAGGGAACAGCTGGTGCAAAATCCTTGAAGGAGGAACTTGTCTGGATCGTTCTAAGAATAGAGGGAGGCCAGTGTCTGGAGCTCCCTCAGCACAGAAGAGAGTCCTATGAGGTTAAATAGGTGTGAGGACTAGATCATAGAGGGCTGTCTAGCCAGTGAAAGGACTTGTCCTCTGAGAGACGTGGGGAGCTACTGGAGGTTTTGAACTGAGGAATGACGTGATCTAATCGTATTTATATTTTCAGAGGAACACTCTGGCTTTTACCTTGAGAATAGATGGTGGGTTAAGTGTACAGGGTAGAAGCAGGCAGACTGGTTAGGAAGTAATTGCAATAATCTATGAGAGAGATACTGGTGGCTTGGCCTCCAGTGAGAACAGTGGAGGTGGTGGTACGTGGTCCAATTCTGGATGTCTTTCGAAGGTGGAGGCATCATAATTTGTTGATGGATTGAATATGGTATGTGAGAGAAAGGAAGGAGTCAAAAGTGACTCCAAGGTTTTGACCTGAGCAACTGAAAGGATGGAGTTGCCATCAACTGAGATGACAATTTGTTTCTTACGTATCCACATGACCACTAGTTCAGAGGCTGTCTTCATATCTTTAGCTGCTCATATAAAGTCTCCACATACATGTGCTAAGTAAATGAAAGCTGAATTATTGAACAACCCTTGCTCGTGCTGTCTTTATTGAGGACCTACTATGTGCTTAATGGGGGATGAGTAAAGTCTTACTTGGAATCAATTACTCAGTGGCTGCATCAGCTTTTTCCCACTCTAAATATCCAAATGAGTGGTGACTTTATAATTAACAAAGTTCTTGGGGACTATTTTCAAATTATTTTTTGAGAAGCCCACATTTCTCGTTCCACCACTGTGCAGAATGAGTCAAGCATTTTTCTTCATGCACTGGGTTATAAATTTGAGCATGTGAGTGCGGTGGCCTTACTACTTCCTAATTAAATCCAGCGGCATTGCATGCAGCTTCCTTTATTAATTAATTTCCTGAGAGCCCAAAGTGGTGTTGAGCTGTTCCTTTCTTCTCCTTGAAAAGGAGAAGGATTCTTCTGTATTCTTCTCCTTTTTGAAAAAATAATCTTCCAAGTAGTGACCTCAGTTCACTTCAGCCTCATCAACCTGGATCCGGCACCTGAATTGGGGACAGCCTCCTGATAACCTTTTATTCCTCACTGGAGGTTTCTTAATCTCCTTGTAAAGAATGAAAGCAAAATTAAAGAAGATTTGTCACCTGGGACAGGCAGTCTGAGGCAGTCATTGCCCTTTAATGGAATCTTTTGGTAAAAGTCACCTGTTGGCCACAGAACATCTCTCTGGAGCACATGAAAAGTGTGCAAACATAGATGGCAAGTCACAGTTCACTGAGTGTGAAAGTCAAGACCTCAGAGCCTTTGAACCTTACGGTGGTTTCTTAACAAGTTAGGAAGAATATGATGTTGTCATCAAATCTGGCGTGTGTAAATGTTTACTCTTGGCTTGAAGGAAGGTGCAGCAAATGCTCTAAGGAGGTTTTAAAACCCACAGTTGAGTCTTGCTGGAGTCCACTCACAGCTGTTCGGTTGCTAAGCGATCTTCATCCTCATCCCTCACATTTTTTTAAAGGTCAGTCAAGCCATACTCTTTCCGCATGTCTTGGTGAGGGAGCAATTTCCAGGAGAGAGGGTCTTTGTAGCAACCCTGCTCTGATGGGTGAAATGGGAGGAAAACCAACCCAGGAAATTAGCTCCCTAATCGCATTAGTGGGAGGTTGGGCAGTGGACTGTTGTTTTCAGGAAACTATTTGTTTCACAAGGTACCGAAGCAGAAAGTCTCCCTGTCAAAGGTCATCCTTTCACATAGACCCCTCCCTCCTGTTGGGTTAAAGCCAAGTTGCACCCAGTGCCGTGATGTTCATATTTCTTTAGGAGAAAAACGAGCCATTTCTGTGATACTTATTTGTCTCCAGTACACTTAAAACTTGATTAATTGTGCCAATGGGAAGACAGGAATCGATTCAGTTCAAGATAAAGCAGGAACTTCATTTCACCTGATGACTCCTATCTCATTCTCTACTCACCATCTCCCGGGATAAAAAGCATGCAGTGAAGGGTGAAATGGCCAGATGGGCATAAGCATGAGAAGAAGGCTGGAGACATTAGGAAGGAGCCCCAGAATTAACGTAGAATAGATGATTGCTCTTTGAATATGAACAAAACTGGATTATTGTTTAATTTACAGCACTGGCCTCGTGACATCTCATTTCCCCTCTTTACGTGAAACATCAGCTGGGTAGCTAGCATGCAACTTCACTTCAAAGAACTGGGTGATTTTGTTGGCAGCACAGCCTGCCATCACCGTGGATGCCTGAGGTGCCACGGAAACAACCTTGTCTCCAATCAGTGACCCATTGAAACTCCTGCATCTTGCGTGACTGATGGGTCTCCCACTGTAGGAGTTGCAGAGGAGACGAAATTATCAGAGGTTGACACTGACAGGGAGGCAGTCATTTGGCTGGAAGCGCTCTGTTCTCCTTGTCATGAATGTCAGGTTCAATCAGTCGCTCATTCTTTCAACACCATTTGATTGAGCACCTACTATGCACTGGGATCTTTCTTGGGCTTATAAAAGTGCATTTTTAAATGGTCACTTTACTAAAGGGGCTCATGCAGGCTAGCAAACAAACAACTTAAGTTTTTAAAAACCTGTAGCTAAACATAGTTGGTTTCTATCTGTACATAAAAGAAAGAATGCATAAATTCGTTCACTCATTTAACTGACGTTTGTTGACTTCCTTCTTGGAAAACTTGAGTGGTTGACAGGCTTTGGGGACAGACTTTTGTGATTAGAAGTTATCTGTCCAAGTGACTTGGGAAAGTATTTTAATAAATTTAAGTCATGCTTTTCTCATCCATAAATTAGGCATCTGTAAAGGTATGATAAGAAGACAGTGCATATGAAGGCATTATGATTTGCCAGGAATGAAAGCCTATATGTACTATCATGTTTAATGTTCATAACAATCCTATGAGAAACCCATTATACAGAGGAAGAAACTGAGGCTTAGAGAGGTTAAGTAACTTACCCAAGCTGATACAAACAGAAAGTGGAAAGAGAATCCTTATTGGTCTGACTTCAGACCCTACATCTTTAACTGCTTCAATTTCCTGCCTCCACATAGAAAAGTGTATGGCTGACCTACATGGGGATATACATGGCTAGAAATTGAGGTTTATTGGTGGGAGTGAATGGTGAGACTGGAAGATACGTCAGAATAAGATTTGTAATGATACAGGAAGGTTATGCTAAGGAGTTTGAACTAAATTCTGTAGTAGTAGGGATTGTCAAAGGATTTTGAGCCAAGAAGAAGAAACCAAGATTTTGGAGAGTTTATTATCTTTTTAAACACTTTTTCCCTATGTCACTGCCTTCTTCCCTACCATTTCAAATGAAGACATCTTATTCTTCCCTCAGGACCAAATGAGGCTTCCATGGGTAGGAATTCTAGTAAGTGAAGTGCTGGATTAGGGATAGGAATTCAATGCAGTTAATTCCTGATCCTGCAAAGAATACTCCTTGCATCAGGACAGAGTCCAACTGAATGAACTCTGTAAGATTCCCATGTCCGAGAAAACAAGGGCACTGCTGCTACTGAGCCACAGAGAACACTGAGAGCTTCATCTCAGCCCTCTGTAATCTCTGCATGGGGGTACGACACTTACTTCCCTAAATCCTCCAAACCTCTTCTATATACACATTGCTTCTGGCCTGCATGGGGGAAGACAGCGCATCACCTGAATCAATGAAAGACAGCTGAGCATCTGGCAAATACCTAGGACCTCTTGGCGGTTCCCCACCCCACAGCCAAGACATATGTCATTAAAATGATGCTGAGACACGATGCTACCCATGAATCCTGCTCTGCATAGTTTCTTGGGCAGCTGGTACCAATTGATTGACACTGGTGCCTGGGATTAAGTGTATTTACTATCCATGAGTTGAATTTCCAAGTTCCCTTTATTCACCTAAAAACATGACTTGTGCATTTCAAGGGTTCTCTTCCTGCTGAGATTTGCCAATCATGCATAACTTACAAAAGGTGAGGAGCTTTTTTCTATTTTGTTCTGGGCCCAAATGTTTAATAGCTATGATTTTTTGAGTGTCTGTTTCATGTCAAGCCCGATGCTCAGAAGGATTCATTATTCAAGGAGAGATGGTACTGAAAAAAAAAATGGTACCTAAAATAAAACCAAAATTTTATAATAGATACTGGGGGGGTGGGGGGCGAAGAAATGATTGGGATTTTATCTTGAGAAATTAGTGAGAAAGTATGAAAATAAATTTATTTTTTCTTATATTCAACAAAATTATGCTTTAATTTCAATCATGCCTGGGTTTTCAGAATGGAGAATAAAGCAACTGATAAATATTTTTGCCTAAGTTTTCCAGTCAAGTCATGTGATAGCAGAGCAGTATATTGTTAGTACATTAAAGTTTGAATTTAACAGTAAACTCTGAAAGGGAGTCATTTTTATAAAAGCTTTCTGGAGCTTTATTCACTTTCTCAAAAGTCTCTCTTTACACTTTGATAAATAAATTATTCTTTCTGAAACAGCTGTCATTTTATCTTGCTTGTCAATTTTCTCAAGTCTCTAACTGGTCTAACACTGTCAGGTTCTCAGTTGGCCAATATTTTGGTGCTTGACTCAGGCAGTTCTTCAACATTACATACTTTTTCAGTTCACTGATTATTTTGTCTTTTTCAAGATCTGCAGTAGATTCATTCATTCTTCCAAAAAAAAGTATTTAATGAGCATCTACCATGTATTCTTTCAGAAGCAGGGATGTAACCGTGAAGAAATCAGTCCAAAAAATCCTTGCGCTCATGGAGCTTACATTCTTGTTTGGGGAGAGAGAGCCCAAACAAAGTGCTATGGAGGAAAATTAGGTGGGAAAGGTGGGAAATGGGATGGGAAGTATGGGATCTGTGCTGGCTTTGGGAGGGAGTTGCAGTTTTAAAAAGAACTGTCTGGTTAGGTGTGTTAAGCATCTTTTACTGTTTAACAAATTGTCATGAGACATAGTGGCTTAGAGCAACAAACATATACTATTTCCCTGTTGTTGTGTGTTAGGAATTTGGAAACAGCATAGTTGGGTGTTTCTGGCTTGAGATCTCTCATGAGGTGGCAGTTAAGACTTCAGTTAGGGCTGTGATTGCATCTGAAAGTTTGACTGGAGCTGGTGGATCCACATCCTAGATGCCTCACTCTGATGCTGCTGGCAAAAGGCTTCAGTTCTTCACTGCTGTTTGCAGGAGGCCCCTCAATGGGGCTGCTGGGGTATCCTTACAGTGTGGCTGTTGGCTTCTCCCAAAACCAGAGATTCAAGGAGGAGCAAGGTGGAGCCACAATGTCTTTGAGCTGGTCTTGGAAGTCACACTCGGTCATTTCCACAATATCCTAGTTATTACAGTTACTGATATTTAACATGGGAGGGGGTGACACAGGGCGTGACTACCAGGAAGCAACAATTGTTGGCACCATGTTGGAGGCTGGCTACCGGAGTGGGCCTCAATGGAAAAATGACCTTGGAGCATCATATTGGCCATGGATTTTCAGATTTCAACATCTGTCAAAGAAAGAAGACTAACAAGGATTTAATAGGCTCAGCTAAATCTAATATAAAGTAGAGAGGGATATTTGTGTGGGAACCAATTTTCTAAGTGTTCAGTTAATTAGTATATATTTTCAGATCATAACACTTCGGCTTCCATCTGTAACTGTGGGCCCTGTATAACAAAACCGAGGCTAATTAGGACCCTTGTGTTGTATTTCACTTAATTTTCACAGGCACCACGAGGGGTAGGTGCTTTTATCTCCATTTTAGAGATAAAGAAATGGAGACTGAGAGAAGGAAAGTGATTTCTCAAGGCCACATAGCTGGCAAGTGACAAAACTAGGATTTGAGTCCATGCATGTCTGGCTGAAAAGTCCACATTCTTTGCACTCTGACACTCTGCCTATCAAAGTGTTATTTCATGTTTCAAATAGCAGGTCATTGGCAACAAATCAGCGAATTCTCTTTTCTCATCTACAGCTTTATCAAGCAGTAAAGGTGAATTCTTGCTAAATGGTGACTTCGTTGTCACAATGTCCAAAAGGGAAATCCGTGTTGGGAATGCTGTGATAGAGTACAGCGGGTCCGACAACGTAGTAGAAAGAATAAACTCCACAGACCGAATTGAACAAGAACTTTTGCTTCAGGTAAAAACTTGGCCATGAGCCCACGACCCTTTTCTTCCACTTGGAGTCACCAGACTGGCAAACATCCTCTCCGTTTTGTCTGCACCTCCCAGGTGTTGTCGGTGGGAAAGTTGTACAACCCCGATGTGCGCTATTCTTTCAATATTCCAATTGAAGACAAACCCCAGCAGTTTTACTGGAACAGTCATGGGCCCTGGCAAGCATGCAGCAAACCCTGCCAAGGTATCTGCTTTTAGGTTGAATTTTGGGGATCTGAGGTTTTCTTTTTGTTTTTGTTTGTTTTTCCAGTTTTATTGAGATATAATTGACATGTAACATTAAGGTATACAACATAATGATTTTATGTATTGCAAAATGATTACCACAATAAGTTTAGTTATCATTCATCACTACGCATAGTTACAAATTATTTTCTTCTTGTGATGAGAACTTTTAAGCTCTGTTCTCTTAGCACCTTTCAAATATACAATACAGTATTGTTAACTGTAATCACCATGCTGTACATTGCACCTCCAGAACTTATTTATCTTATAACTGGAAGTTTGTACCCTGACCACTTCCACCCATTTTGCCTACCTCCCCACCCCCTGCCTCTGGAAACCACCAGTCTGTTCTCTGTTTCCATGAGTTTGGCTTTCTTTTTAGATTTCACATATAAGTGAGATCATATACTACTTGTCTTTCTCTATCTGACTTATTTCACTTTGAGTTATTTTTTTTTTAAAAAAAGGAATTGAGGTGTTTTTAATTTTTTTTTTTTTAAAGAAATAGCCAAATACTTGCAGTGAATAAACCGTTCTATCTGGATGCATTCGCTGATCTCCTTTCTCTGAGTCTGTCTGTCACTTTTGGCTGGCAGGTTGAGATGTTTAAGAGATTCAGGGTGTGTTAGGTTTCCTCATCCTAAGTGGTTTACACACGTGTGTAAAGCCACATAAAATCAGCTCTGCCATTTTGATTTTCCAGAGACGTAGATTTAGTAGTCGTCTTATATGTTATTTATTTTGTTTCCTTCCGCCTAACTTAGGAGGTTGGCAAACTATAACCAGTGGGTCAAATACAGTCCGCTGCCTGCTTTTATAAATAAAGTTTGATTGGAACACAACCACACCAATTTTTTTATGTATTATCTCTGAGTGGTTGTTTTTGCCCTATAATGGCAGAGTTGAGTAGTTGTGACAGAGGTCATGTGGTCCACAAAAGCAAAAGTACTTACTATCTACCCCTTTACAGAAAATGTTTGCCAATCCCTGGTCTAAATAGTTTATGGATTAGATTACTTTCTCTGAATAATTTTTTTCCTCCCTGCTTAGGGGAGCGGAAACGAAAACTTGTCTGCACCAGGGAATCTGATCAGCTTACAGTTTCTGATCAAAGATGCGATCGGCTGCCCCAGCCAGGACCCATTACTGAACCTTGCGGCACGGATTGTGACCTGAGGTGAGGCCGGTGTTTCCTCGTGGTCTTTACTGCTGAGTTGTGAGGGTCTTGTAGGAGGTCTCTGCATGTGAGGAGCAGAAAGAGAAGGGGTTGGTCTGTCGTCCCCCTTCCTTGTGTTTCAGTGAAATGAGCATCAGCCAATTTCCCATCCCTCTGAAACTGATTATCTAAGACATATGCCTGCAGATTCCTTGTTCTTCTTCTAAGAATTAAAAATAGCTAACAGAGTACAGCACTTGCCAAAAAAAGTTCTCGTTTGACCCTCACAACTCACTACGTAGGTGTTATTATGATTGAATTGCATCTTCTGCAAAAGATTGGTTTGAAAGTCAACAGAAAAGGGGGAAAATTCATCCCTCAAAATATCTGTAATGTTCTGTATCCACCCAGAGTGTATAAGAACCAGGAGAAGAACTCTTACGCACATGAAAGTTGCAATGCACTAAGGTAGGGTCATAGAAGGAACTAGAAGAAAATCTATATACAGATATCTAGCTATGCAAACAATTCTGTATTTAAGAAAAGTATGAAATCTGAGGCAAGAAATGTTGGATGAGTGGAGAATTCTAAAGCTTTCCCATTTGCCTGCAAGGTTGACTGTGTCGTGTTTGAATATTAGGTAGCCTGGGGGTTGCATTATATAGTCTGCATGTGAGTTAAATGCAGATAAGATGAGTTGGTGCTTTATCCTCCTTTCACAGAAGAGAAATCAGTGTCAAGCAGTATGGGAACTTGTTAAGGTCTCACTATTCATAAGTAGCAAAGTGAATACTGGAGCATTTTGCAGGTTCCACATCACCATGCCAAATTCTGTCAAGTGGTGTTGGCAGCCTGTGGTGCTGGAGTGAAGATTCTGAGGCACTCTCAAGGTTCTGACAGAAAAGAGGAGTGCTGTGATCAGTTAGTAATGTCTGTCAGGGGACTAGAGGAGGAGACATGGCACAAAGGCCACATCTTTGCCAGTCCTGACCTGAAGGCTCTGACTGCAAAGTCCTGGCTCTTTCCACTGCACTACACTTCCTCTCTACAGTGTCACTGACCTGCTTGCTCGTTGGCTTGTTGGAAAGCATTGACAGAAGTCACTGTAGAAAGAAAAAACCCAAGACATTAAAAGGCAGACATTTTTACTAGGCAGTATTAGTTCTTGTTGTAGGTAATGTCCGTATAAAACCACTGCTTCAACCAATTGAGTTAAATTAGAGTTAAAGTTCTTTTCAGAAAAATAATTAGTTAACTAATTGTTGAACTGAATTAATCACTAAAGTTTAGGGGGAAAACATTGAATTGAGGTGGATTCCTTGAGGCACAACCTCAATAAATTGGGAAAGGTGACATTTTCACACTAGCCTTATGTGAAATTATCACTGATAATGATAATATCATATTACTACTAATAATTAGTTAATAGTAATTAATATTAGTAATATTAATTTTATTCGGAGTGGTAACTACTCTGAAAATAATAGAGTCAGTCATTTACTAAGAACTATTTTTAACAGTTATATATTATCCTATTAATAGTCTTGTGTTGGGGCCGGCTCCGTGGCCGAGTGGTTAAGTTCGCGCGCTCCGCTATGGCGGCCCAGGGTTCGGATCCTGGGCGCAGACATGGCACTGCTCGTCAGGCCACGTTGAGGCAGCGTCCCCCAACAACCCACAACTATAAGGACCTGCAACTAAGATATACAACTGTGTACAGGCGGGGTTTGGGGAGATAAAGCAGAAAAAAAAAAAAAAGATCGGCAACAGTTGTTAGCTCAGGTGCCAATCCTTAAAAAAAAAAAAAGGAAGATTGGCAAGAGTTGTTAGTCCACGTGCCAATCTTTAAAAAAGAAAAATAGTCTTGTATTAATGGGATTGTTCTTATATTATCTTATTATCTTATATATGTATATAATCTTATGCTATTAATATAGTTATATTTGTTGTTAGTGCCATCAAGTCGATTCTGACTTCTAGCGACCCTGTGCACAGCAGAGGGAACCCTGCCCAGTCCTTTTGGAGCACCTTCTCACCTTCCAGTGCTGTTATCAGGCAATGTTCCACTGCTATTCATAGGGTTTTCATGGACAATTTTTTCACAAATGGATGGCCAGGTCCTTCCTGGTCTGTCTTGGTCTGGAAGCTCCACTGAAACCTGTTCACCATGGGTGACCCTGGTGGTATTTGAAATATCACTGGTGTTGCTTCCAGCATCACAGCAACACATAGCCACCACTGTGTGGATATATAGGGTATATAGCCTATGTAATTCATGTCCTATTCATTCCTCAAACAACACAATGACTAGAATTATCATTAGCCCCACTTTACAAAGAAGGAAAACAGAGGCTGAGAGAAATAAAGCAAATTGCCCGAGGTCACACAACTCATTAGTGAAGGAGCAGGATTCAAATGGCATCTATCTGACCCTGGAGCCTATACTATTAAACCCTAGGAGAAAGCTGTTTTCATTTTTAATTCAATCCTAATGATGAGTGACGCTCATTGATCCTCTTTCATGTAGCTCTTCTTCCTTTGTGAAAAGAAATAACTCCCAGGAGTTTTTGGCCCCATCTCTGTTCGTACCTTACTTGGACCCTTTAGCGGGCATTTCTCACTGGCTGAATCAGACTGGGCTGGTAGAGTCTCAGGTGATAAATGCAGATATTGTGCAACTCCCACCCATAGTGCTAGGCATGCTCTTATAATCTCAGGGAAGACAAGTTTGTACAAAGCGTTTCGAGGAATAGAACATGACCATAAAAAAATAAAGATTCTTTAAGAACCCTGTTTAAAGTTTACCCAGGGAGCACCAGTTTGGGGGTGGAGATAATGTTTGAACTGTTACTTTGAGAAACTAATATTTTTCACTTCAAACAGAGCTCTAAGTTAAGCCACAATTTAGTTTGTGACGATGCTGGCTGATCTGAGGTTCTCCAAAGTTTCCCCTGCACTGGAAGCCTTCAGGTATAAAACAGAAATCAAGCAAATTTTACAAAGCGAGTGCACTGAAAGGTAGCCTCGAATCCATAAGAGTTTTATGCAGAATTATACAGAAGATCTCAACTGGATTTGTCTTCCAACTTTGTATTATTGGTTTATGTGAAGTTAACACGATACTTGGCTGGAGAATAAAACACCAAGGGTAATAATAATAACAATAATAGTAATAGCTACTTTCCTTGAGGGTCTGCCATGTGTGTTAAATGCTCTGCACGCCTTGCCTCATTTCCTCTTCCTAGTAGCGCTGTGAAATGGATCCTGTTTTCCCCCATTTCACAGATGAGGAAGCTGAGGCTCGATGAGGTTAAGTGACCTGCTGAGGGTCACTTAGCTAATAAGTGTTAGAGCTTGTCTTCATACCCAGATCTTTCTGATTCTGTAACTCATCCTCTGATTTTTATTAAAAATCATTTTGTAATTCTTAGGGAAAGCCAGAGCTTAAAGTCTTTTCATTTCATCTAGTAGGTGTGTCAAAGATGCTATTCTAAATTCCCCATTTAGAGAAAGTCACCTTTTTTTTTATACTTAATTTAAAAAAAAAATACTGAAACTCCACTGAGACCAAAGGAAGATAGCAGCTCAGGGAACAGGCGTGGATGATAATAGTGTCTCCGGCTGATTAAAGAAAAGAAGGAGAAGGAATTATGATCATGTTTTTGGTAGAAATGTCTATGGTAGAAGTGACAGAACTCAGGGGTAAGAATTAAGAAAAAGAGAGAAAAAGGAGTTTAGGATTAGCTTAGAAAGCATCATAACTAGACAGATGCACGCTCACATCTGCAACTAAATAGAAGATTGTGTTTGTCATCATTCAAACTCATATTTTCGTGACTTTTATGGATTATTGGAAAAATAAAGTTGTTCACTGAAAAACATACAAAGACGCAAACTGAGCCCAAAGAAGATGTTCTGTGTTTCTTCTGTCAACCTGACAGTCGATGCAATTGTAATTTGTACTAATTATTGCCGAGTGGCTGTTGGAAAATTGAAAGACTGGAGAGGGGATTGTTAACTGGTCAAACTCTAAAATGGATTTTCCCAAAGTGTGTTAGTGAAACACTAGTTCCGTGAGATGATCCGTGGCAGACCAGTATATTTGAGAAGACGTACTATCTCCTCCCCTAGGTGGAGATTCATAATGCTGATTAAGATTTTGAAGACCCTGAGAAGTTCTGCAAAATAGAAACCTGCTTAAGTCAGGAGTTCCTAAAATTATTTAATGCCACAATGTCCCACACACCCACAGAGACAGACATATTTTTTCCATTTTCACTTTAACAAACACTTTGCTTTTCTGAAGTATAGTAACAAAATACAATTGTTACGTGAAATGAACTGAATGAATTCAGAACACTGAAGTTAAGACGACCTTTCAAGGAGAGAATAAGAACCAGAGGACAGCATTTTGAGAAGAACTTTTCTAAGGCAGTGCTATGACCTTTCCACAGACTTCCAGGTTCTCCCCTCAGATTCTAGGGATTGTGTGAATGTCAGAGAGATTCCACTATACTTTTCCAACCTGAGCTGCTGGTGTATTTTCTTCTGGGGACAGGATACCTTCCTCCCTCATCCAGGATGGAAAATAACCTTTCCACAAGGAAACGGTAATGAAGGCAAAGAGAAGGTAGCCAAGAATCAAAGGGCAGATGAAAGTTCCAGATGCCTCTGTTGAATTGGTCCACGTGTTTGCCTCACTTCCTTAGGGAAGTGAGAGTTTGCCCAAATTTAACTTTGACAGGATGAGATAAAGCATTGTTTTACAACCCCTCATTTAGCATGTTCCGGTTAGAACAAAATCCCCAAAGTACTATGTCACTCTAACGGAAAATCTCGGTAGCCCACTTTACATGCCAAATGTGAAAATAGGTCAACTCTGACCTACTTTCGAGCATTTGTGAGAAATTCCAAGATAAGCACGTGCCTAGTACTTGCCTTTTCTGGAGTCCTCCCCCTGGACAGGTATGGATGGAAGAATGCTTAGGGCATTGGTGTTCGGCAAACCCCCGAATTTCTGAGCAGTAGAGAATTAACAATCAAGAGTGATTCAAATGAAGTTTATAAAGGAATTATCCTTTTTGGATTGCTCAATTTAATCAACAAAATATGTTTCAAGCTCATTTATTTAGACTGTTGTATTCAGTTTAAGCATGTTTTTCTTTTTAAATTTAAGCACTGACCATGTTCCTGCGGCATTAAAAGAACCAGTCTATTTATAAGCACATACTGATTACCTACTGTGTGCCAAGAAAGGTTTATTATATGTCCTAGGAGTATGAAGGTGCCAATGATTTGTAGATTCAAATCTAATTTTCAATGTGTATAATTGGGTGACGGGGAGAATGAATAGGTGGAACCTAGAGGATTTTTAGGGCCGTGAAAATACTCCAAATGATCCTATCATGATGGATATATGTCATTATACATATGTCTAAACCCGCAGATTATATAATATCAAGAGTGGACCCTAATGTACACTATGGACTTTGGGTGACAATGATGTGTCAACGTAGGTTCATCAATTGTAACAAATGTACCATCTGGTAGGAGGTGTTGATAGTGGGAGGCTATGCATTTATGGGGACAAGGGTATATAGGATATCTCTGTGCTTTTCTCTCAGTTTTGCCATGGACCTAAAACTGCTCTTAAAATAATAAATTCTTTTTAAAAAAATGTATAATTGAGTTGTATAGACTATGGTCCATGTTTTCAAGGAACTTACAGTCTTTATTCACAGATAATAATGTACAATTTAGCACACTTGAAATTCACAATTACAGTCCAAATTATTTATTCCTTTGTTAATTCACAGAATGTCCATTGACACTGTCCAGCACAGGCCCACATAAAGGAGGTTTCCAGGGATGGTTTCCAACAGGGGTTCCCTGTTAGAAGCAGCCGACTTGATAGATGAAATGCTGGGTTGTGTGAACCTTTTAAATATAAAATTAGGTTTTTTGCTCTGTTGAATTCCAATGTTTTTTCCTTTTTGGTTGCTTGAATTTCAAATTGACTGTATCAGGGGAGAATCTTCAGAAAGATAGAACCTCCAGCTATTACTCTGTAACTTCCATGTACATTGGCAGCCATGAAAAATACATGGATGTGTTGGTTTAAAATTGAATTTCAGTAACCGACTGTGGCTTTGAGTTTCATGGTATTTTAGTTAAGGAAGAAAAAAGAACTCAATTCTTCCACCAGTTGAATGTAGATAAAACATATATATTTAACAAAAATGTTGGTTTCTCGCCATTGTTTATGCACAGGTGGCACGTTGCCAGCAGGAGTGAATGTAGTGCCCAGTGTGGCTTGGGTTACCGCACATTAGACATCTACTGTGCCAAATATAGCAGGCTAGATGGGAAGACCGAGAAGGTTGATGACAGCTTTTGCAGCAGTCACCCCAAACCCAGCAACCGGGAGAAATGCTCAGGAGAATGTAACACTGGTGGCTGGCGCTATTCGGCTTGGACTGAAGTAAGTTGGTTCTCACTCAAAGAGAGTCTTCTTCTTGAACACTTAGTCTGATTAGTTGATTGTGACTAATCAACTAATACACTGGTTAGAACTGCATTGAGAATCCCCATTTAGGCTGTATGGAAAAGGGTACCATGATTGATTTATAATGCCTGACCCCATTCAAGCTCTATGAAAAAGAGAACCATGATCAATTTGTAATGTCTGACATGGGCGTGGCATATGGAAAATTGGGAGTGGTGGAATAACCCAGCCAATCACTTTTTCAACACCCCACAGGCCAATTTTATTTTCCTATGCCAATTCGCTAATATTGTCTTTAATATAAACCTGAAAAATAAATTGGTGACATGAACAGATACCCCCAAAATGACAACTAGAATTGACCAGGGTTGGTTGGTTGGTTGGTTGGTTGGTTCTTAAGGGCTGGAAGAGACAAGCAAGCATGGCCAGGATCTTGAGCATGCTTGATAAGAAACTCAGCAACAGTTCTATTTAGTTTTTTGTCCTTTCAGTGTTCTAAAAGCTGTGACGGTGGAACCCAGAGGAGAAGGGCCATTTGTGTCAACACAAGAAATGATGTACTGGATGATAGCAAATGCACACATCAAGAGAAAGTCACCATTCAGAGGTGTAATGAGTTCCTTTGTCCACAGTGGAAGTCGGGAGACTGGTCGGAGGTGAGATGGGAGGGCTGTTATTTCCCCTTAGGTCATCTCTGAGACTCTAATTCTGAGTATTCCCTGGTCTGTTCAAAGCTAAACCTGCTGCACCTTTTTCCTACCTCCCCTTGAGGAAAAAACAACTCCAGTGCTTCACCTGCTCTGTGACTGTTGTACTGGACGTGACTGGTCCACTGGCAACCTCAGAGGCACAGTGGGTTTGGCTGGGTCGCCCACCATAGTAGCTTCTTTTGGTGATTTTGGAGTTCTAGTCCCTCACCTTCCCTCTTCTTTGAACCCTAGCTAAGTTGCTAGGAAAAGGAAATCAGGGCTTTATTAACTATAAAGCTGTATTGGCTTAGATCTGCAGTAAAAAATGAGGTTTCCTACTTCCTCATCTCTAAAATAAGAGAATAAGAGGGAGCTGTCTGACTTACCCATCTAGTTGCTAGTGAAAAACTTGGAAAAAAGAGAAAAGCTCAGGCTGAGTCTTCCAGATTTATGCCTTTCTCATCCCTTAGCTGATGAAGCAGGAGGCAAACCCTCCATTGCTTAGCACAAGTGGCCCCAGGACAGCAAGAGAAAGAAGGCAGAGCTTCTTCCTTGCTTTTTTGGTGCAGTGTTAGTACTCACTATCATCATAGCCCAGTGAGATTCTCACCAGGCAGGTGACTCCCTCCACCTTCCTTCCGGGAGAGCAAGTAGAAGGGAAGCAAAGTTCTCTTATTTATGGGCCAGGTCAGGAATGTGGGGAAAAACACGTTTCCCTGCTCCAGCTTCTACGTGCATTCCCTTATCTCATCCACAACATCAGATAGAATGTGAATTTTTGAAGGATGCTATTAATGCCTATGAAATGGCAGACAAGTAACAGTGCGTGCAGTTAACAAGGTCTGATTCCTGGACAAATTAACAACAAGCCTAGTACTTTTGTTCCCTGTTAACAGGCTGCCTTAGCTTAAACTGTAACATTTGGTTTAAAAAAACATGAAAGAAGGTATTGGGTTTAGGTTTTACTTGGATAGCTAGTACTAGCTAAAATGTCATTTCAAATTAAGTAATAGACCTTTGCAAGAATGCTTAATAAAATAAAGGTGGAGAACATCAAACTGTATATTCAGTATGATCCAACCTTCCTTAGATAAAAAGACTGGGAAGAAAATAGTAAAATGTCAGTAACAATTATCCCTAGGTAATGATATTTTTGGGTCATTGTATTTTTTCTCTTTTATATTATGCTGTATTTTTTAAATTTGCTACAGTGATCATGGGTAATAATAATGGTTACATTTAGCATTTATTAAATGAACGTTTGCTAAGCACTTTATTTGCTAAGCACTCATTTAGTTTTCACCATTCTTTGCAGTAGGCACTATTGTTATCCCCATTGCACAGATGAGAAAATTGAGGTACAGAGAGAACTTGACTTAGTATCCATAGCTGGTTGTATTGGTATTAAAACCCAGATTGGCATGACTCACCAATTCCCCACACTTAACTCCTATGCTAGTAAACCATGAATGCTGTTTTTCCGTATTTCAGAGCATGGTGGTGGGTTGAGTTTATTCCGTGCTTGAAACTGCCCCAGAGCCTTTATAAATACAGAGTGAATGAATGAGTGAACAAATGAATGAATGAAAAGAATGAGCCTCGATGTATTTACAAATTGCATGAGAAAGAGCAATTGCTGTGGGGAAAAAAGCACACCTGTTCCTGCTAATCAATGAATAACCCCCAGGACCTACAACACATTGTTCAAAAATGACTCTAACTGGCTGTGCTTTTTATTACAGTGCTTGGTCACCTGCGGAAAAGGGCATAAGCACCGCCAGGTCTGGTGTCAGTTTGGCGAAGATCGATTAAATGATAGAATCTGTGACCCTGAGACCAAGCCAGCCTCCATGCAGACCTGTCAGCAGCCAGAATGTGCGTCCTGGCAGGCAGGTCCCTGGGGACAGGTATTTTGAATGATAAAGTTCTTAACTACATTCTTTCTTCTTATCTGGAGAGGGCTTGCAGAGGTGCATTCCAGTGGCCTGGGTTTAACTGCTGTGTCTTGCGGCTTGCGCTATACCTCCATGGCGCCTGGTCAAGCACAAGAAACTCTGCAACCATTTTGCCCCGCTTCCGAGGGTTGCGGCTTGCCCTGCTGGAACTGATTATTCCCTTTACAGACCCACGTGCATGTCTTTGCCCTTGGGTTAGAACTGTAGCTTGAGCACAGGAGCATTTGAGCAAATTCACAGGAGATCTCGTGTCTGGTTGATGTTATCTCCCAGCGTGCCGCTGTGAGTCTGTCACAGAATGGGATCCAGCACCAGTGTCTTTGGCAGGAGGGTCTGGACTGGGATTTGAAAGGGGTGTTTTGGCTCCCAACATCACGATTCCAAAGCTTACCTCTCATAAAGAAGTCAGACTCTTCAAAGAGAATTAATTAGATCAAAGGTTGCAGAAGCATCTCGCTTTGAAAGAATCTTTTCCAAGTTCCCTAGTCTGCAGGTTCCACAGTCTTAACTTGAACCATTCTTAAAGGAGAGAGTGAAAGTCTCCCTTGGGCTTGCATTTGAGAAGCCACTGCTCTTGGAATTACATCCTTCCTAATATAGAAGCAAAAGCGTTCTGGGTATTATTTAAACAGCCCTCTGAGTTCCCAAGAGAAGCAGAGCAGCTGTCTGCTGTCACTTACGTAATCTCGTGAAGAATGACTCTCCCTCCACCCTGTCTAGCCACAGCCACAGCCACTTCAGTCCTCCAGCTTATGTCTTCATTTCCAACATACATGCGATAAATGGGAGCTGCTTTATTACTACTCACCCTTACAATTTCTGTCATTAACATTAACACTCTCCTGAATCCTCCCCATTACACAGCAGCCCCAATCAGTATGGCTGATCATGTCTGATCGCGCTGAATAAGCAGGGAGAGTCCATACACACTTTTAAATCTTGCCTCCTGTTTGTCCACATCTGCGTAACTCTTGGAGAATAGCAAGAAGAAGAGAGCACAGCTCAGGGTCACTGTTAAGATTTGAATATAGCATCTTTTAGAACTGACGGACCTATTTTTTTATCCATGTCTACACCAGGCCAATCCTAGCCAGAGATTTGTTCTTCCTTTGACTGAACATGGAATTCAGGGTAACAAACACTTTTTTTTTTTTTTGAGGAAGGTTAGCCCTGAGCTAACTACTGCCAGTCCTCCTCTTTTTTGCTGAGGAAGCCTGGCCCTGAGCTAAAATCGTGCCCATCTTCCTCTACTTTATAAAATCGTGCCCATCTTCCTCTACTTTATATGTGGGACGCCTACCACCGCATGGCATGCCAACGGTGCCGTGTCCGCACCCGGGATCCGAACCAGCGAGCCCCGGGCCGCCGAAAAGCGGAACGTGCACAACTTAACCGCTGCGCCACCGGGCCGGCCCCAGCAAACACTTTTAAAAAATATTATTTGAGAGTAATTCATGTTCATAAGGGAAATTTTGCAAAATATAATTTAGCAAAAAGTAAGTAAACTAAACACACTCCTAACTCTATATGTAGAGATTACTGGTGTTAATATGTTTATGATTTTCTTCTAACATTTGAAAACTAATATTAGGATTGTACTTTGTCTATTGTTTTTGAATTGAAGGAAAACTCATATCAAAATTAACCATTTTAAAGTGAACAAATCAGTGGCATTTAATACCTTCATGATTTTGCGTAACCACCACCTCTATCTAGTTCCAAAATATTTTCATCACCCCAAAATACCCATTAAGCAGTTATTCCCCTTTCCCTTTTGTCCCTGCAGCCAACAATCTACTTTCTACTCCACTGATTTACATATTCTGAGTATTGCGTATAAATAGAATCATCCAGTATGTGACTTTTTTTGTGTCTGCGTTCTTTCACATAGCATGATGTTTTCAAGGTTCGTCCACGTTGTAGCACATATTTTTACTTCATTACTTTTTATGGCTGTATAATATTTCATTGTATGGATATAGGACAATTTGTTTATCCATTCATCCCTCAATGGACATTTGGGTTGTTTGTACCTCTTGGCTATTGTGATTAGTGCTGCTGTGAATATTCGTGTGTGAGTATTTGTTTTAGTACCTGATTTCAGTTCTTTGGGGTATATATCCCATGGGTTGCCTTTTCACTCTGCTGATAGTATCCGTTGATGCACAAAAGTTTTTAATTTTGATGATTTTGTTGCCTGTGCATGTGAGGTCATATCCAAGAAGTCATTAACAAATGACACCAGGAGTGGTGTCACTGGATCATATGGTAGTTCAGTGCTTAATTTTTAACTACCATATGGTTCCCCACAGAACCTGTACCAGTTTACATTCCTACCAGCAATACCCAAGGGTTCCAATTTCTCCACATCCTCACCAACACTTGTTATTTTCCCGCTTTTTAATTTTGGCCCTCCTAGTGGGTGTGAATGGTATCTCATTACGATTTTGATTTGTATTCCCCTAATGGCTAATGTTGTTGAGCATCTTTTCATGTGCTTATTGGCCATTTGTCTGTCTTTCTTGGAGAGATGTCTATTCAAGTACTTTGCCTATTTTTTAAAAATTTGTAATTGTGGTAAAATACACACAACATAAAATTTACCATCTTAACCATTTTTAAATGTACACTTCAATAGTGTTAAATATATAGACATACCTCGTTTTATTGCACTTTGAAGATATTGCATTTTTTACGAGACCCTCCACCAGCAAAAAGATTACAACTCACCGAAGGCTCAGATGATAGTTAGCATTTTTTAGCAGTAACATATTTTTAAATTAAGGTATGTACATTGTTTTTTTAGGCATAATGCTGTTGTACATTTAGTAGACTACAGTATAGTGTAAACATGACTTTTATATGCACTAGGAAACCAGAAACTTTGTGCGACTCGCTTTATTGCAGTGGTCTGGAACTGAACCTGCAATATCTCCAAGATATGCCTGTATTTACATTATTGTACAACCAATACCAGAACTTTCTCATCTTGCAAAATGAAAACCCTACCCATTAAACAACTCCCCATTTTCCCTTCCCTAGTTCCTGACAACCACCATTCTACTTTCCGTCTCTATGAATTTAACTACTCTGGATAGTTCATAGAAGTGGAATCATATAGTATTTGTCCTGTTGTGACTGGCTTATTTCGTTTAGCATAATGTCCTGAAGGTTCATTCATGTTGTAGCAAGTGTCAGAATCTTCTTCCTTTTTAAGGCTGAATAATATTCCATTATATGTATACACCACACTTTGTTTATCCATTCCTCTAACAATGGACATTTGGGTTGCTTTCACCTTTTAGCTATTGTAAATAATGCTGCTATGAACATGAGTGTAGAAATACCTCTTCAAGACCCTGCTTTCAGTTCTTTTGGATATATATACCCAGGAGTGGAATTCCTGGATTATATGACAATTCTATGTTTAATTTTTTGAGGAACAATCATACCATTTTTCATGGTAGCTGCACCATTTTACATTCTCACCAGCAATGCATAAGTGTTCCAGTTTCTCCACATCCTTGTCAATGCATGTTTTTTTTAATTTGTTTGTTTTTAATAATAGCCATACTAATGGGTTCAAAGTGGTATTTCATTGTGGTAGGATTTTTTTTTAAGACTTTTTTTATTGAAGTAGAATTGACATATAACCTTATATTAGTCATTGTGGTTTTGATTTATATTTCCCTACTGAGTGGTGATGCTAAACGTCTTTTCATATGCTTCTTGGCCATTTGTGTATCCTCTTGGGGAAATATCTATTCAAGTTCTTTTCCCATTTTTAGATAATTTTAATTATGGTAAAAAAATACTAAGATAAAATTAACTATCTTAGTCATTTTTAAATGTAGAATTTAGTAAGTGTTCCTTTTCCCATTTTTTAATCAGGTTGTTTGTTTTGTTATTGTTGCTTTGTAGGAGTTATTTATGTTCCTTTATCATATATATGGTTTGCACATATTTTCTCCCATCCCATGGGTTGCCTTTTCACTCTGCTGATAGTATCCGTTGATGCACAAAAGTTTTTAATTTTGATGATTTTGTTGCCTGTGCATGTGAGGTCATATCCAAGAAGTCATTAACAAATCCAATGTCATTAAGCTTTTCCACTATGTTTTCTTCTAAAAGTTTTGAATTTTTAGCCCTTATGTTTGGGTCTTTGATCCATTTGGGATGAGTCTTTTTATATAGTGTGAAGTAGGAATCCAACTTCATGCTTTTGAATGTAGCTATCCATTTGACACACCACTGTTTGTTGAAGGGACTATTCTTTTCCTGTTGAATGGTCTTGGCACCTGTGTTGAAAAATCACATGGCCGTAGATGTATAAGTTTATTTCTGGACTCTCGATTCTATTCCATTAGTGTGTATAACTATCCTTATGCTGGTACCACACTGTTTTGGTCACTGTATCTTTGTGGTAAGTTTTAAAATTGGGAAGTAGGAGTCCTCAACTTTGCTATTTTTTTTTTTTCAATATTGTTTTGGCTATTTTGGGGTCTCTCACCACTCATAAGAATTTGAAGATCAGCTTTTCCATTTCTGCAAAAATGTCATTAGGATTTTGATTGAGATTGCATTAAATCCATGTATCAATTTGGGGTGTATTGCCATCTTAATGATATCAAGTCCTCCGAACCATGAACACGTAATATCTTTCTATTTATTTAGGTCTTCTTTAATTTCAACAATGTTTTGTAGTTTTCAGTGTAGACATCTTTCATCTCCTTGGTTAAATTTGTTCTGAAGTGTTTTATTCTTTTGGATGCTATTGTAAATGGAATTGTTTACTTAATTTTCTTTTTCAGATTGTTCATTGCTGGTGTATAAGAACACAACTGATTTTTGTGTTCATCTTGTACACTACAACTTTGTTGAATTCATTTACTAGCTCTTTTTTTATGTGTTCATGGATTCTCTAGGATTTCTATATATAGGATGACGACATCTGCAAATAGAAATAGTTTTACTTCTTCCTTTTCAATTTGTGTGCCTTTTATTTCTTTTCCTTGTTTAATTGCTCTGACTAGAACATAGAATACAATGTTGAATAGGCAATAGTGAAAGCAGGCATTCTTGTCATGTTCCTGATCTTAGGGGAAGAGCTTTCAGTCTTTCATCACTGAGTATGATGTTAACTGTGGGTTTTTTATAAGTGCCCTTTATGGTGTTGAGGAAGTTCCCGTCTAGTCCTTGTTTTCTGAATGTTTTTATCATGAAAGACTGTTGCATTTTGTCAAATGCTTTTTCTGTGTTAATTGAGATGATCTTTTTTTTTTTCCTATTCGTATGGTATATTGCATTGATTGATTTTCTTATTTTGAACCATCCTTGCACTCCTGGGATAAATCTCACTTGGTTGTGATGTGTAATCCTTTAATATGCTATTGGCTTCAGTTTGCTAGTATTTTGTTGAGGATTTTTGCATCTATATTTATAAGAGATGCTGGTCTATAGTTTGCTTTTTTCTCTTTTTGTGCTATCCTTGGCTTTTGATATCAGAGTAATGCTGATCTCATAGAATCAATTAGGAAATGTTCCTTCTTAAATTTTTTTGAAAGAGTTCGAGAAGGATTGATGTTAATTCTTCTATACATATTTGGTAGAATTCACCAGTAAAGCCATCTGGTCCTAGACTTTTCCTTATTGGGAGATCTTTGACTACTGATTTGATCTCTGATCTCTTTATTTCTTATAGATCTGTTGAAATTTTCTATTTCTTCTTGAGTCAGATTTTGTGATTTGTATGTTTCTGTTAATTTGTGTATATTTGGTAATTTGTGTTTTTCATCCAGACAGCCTAATATGTTGGTATATTATTGTTCATAGTACTCTCATAATCCTTTTGTATTGCTGTAGATTCCGTATCAATATCCCCACATTCATTTCTGATTTTAGTTACTTGCCCATCTTCTCTTATTTTTTTAGTCAGTCTAGGTAAAGGTTTGTCAGTTCTGTTGATCTTCTTAAAGAGCCAACTTCTAGTTTTGTTGGTTCTGTTGTTTTTCTATTCTCTATTTCATTTATCTGTATTCTAATCTTTATTATTTCCTTCCTTCTGGTAGTTTTGTGTTTAGTTTGCTCTTTGTTTTCCAGTTCCTTAAGGTATTAAATTAGGTTATTGGGACTGGCCCTGTGGCTGAGTGGTTAAGTTCACACACTCCGATTCAGCAGCCCAGGGTTGCAGCGGTTCAAATCCTGGGCACAGATCTAGCACCACTCATCAAGCCATACAGAGGCAGTGTCCCACATAGCACAACCACATTGCAGGACCTACAACTAGAGTATACAACTATGTACTGGGGGGCTTTGGGAGGAGGAATAACAAAAGAAAGAAGATTGGCAATGGATGTTAGCTCAGTGTCAAGCTTTAAAAAAAAAAGAAAAGTTAGGTTATTGATTTGGGATTTCTTCTTTATTAATGTATGTGTTTACAGATATAAATTTCTCTCTGATCACTGTTTTTGCTGCGTTTTTATATTTATTAAAACATCCATTTTATGTGTTATGTTTGTTTTTATTCAACTCAAAGTATTTTCTAATTTCCTTTATGATTTCTCCTTCAACCCAAAGGTTAAGACTGTGTTGTTTAATTTCCACGTACTTGTAAATTTTCCAATTTTCCTTCTGTTATTGCTTTCTAGCTTCATTTCATGGTGGTCAGAGAAGATACTTCGTGGGGTTGCAGTATTTTAAAATTTATTGAGATTTGTTTTGTGGCCTAATATATAGTCTGTACTGGAGAACGTTCCATGTGCATTTGAGAGAATATGGTAGGGGGTAAGCAAAAATGCCACAACACTTTCTTACTCAAATTTGGCGACTTCTTTCTTCATTAAGCACTCACTTAGTTACTGTTAAGTTTTTGATTTGATTCCAGACTTCCAAAAAAGTTGATTCTGCCAGTTTTTGCCAGCTTAATGGTTGCTTCAGTGGAGGGATCAATTCTTGGAGCTCCCTGATCCACCATTTCCATGACATCACTCCCTCTACTTATTGTTTTTTAGACTGCTTTTTAAATCTGACACTCAGTCTTTTAGTGGCTACATTGTTTTCTTTACGACTTGTATGCCATGGTGCATTTAACTAACCTTGGGTTGTTGCATACTTAGGTTGTTTCTAATATTTTGCCTTTTATGAATAATATTGCAAAGACTATTCTTGTACAAAAATATTGACACAAACTCGGATTATTTCCTTAGGAAACTTGTCCAGAAAGCAAATAAGATCATATAACTCTATTAAGTACTTATTTTAGCCGCAGAACTCTGCTAGATATAGTGTGAAAGATGTAAAAATGATTGAAATGCTCACCCCTCCTTTCAGGGGTTCATAGTCAAGGAATTGAAATCCTACAAATATAATTCCAATGGGGAAGGAGAAATAATTACAATCATCATCGTGATAATTGATCAACATAATTTGCACAGAATAGGATTGCCCACGTTTATCTAATTTCTTTGGGTTCCAGCCCTTTGGCCCACTATTATGGAAATATTTTATTCTCTTGAAGAATGCTATGGGGAAAGTAAGGGAAAAAGAAAATTTGCTGAATTGCCTAGACTCTTTGTTTTATTTCTTTCCCCCAGTGCAGTGTCACTTGTGGACAGGGATACCAGCTAAGAGCAGTGAAATGCATCATTGGGAGTTACATGTCAGTGGTTGATGACAATGACTGCAATGCAGCCACTAAACCAACTGATACCCAGGTAAGTCTCCTTTATCCAACTCAGTTATTGGCTTTGGGTACCAAGGTGCCAAAACTCCTAGCAGTTCGGTCAAAATCGAAGTGCTTTCATAGGTAAGTATGTAGGTAGAGAAAACAGTTAATTAAATTGTTCTGGATTTACTTATTTGTTACATTTAGAATCTAATATTTTGATGTACTAGTTTTGTTCTTTTCTGGTTCTTTGAAGTGTATGTAGGTTTGATTCTGATTCTTATTGGATGCCAAATGTTGATTGTTTGGTCTTTTATTCTTAAACTCAGAATTTTTTTTTAATGATTTCAGTGTAGGGTTCAGCAAATAGTATCATATGTTCAGGCAGCAGTGTGCTGAAGGTGGCTCGTTCCAGCTTATAAGAGATGATTGGTAAATTTTAAGGAATTTTTCAAGCTAGTTGTTAAATATAGCCATTTTTTTAATTAAGATTATGATAGTTTACACCCTTGTGAAATTTCAGTTGTACATTATTGTTAGTCATGTTGTGGGTATACCACTTCACCCTTTGTGGCCTCCCCCCACCCCCCCTTTTTCCCTGGTAACCACCGATCAGTTCTCCTTGTCTATATGTTAACTTCCACCTATGAGTGGAGTCATACAGAGTTCATCTTTCTCTGTCTGGTAAATATAGCCATTATTAAAAATTGAAAATATCAATCTATCATTAAATAGATGATATTATAAACTAAATTGATAAATACTCAAAACTCATCACCTAATTATTTTACTGCATTTTACTATTATCAATGCTCTTGCAGTTATTTACATTTGTAGGTATCTGTGTGGTGGAAATACCGTATACTGTGAGCTACTGCATATCTCTTCCCAACTCTGTGCTCACTGACATCAAGTTGGCCATGGTGAGAATATTTACACCACAGAAATCAGCAAATGCTATAATGCAGGGTTTAATTTATTGTTTTGTTGATTGTTTAGACTTAAGAAAGTGATAGAGAAACCATTAATAATGCAGATTAAACTTAAAAGAGTGTCTGCAACTGTTACATTGTAAATAATACAAAAATTAAGAAAATATTTTTTCTGGTATTTGAAAATAATTATCTGGTTCAGCAAAGAAAGCATTCACATCAATGATGAATGCATAAAGTTCTGACATACATCTTCATTGTCTTATTTTTATCTTACTCTTAAATGTAAACAAATATCAACTAACATTCATGTCAGAACCTACAGTTGTCCAGCAATTATAACCATAGTTTGGCAACAGATTCAAGAGTTCAGCAAAAAGTCAACAAAAGTATTCTGTGAGAATCAATCAGCTTTATGGAACCCAAAATAATGAATTGTGTATTTTATTATAATTTGTAAATTGTGTGCTACGTATTCTTTATATCAGTAAAATTTATAATAAACAAGCATGTATAGGTATATATGTGCATGTAATATATGTGTGTTTGTGTATACATATATATCTACACACGTGCATACTGTTTTTCTCAAGAGAGCTAGTTGCCAGCACTCTATCTACATAGGCCTTGATTTTGACATCATTTATGTAAAGGGAATATGTGAAGAGAAGACTTGGGTTTGAATATCAGCTTTGCTAATTGGTGAGGACAGGATCTGAATCGAGAGTATGCCCAGAACTCACGCTCTAAGACCCCATCTGGCCAGTGTCCTGCCTCTGTTCTGAGTGCCCTCAGTCTGCTGCATTTCACCGTGTGCTGTTGATGGATGAAGAGTGTCAAAAAAGTAAAAGACTATGGCAATGTTGTTCATGTTGTTGTCGCTGATCAATTAACCAAACACCACTTGTGACTTGTGTTATCTTTATTTTTATTACTTTATTGAAATGTTCCAAAGCACCACATGATAAATGCCTGGGAAATGTTACCTATTACATCTAAGCAATCATGAAGTGAGGACTTGGCAACTCCCTTAGAGATTCAAAACATATATTTCTCTCTAAGTTATTCTATAATATCCATTGGCCTATAGGGCAGCTCCCACAGTTGCAACTTATAAGTAATTCCTTCACTGTCTGAAAAGTCCCTGTGGCTCTTTGGACCACGGGCAGAGGAATAGGCAAGATCGGGAGCCAAGTAACAGAATTTCCCATTCAGTTTATAAGCTCCCTAAAGTCAAGGATACATCAGTCAGTGAATCAGCACCACGCGCCCAGCACTTTGCCCCGTGCCCAGCACATCTTAGACATTTAATGGGTGTGTATTTAATCAAAGAATATTTGCTAACCACTGAGGCTGGGTATGATTGTGAGCAGGTGTGTACTTCTGTTTTCCCATTTGTAAATCTGGGAGTATTATCTACACATGAATGGCCTCAATTCATTATAGGGATTTCCTCTGAGTGATTGAGGGGTGTTAAATAAATTTAGGCATTGGGATATTGAATACACCTCTTATATCTAGATTTGAGCTTCCAGGTCTTGGGAGTTATCTTTAGGTAAACTCAGAAAGCAAGTTCATGATTAGGAAACTAATTGAAACACAAGAGCAGAATTTGGCCTTCAGAGTTTTAAAAAATTAACAATTGATCATTGAAAATGATATCCTGCTCTTTCCCAACTTATCTGCCATTTTACAATATTTTTCTCTTTCCATGTGAACAAGTAAATAAATAAGGTATTAAAAATCATTAAGTAGACCCCTGCCCTGTATCAAGGCACCCACAAAGTGACTCAGATTATATCCCATTTTACAGCTGAAGAAATTGGAGCTGAGCGATGTCATGTGATTTGCCCAGAATCACGTAGCAATCTGAGGTCTTACAATTCTTAGCCCTTATATTTTTTTATGCCACGACCATTAAAGTGTGCATTTGACTTTAAGGTAACTTTGGCTTCTTTCCCCCTCTCTCACATCTAGGATTGTGAATTGCCTTCTTGTCACCCTCCCCCAGCTGCCCCAGAGGCACGGAGAAGCATACACGGTGCACCAAGAACTCAGTGGCGATTTGGCTCTTGGACTCCAGTAAGAAATAGACCGAAAGAAGTAGAGAGGGTGGAAGGGAGGCAGATGTGCTCTGATAGGACTATAGAAAGTGGGTTACTGACCAGTGAGCAACCGTTTCAAATAACATTTCTGCATTATTTTATTCTGCACCCAGTGCTCAGCCACTTGTGGAAAAGGTACCCGAATGAGATATGTCAGCTGCCGGGACGAGGACGGCTCTGTGGCTGACGAGAGCGCCTGTGCGACCCTGCCTCGACCCGTGGCAAAGGAGGAATGTTCTGTGACCCCCTGTGGGCAGTGGAAGGCTTTGGACTGGAGCCCTGTAAGCAAGTGAATTCTTTGGAATTGGGAGAGGATTGAGAGAACTGTAAGAGGGATGACTGGTGGTAGGTCCCTGAGGTCAATGGCTACTACTTTAGACTTGGACTGAGTTTGTGACTTAAATTATTCTGCTCCATATATGTGCAGCTGGTATGAATCTTAGCCAGATGTGCAAGAAATGAACATTTTTTTAAATGTGTAGATCAACTTACAGTCTGCTTATGCCCTCGTCCTCTGGGGTTGATTGGAAAACTCAGTCTTAATTGAGTCACACCAGAATGTAGTAGGCTCATGGAGTATCAAACATGGCAGGGGGAAGGGGATGAGTAAGGAGAGGGCCTCTTAGGTTGAATCTGGGTGCCTCCTGCATCCTGTGGTCCCTTGAAGTCCAGTGGCTCTTGGCTTCCTTGCCAAGAGTGAGAAGTGGGAATCCTCATCCAGTGCTGTGGACTGAGCGTTCTGTACACACCAAGCACCATCTCTGGGCTTCTATAAAAGTAGAAAAATCTTTGTCTTCAGGCTGCTCCTGCTTTCCATCTTGCAAAAACCCCAGAGTCCAAGAAATATAAAGCTTAGGATAGGTGAGGAAATGTCACAAGGAAAATGGAGATTAATATCTCAATAAATATCATAACACAGATATGAAATTTGAGAGGTGGATCCAAAGAGAGTTGTGTAAAAGTCCAGACCTTGAAATTTACTGGCTGCGTGACATTGAGCCATCTGGTTAAAGTCCTTAAGGCTCAGTTTCTTCTGCTCTTAAAAGAAGACCAAAAAGAATACCTACTTTATAAGGTTATTGTGAGGATTATACGTGTTAAGTGTTTGTTTAGCACAAAATAGTTGCTCAGAAAATGGTGGATAATCTTATTCTCATGCATAGAGTCTTCAAACATCCATCCATCCATCTATTTATCCATCATCCACCCATTCGTGTGTCAGATTTATGTGTCTATTCACCAGGTATTTCTAAAAGCTTACTGTAGAAAGAGCAGTGAACAACAAATAAGAAAGTCCTTGCCTTTATGAAGATTATTCCAGTGGAGATTCCAGTCAATGAACAAATAAAGAAATAGATATACAATATAGCAACAGATACTAATAAGTAATAGAAAAAATTCAAGCAGAATAATGGCATAAAGATGGGATGTGCCTTTAGAGAAGGTAGTCAGAAAAGGCCTGCACTGAGCAGGCCTTAAATGAAGGGGTGGGGGGTGGTGAGCCATATGGATATCCATGTGGTACAGCGAAAGGCCCAGCAGGTGCAAAGACTCTGAGATAGGAGTGTTCTTGGCATGCTAAAGAAATATCCAGGGGCCGGCCCCATGGCCGAGTGATTAAGTTCGCATGCTCCGCTTTGGCAGCCCAGGGTTTCACTGGTTCGGATCCTGGACACGGACATGGCATCACTTGTTAGGCCATGTTGAGGTGGTGTCCCACATGCCACAACTAGAAGGACCCACAACTAAAATATACAACTGTGTACTGGGGGAATTTGGGGAGAAAAAGCAGAAAAAGAAAAAAAAGATTGGCAATAGTTGTTAGCTCAGGTGCCAATCTTTAAGAAAAAAAAAATATCCGTAAGGCCAGTGTGACTGGGGTGCAGTGAGTGACGAGTGATAGGGGATGAGTCAAAGACATAGCCACTGGCCACATCATAAAGAGTGAAGGTAAGGACTTTGGGCATTATCCAGAGTGAATTGGGAAGTCACTGGAAGGAATGACATGATCTGACTTTTTTCTTCAAGGGTTATATATGGATAACAGACTTGGTTGGGGGCATCAAGATTGTAAGCAGGAACCCAGCTGAAAAGCCATTGCAATTGTCCTGGCCAGGGAAAGTGATGGCTTGGACTAGGGAGTTGATAGTGGAGATGATGAGAAGTGGCTGGACCAGGGGTGTATTTTGAATACTGAGCTGACAAGATTTCTTCATGAAATGGCTGTGGGTGGGAAGAAAAGGGAGGCAAGGATGACACCAAGGGTTTTGGCCTGAGCAACTGAGTGAGTGGTGGGCCATTTATGGAAAATGCACATTCATGAATTTATGACTGCCAAATGACTGACCCATTCTCTTTCTGAACGTTCAACGTAGTGCTCCGTGACGTGTGGGCAAGGTAGGGCGACTCGGCAAGTGGTATGTGTCAACTACAGTGACCATGTGATCGATCAGAGCGAGTGCGACCCAGATTATATCCCAGAAACCGACCAGGACTGTTCCATGTCTCCGTGCCCTCAACGGATCCCAGACAGTGGCTTGGCTCAGCACCCTTTCCAAAACGAGGATTATCGCCCCAGGAGCGCTAACCCTAGCCGCACCCACGTGCTTGGTGGAAACCAGTGGAGGACTGGCCCCTGGGGAGCAGTGAGTATTCGCTGAGTCTTTCCCTAATTTGCCTTCTTGTCTTTCACTTCAGGCAGCATTTGTAGGGAAACAGACTAGAAATGCCTTTGGAGCATTTTTTTCTCATGAGGGATTGACACTGTACATTTTCATTTGTTTTGGGTGAACCGTAATGGGTTAATTGCAGTTCCTGAAAAGGTGTCACACGATGCTGTCTGCGTGCACCTCAAAGCTACCTTAACTTACCTCCTGGGTGTTGGAGGAGGTGTCACTTTGGGTAATATGATCAAGCGGCCTCCTGGAAGGTACTGTGAAGGCCATGATGATTGATCCTGGAGGCGGCAGAGCACTTCTTGCCTGGAGAGAAGTTAAAAGGGCAGAGGAACATTTCTGAAAGGGAGCTCTTAATGAAAGTCATTTTCCTTCTTGCTATTTTCCATATGAGTGCCATCTCAAAGTGGCACAGTTGCTGTGTAATTTGTAGTAGTAGATCTTTGTCCCAGATTGAGGGGAACCACTAGTCTAGGTGGAATCTGTGCCTAAGGGAGAAGTACCATGACCTAATGGTTATCAGCACAGGCTCTGAGGGCAGATGCCTCTGTTTGACCCAGGGACTGGCACTTCCAAATTGGGGGGTCTTTGGCATGCCCCCTCTCCTCTTTGAGCCTCAGTTTCCTCATCTGTAAAGCAAAGTTAACAATATTTCTGGCTTTCCTTTATCGTTGTAAGAATTAAATGCAATGATACAAATAAAGTGCTTTACACTCCGCCTACCGCAGAGTGAGAACTTAATGTCAACAATTATCCTTATTATTAGCATTGTCTTTCAAATTAGGAAGACCTTGAAAAAATATTTAATATTGAAAGGAAAAATATGCTTTGGAATTTTTTGATTTTTTTACTAAGTAATTTTCTGAAAACTAATTCTATTGTGGGATACTGGACACGTCTAGAGGAACTGCACGAGAGGTAAGGCAGCACAGGACCCTGGGTAGGTGTCGGGAGGTAGGCGTTTACTAATCACTCCGAGGTCTTCTTTTTAGTTGTTTACTATTAGTTTCCTACTAGTACTGCCGATTGTGTTTAATTATTTCTGGACTAAAAAGCATTAGAAGGAAGCTGTCTGTTTCCCACCGTGGTTATGTTTCAGTCAATTAGATTTACTTTCCTGTGAATACTGATCAGCCACTAAGCATTTTCACCCACTGCAAGTGTTAGTTGTATGCAGAGCAGCTGCCAAGCTGCCCAGGACCTTCGCCGTCTCATTCTCCTCCCTTGCTTCCCTCTTTAAGGCTTCCTTTGCCTGGGTTAGAAGATTCTGAGTCTGAGAAATTAAAGCGTGATCAAGAGATGTCAATTCTTGATTAAGTAAAGGGTGATCAACCAGGTGCGCCACGATTTTTCTGGTTGAAAAAATTCCAAACTCACACGTGTATTCTAATAATAGCGCCAGAACTTTCTTTAAAAAACTTTTAAGCTATTCTTGTTTAGGACTACCTTTGGAGATGATGCATTCTTTTAGGATTGAATGATTCTGCCCTTGGGCAGAGTTCCCAATTAGGGAGGATTAAGCAACCTTTTGCAGCAATGGGCAACACCATTCTTTTCCCCCATTGTGCCTGTTTTTTGTTTGGAGATTTTTTTTTCTAAGTTAAGTGAGGCTGAAGCTAGACAATGTGATTTTTCAGGCCTGGCTCGATGTGCCTGATCTACTCCCAGGAGCCTGTGGGATGTACGTGCGTCTTTGCATGGTGTAGTGCACAAACTGTACGTGGTCTTCCTGCCTCCCATGGCAGGAAAGGCAGCAAAGACTCATAAACACTAGAGAATGGGAATCTAAAGTTTGCAGAGGATTCTGGAATAATAACCTTGTTTTATAGTCGATTTCTGCGTAAAACTGAGCCCTGTCTGAGGTTTTCTGTGTATTATCAATTAGAGGTCTCTGGCTGCAAGCTTTCAAGTGAAAGCAAAACAAACAAAACTTGTTCATTTAGCCTCAGGAGAGACAGAGACCAGAGCATCTTCAGGGATCTAGCTCAGGAGTTGACAAGATTTTTCTGCAAAGGGCCAGATAATAAGTATTTTCAGCTATGTGGACCATACAGTCTCTGTTGCAACTAACCAGCTTTGCTGTTGTAGCAAAAAGGTAGGCATAGACAATACGTAAATGAGTGGACATGGCTGTGTTCCAATAAAGCTTTATTTATAAAAACAGGTGGCAGGCCAGATTTGGACCCCTGGCTGTGGTTGGACAACCCCTGACCTAAATGGGTCTAGATCTAAAGGATAATTTCTTTAAGGAGTTTCTGTCTTAATGAATCCCTTTCAACTCTGAACCACCCTTGAATTACTCTGTTCAGTATTCAAATTCCCAGGAACGTCTGATTGGCCCAGCTTGTTCCACTTGTCCACTTCTTAACCAGGGAAGGGCAGAGTATCTTAATACTCTTAATAGACAGTCTATCTTAATGGACAGTCCCACCAAGATGGCATCCATTGGGGGCAGAATGGTTCCTTAAAGGAGAATTGGGCTGCCAGATGTAAGGAGAAGTATACTAGGCAGGTAAGAAAAACAGATGTCCATCAGCTCTTGCTTCTCTAAAAGCCCCATCCTCTCTTGTTTTGTCCAGTGTGGATGATAAGTGCAGGGTTTGTTCAAAGGAATGTTTACCTAGAAAAATATGTCATCTAAAGAGGACGGGAAAATTGTTAACAAAAGAAGTCCAGAGTGAACTTGTGCAACATAGGAATTATATTAAGAATCCTTGTTAATCAAAAAATGGCAAAGTTGGACCTGGAGAAAGATTATATACAACACTTCTCCTGTCTATGGGAATATAAAGACCCAAAAGGACTGTGGGTTCAGACATGTGCAGGGCAAGTTCAAGACTGTGCGGTTCAATTGCTTGACCCCAGCTAAGTGCTATCTCCATCTCTTTGGTGAGATTCTTAGTAGGAAGCGTCTGATTGGTCATTGGTCAGCCAGTGGATTACTTGACCTTGGATCAGATGTCCATCCTTGCTCCAGTCAGCCATTTTGAAGGGAGGGTAGCGTGTGGTTCATAGAGCTGTTGCTTCCAGAAACTTTAAGTGGACCAGGCAGTAAATCCTGTGACAGTACTATGGAAGCTAATAGGAACACAAGTTATGACACTGGACCCTCCCTCAAGGTGCTTACCATTTTATTGGGGCAATAACGCTCACCCATGACATAATAAAGGAATAATACAAGATTATATTATCAGGGGGACACACTCAAGGGCCAAATTATATATTTCAAATCTATTTACAATATGAAAGGTCATTCTTAACATTCTGGTCACCAAACAAAGCCAATAAAAATAATAGTTCTCTGTGGGTTTTTTTGTTATGTACTCAGCTGTTTAAAAGTAGAAAACAAATATTTTCACATTTAGAGTAAGTATACCAGAACCCTCAGAGAATAGAGGTAGAATTTTTGTAAATCAAAAATTACCTAACTATTTTCTCAGAATTCACAAATCTATTTTTCTGCTCTCCATTTTAAAATTAAACCCAATATATTTTAAAATCACTCATAATTTGACAGGGAAATTGAACTGAGGTCCAATACAATAAGCAAAAATCTATGTTCACCTCTTTATATGAAAGAAGCTGACCAGCAAGAAGCAGTATTTGCTAGCACTTTGGAATAACGTTGGTTTGAGCTGGGGTTTGATAGAAAGCACCAATCAGCCATGAGAACCTGGAACTCAAAGCATTGTTGCAAATGCAGTTGGAGTCTTCATAATTTGTGGGAATTGCATTGCTTTGAGGACTAGATGGGTATTTTACAGGCAAACTGATTTTACAAATTAAGGGTCAGAGTGAAGGATAGGAACAAACACATTGGGTTTCAAAAGATAAGGAGATTATGGAAAGAAAAAAGCACTCAAGATGTAGATAAATAAGAGAGCTAAAAGACGCTTGTGTGGGAAATTAACTGAAATGCAAATATGATTCCATGGCAGCCGTGAGAGGGAGGAGTGAACTGAAAGAGCGCCTGAGGAGAGATTTCTGAATATGGAATTCAGTTACGTTCCCTGGGGAATAAAAATAAAGAAAGAAAACAAATCTTGCTGCCCTTAGTCACTAAAGTAGAGGCTATTGTCAAGGGAGAGAAGGGAACATGACCTGCGAGGAAATGATGTCTAAGTGACATTCCATGATGGTTTTCTTTGGGCAATTGAATGAGTTAATATGGAAGCTTAATTTCAACAACTGGCAATTCGTTAAACGTGTAATTTGAGCTCTCTGTTGAAAGGGAAGTCAAATGTTGGTTCTAAATAAGCACTTGGAGTTTTGAAAAGAAAAGAATTTCTCAATAGACTGTGGTATCAGTGAACACCTGTGTACCTCTCAGAGATGCAGAGAGGATAAAGGAGGACAGTAAATAGGACCGCTTTGGAAATCACAAGACATTATCACTCATTGGGCATTTATTGAACACCTACTGAGGGCCTAAAGCATACAGAGAAGAAGCCGTGTTTCTACCTTCCAGGTATTTATAAGACGTGTACATTAAACAACCCCAGGGAGGGGAAGTTCTCGAGATTGCTTTCTGTCCATTGTGGACGACTTGAGAATGGTTTCTGTCACATTTGTCTCTGACCTTTCAACCAGCTGCTTTTTGTGTCCCTAAAATGGAGATCAAGGTGAGGATTAACCTGTTGACTGATGTCTGATGTGTTCAGTGTTCCAGTACCTGTGCTGGTGGGTCCCAGCGGCGTGTGGTTGTGTGTCAGGATGAAAACGGATACACCGCAAACGACTGCGTGGAGAGAATAAAACCCGATGAGCAAAGAGCCTGCGAATCTGGCCCTTGTCCTCAATGGGCTTATGGCAGCTGGGGAGAGGTGAGGGGGAACTGCCCATTTGTATTTCCTCTGCAAAAAAACCACAGAGTGATTTTGCCACCAAACTGTGTCATTGTTTATAGTTTTTTTTAAGGAAGAAGAACTAACTCTAGTTAAAGCGTCTTGATTTGGGGTTAACTAGGAGAACTGTCTTAATTCTGGACCATTTTAAAAGTGCATTTATTACTAGTTAGAGACAGCTTGAATACATGCGAGAGGAAAATTAGGAAAGGATGCAGATAAATGCTAATTTAAAGTGTTTGTTAACCTCTCCTGCTTGAAAAATGGACACTTTAAAAAAAAAATGGACACTTTTAAAGTGATTGAAGATATGTGTTAAATTAGTCCATGGAAATTTTGTCATCTTCAGTTCTGAGGTGTTTGTGAGGCACTCTTGTTCATGGCATAATGTCTCCCAATATTTCAAATCCCTGATGAAACCAGAATGCATAGGTGCTATTATTCCTATCAGAGGTGATGCATTTTAAACATGAAAGTGAATAATTAGCTGTATATTCTCAAATAATGAAATTCTTCAGCTGTTACCTTTTTTAAGAGTTGCCTGCTATGATCAATGAAGGGCAATAGAGTATTCGGACCAGAAAAAGCTAGGTACCATTCCCAGCCCTGGCTCTTATAAGCCTTGTGGCCTTGGCAAATAATGTAACTTTGCCAAACATCTATATATCCTCTTCTATAAATGGGGATTGTAATGGCCCCAACTTCATAGTATTTGTGACTATTGTATGCGATAGTGAATGTCAAATGCCTAGCACACAGCCTTCAATCAGTTAACTGCCATTATAAAAATTGTTGTCATTAGTATTAATATCATTAAGTTGGGTTTTGAGCCACAATTATGTGTAGCGCTTACATGTTTATTTTTATGTGTTTGATTAACCAAGAATATATCTCTCTACTCTTGAATGAACAGGGAGAGCACATATTTAAAGTTTGTTGAGTTGTTCTGTTTTGACTGTAAAATTTATAAAGTAAAACATGAAGATTAACATCTTGGAGACCCTGGTGCCAAGAGGGGGGCAAAGACAAATGAGAGATGGATGGGCACGTTAGTCCACGCTCCTGGCTAACAGAAATCACGTGTCCACGTTTCACAGTTTCATATACGTAACCTAGTCATCATAGGCAGTCATAATGGAGATTTTTGTTGACTTTCCTTCATAGTACGTCATTCTGGAGGGCTTTGCTGAAAGGCAGGAAGGGGGAGTCAGGCTTTGAGACTCATGTGTTATGGGTTTCCCAAAACTCATCACAAAGTTCTGTCCTGTGGGATTTGTGATTAAGCTTCTGTAATTGGATTGAAGCCAAGAGAGTACACGCATTCACTGGGATGCTTGCTGTCAGCACGGACCAGATCGTTCCAGATTCTGTGGGAGATCTGGCCTTGACACAGCAGGGAAACCGAATGTCAGTGTTCCTGGATGTGAGCACAGCAATACTGTCCAAGAAATACAACTTGTTCCTGCCTGAGAAGTTTGGATCTAGCCAGGAGCCAGAACTTTATCCAACATTCCCACCACACTGTTTATTCATCCTAGGGGAAGGTCATAGTTATCCTAAGATTTGGAGATAGAATAAAATATTTTAACCTCATAAAGGTCTGTGAAGATTGGAGTCACAAAATAACCAAAGATTGGTGACAAATTCTTGGAAGCTGCCAGAAAATAAAACTGGCTAAGTCATTATTTCCTTTATTTGGTACTGGGTGTTTTTTGAATTTTTGGTTTTTTGTTTGATTTTTGGTTTTCTATCTGTCAAAGAAATGACTATAATCTTACCCTAGACACTTGCTGTTGAATTGACCTTGATCAAGTTAACTAACCTCTTTTAAGCTCAATTGCCCCCGCAGATAATTGTACTCTCCTCTTGCTGAGCTAATGTATATTGGAGCACTTAGTACGGATGAAGAAGAAGCACTCAATAAACGCTACCTACCATTAAGGTAGACGCTCCAGTCTGTTGCATAGGTTACCGTGGATAATTCAGCTTGGTTCTCTCTAGAGACTTACCTTGCCCAGCGCCATAATAGAATTTTTGGCTAAGAAATTTTTCTCATTGGAAAAGAAAATTTGCCATTGGCTGTTCAGATAAAATAACTACAGCTTTCCTTTCCCTTTTTCCAGTGTACTAAGCTGTGTGGTGGAGGCTTGCGAACAAGACTGGTGGTCTGTCAGCGGTCCAATGGTGAACGGTTTCCAGATTTGAGCTGTGAAATTCTTGATAAGCCTCCAGACCGTGAGCAGTGTAACACACATGCTTGTCCACAAGACGCTGCCTGGAGTACTGGCCCATGGAGTTCGGTACGGCCCTAACTGTTTGTTTGTTAACCAAACTATCTAACTAGCATACGCAGTTCCAAGATATTCTGGGGCACTCCTCTGCAACAGATAATTGTCATGTTCATGAGGGCATCCCTGAAACTGTGCTATAAATAGTCAATTATTTTCTTTATATTGGCATACAACAGAATTAATTTTTTATGATAGTACCAAAGTGACTTCACAGAATACGTGTACCTCATACAGGCCTGGTGCCAATGCCAAGAAGTAGCTTCCTTTCCTAGAAGAACTAAACTATATATATTTGTGGGTTTTTTTAGACTAGATAACTTCATGTAGTTATTAAGCTCAGAGTTATTTAAGCAGACAGACAACTCAGTAGCAGACATTCTTTCCTTTTCTAAGCTGTGGTAGTTTTGACTTTTTTGGGAAGACACCTGCTTATTGAGGCCAAAACAATTTTTTCTTCAGTGGCTATAATTTGCCTCTGTGTGACTCGGGTACAACTCTCAACATAATCACCACAAAGACTGTGCCCACAAAATTGACTGAAATCATTTGGAAAATGCAAAAGACCAACAGTAGACTCATTGACCTGGTACCTTTCAAGGTGTCTGAAGTGTTCTCTCTCTTCCACCAAGACACGAAGCCTATTTGAGACCATTTTTTGCTTTGGTCATAGGCTTCCTTTGCTATCTGCTTAGCTGACATTGTCAGACAGGTTTGCCACTGTAAATACTATGCAAACTTCTGGGGCAGCTCTTGCAAACGGAAGGATCAGCTATGTCAAAACAATACTTTGGCAAAGTTGTGCCATAAGCTGTGGAACCATTAGGGCTGTTTCATGTAAATAGAGTAAATGTTCTTGTAAATACATTAATTGCACTGAAGCTGAATTTAATATTATATTAAGTCATATCCAGAAGCCTTTTTTATTCCATATGGTTCTGAGGAAAAGTCTTAACCATTCCTGAAGCCAGCTAAAGAGCAGATTAACTGAAGTGAATCTGGTAATGACTAATACCTAATGACGCTTCCAAGAGCCAAGGGTTTCAGTGTCTGAGACTGTGTGTGCAGGTAGAACACTAGCTGTGTACCCACTGTACTTAGTGTATTGAGTAGAAATCTGGAAGAATTTAGAGTATCATCACAAATTTACTATTTAGCTGGGCTGTAAGGATTTTATGCAAGAACTTAAGAAACGTCACTCTGAGTCAGATGTTTAGTTTACCCGGAGCATTTTATCTGCAATCCTGGCACCCTTCCAAATGAACATTTTGAGAAAGTTCAGAAATAACCTTAGAATGTCAGGAACATCCTCTGACGTCCTCAACTTCCGTAAGTCACCTATTAACATATTATTTTTCATGAAATTTTCCCTCTTGAGCCCATTAAGCTTTTACCCCATTTGCTCAGCCAACAGCAACACCACACCAGAGTTATGTTCCAAAAAGTCTACTAGCTCTCTAAGAAGTTGTGTTTCTTTAATTTTGACCAAAAAACATCTCCTAACCCTCAGAAGGAGTGTATGGGTGTATATATAATATAATAATATAATTTATATTGTATATATTGTTATATACTATATATAGCATTATACTACCATACCATAATAGTATACATAGTAGTATGCTATACTACTATATATACTATCTATATAATACTATACTACTATATATAATACTATATATAATATATACATTAGTTTCCACAGCATTCTCTTCCTTGAACACTTTCTATATATAACTCAGATTTTTTTTTACACAGGATCACCACCATCCCTCATAGATATTTTAAGAGCTTAAATGCTTAAATTCTGAAATATGATCTGCTAATTAATTTAACTAAAGACTGTAAAGTTTTTTTTATTGTAGTAGTTCTTTTTGGGGCTGCACACAGTTTTCTAAAACACGCACAGAGAAAAAGAGACAGATTCTGATGCTCTGTTATGCACAGGAGCGAATGCATGGATTTTAAAAATATTTTTGCTGCCTATATGATTTTAATGCTTCCTTTGCAAAGTGATCATTATTCTAATATATATTTAAATGCCTCTGCAGTCTGGGAGCAAGGGCACTTCTGCAAGGCTTTTAATTGTGATTTTAAAAAATTAAAAGCATTTTATTTAAATAGATACGTTTGTAATATATTACTTAAATACACGTGTCTGAGGGCAGTCTTTCAGATTCTTACTGTAGGATTTTGATTTTACCTTTAGGTTTATTTTTGTGGATGCTGTGGTACAATTTCTTAGTAATTCTAAATTTAAGCATACCTCAGTGAATTGTCTTAATAGCCATAAAGCCACTTCTATGGTGCTTCATCATTGTAACTGACAGTGAAATTAACAACAAAAGGTATATTTGAGGTGCTAACATGTTGCTTTCAACGGAAAGCAAACTAGATCTCTTAGAAACCAAGGGTAGCAATGAGTCCTTGAGCTGCTTGCTTTCTCTCCCCAGTACTCCCACGCTGGAGATCTTGGGGAAAAGCACTGCTGCTGTGTGAGTAGGCTTCTTCCAAGGTCAAATGGAGATAGCCTAGTTCAACAATTGTTACTAAGGAGCAATGTTTAGGAAACAAACTCCAAATCGCTGTTAGCATGGCTTCTAGAGTCTCTAAAATGAAGCTTCTGTAAACGTGGGGTTCAAGTACCCATCTTAGACCCTTAGTTCTGGCACAAGTCATTGCAGATTTACAATCATGATTGTGAAAAACGTCCTCCAAAAATTCAGCCTTAGTGTCCTCTTATTAATGTGTCCTTGCACTCTTACTTGGCAATGTTTTGTTTTTGAAATAAGGTCTGACACTGACATGCCTTTCAGTTGGCTCCTGCGGCCAGTCCCAGGAGCAGACTGAGTAGTGAATACATGCGTCCCATGACTCGAGGGATAAATTTGAAAGAGAGCTCTTTACTGTCAAACCACAGCAGAAAGTAGGTTAAAAATCCACAGCATTCCAGAGTAGGCTGATTCATTGGGATAAAGTAAAAAAGGTTGCTAGGTGATGTCACCTAACCAAGACGGTCCTGTAGCATTCCTTTTTGCATTGTCCCATGTGTCTGCTTGCTGATCATCTTGGCGCCTATGGTTCTCCTTAGGAGAAATTGCTTGTTTGGGTTTTTCATGACAAACCTAAAAGTGTTCTCTGAGCCTTGCTTTAGGTGCTTTGGAATAATGCTTGTCGACCTGAATAATGAGAATTTATGAGCTCACGAAGGAACTGTGCTTTTGTTTCTGCCTGGCCAACTTATGAATTTGTGTCTACCTCATTTTCATACTAAAGTTTGCAGCTTCTGTAGGTAGGAAGAGAAAATGTCTGACATCAGTATTTTATCACCTCACCGCATCTATCTCTAGCAAAAATGAAGATTGTAAATATCGTTACCATATTTTCTGAATACAGTTTTAAGCAGCCAAGCCTAGTATTATCTGAATATTTTGAGCAGTACAGATTTCTATGTGTTTATATAATAAAGCATATTTATTTTTTCCATGTTATTTAATTTTATATACAATGTTTAAAATTTAGTGTTTATCAGCAGACTGTAAAGGCAAATAGGCAATGTGAATTAGAAATGCATGTATGTTTCTTTTGCTTCTAAAAGGATGCATTTTAATTTTGTAAATCCCCTCCAACCTGTACCATCCCTCTCCCAAATCCGAGTAGCCAACTGGCAAGCTTTCTGTAATTAGATAGTTTAAAATGTGTATTTTAAAGGGATAACTTTAAAAAATATTTCAGAATTGGAAATGATGCTTAGTGATATAAACAAAAATATGAGGCTTAACATTTTGTTGGGTTTTTTTCTTTTGTAATCCTGTTGTCTTGATTCATTGAGTCTCAACTATGAAATATGAATGCTCCATTTATTGAATTTGTAGGTAATGATAAAACATAGCCAGAAGACAAAATAAGTGATTAGGAGAAATGGTTCTGAACATAGGATCTAGGTACGGGAGAAAGCTAACCTAATGTGCATAAATTTGACCACACCTCATTCTTTGTGTTCAGATAGCTGTAAAAGACAACATTGGTCAATTTTGTTATTTGTTCACCTGCAATACATTTCAGAAAGCATTTCTTATTAAAGAAAATATTGTACCAATAAACTTGGAAGTTTTAAGAGAGTCTGCACTTTTCAAAAAATTATAAATCATAAAGGTGACTCCAGATGCCTATTGGCTCCACATTCCCCTACTGAGACTCCATTTTGTGCGGTAGTTTATTATGGTAATTGAGGATGAAAGCACCGAAATAAGGGAGTCTGTATATGAGTTTGAGATTTTTTTATAAGGTGCTAAATAAGATAACTTCTCCAATGCAGATGATGATAGCAAACTTGTACTGAGTATTTACTGTGTACCAAGCCACATTAAGCAAATACACATCACATTTAGTTCCCACGTTACCCTATGAAGGAGGTTTTTATGAATCCATTTGACTATGTGATAATCTACTTTAGTGATAAGACTTGAATGTCAGTATACTGACTATATTAAACCTGCTTATTTTGGTAGAAAAAAACTGCCCATGATCGAATGAATTTTTTAAACTTCTGTTTATAGTCAATAAAGGATATGCCTCAAACTCCATCTAACCTTATATAGCTAATGTTGACATTGCCCGTTTGACTCCAACAACAGAAAATCCGGATTTATTACTATTATTGGTAAATTCCTGTAATTACTGTTATTGGTAAATTCCTGTAATCCAGCAATTATGAACACTTCAAGCCAGTAGTTATATTTAGGGAATGGCAAAACATCTCTCACTTTCGTTTTATAGATATCATATTAGCCAGATTAGGAGGATGATATAAAGATTTGACCATAAGGAATATCACATTAAATGCATATGCATTTTTAATGAATATGACATTTTTTTACTAACGAAGACAAATCTTAAACGTTCTGCTAGTGCCTTTTAAAAAAGAAATAAGAAACACATTGTTTGGATGTATCAATATGGAATATAAAAAATAAGATAGCTTTTATTTTGTTTTTTATTTTTATTTTTTTAAGATTTTATTTTTCCTTTTTCTCTCCAAAGCCTCCCAGTACATAGTTGTGTATTTTTAGTTGTGAGTCCATTCTAGTTGTGGCATGTGGGACGCCGCCTCAGCATGGCTTGATGAGGGGTGCCATGTCCGCACCCAGGATTCGAACCGGTGAAACCCTGGGCTGCCGGAGCGGAGTGCACAGACTTAACTGCTCAGCCACGGGGTCAGGCCCCATGGAGTATAAAAAATAAGATAGCTTTTAATTGAAACATTATGACAAAGTTTACCTGTATTCAGTGTAGACTAAGTCTCTATAAACCACTCATCTCAAATATGTTCAAAATAAGCAAAACACTGGCCTGCATCTGTTTCACTGGAGATAAACTGTAACTGGCCTTTTTTTTTCAGTGTTTACTGTGTTCGTATGCCTATCAGAAACTCTGTTCCTGCCTTCTAAGAGCTGATATTTCGTGATGGCTTGACGGATTTCTGTTTTTACAATTTTAAAAAGTCCAAAGGTGGTGGGAGCCGGGGTAGGAGGGTTATTAGACCCTGAGGAGGAGTGTAGGGCCTCTGGCTGACTCACGTCAGTGAGTTGTTCTTCCGGAATGGAAAGGAATGGGAACTTTGGAATGTGGAGTGGGAGGCAGAGGTTGAGTCCGAGTCTAATTGGTTGGGAGCAAATCCTGATTAGTAAAGGCAGTTGAGGAAGATTTATTTTATAGGGAGGAAGTAAAAAAAATTGGGATCATTTCTTTAAAAAAAGTCATTAATTTTTCAGCAAATACTTTTTATGTGCCTACTCTGGACCAGGCACTGTTCTAGGTGCTAAGGATACAGCAATGAACAAGTCGGAGCTGTTCACTCTGGTGGAGAAAGGGAAAATTTGGTATTAAATAAAAACGAACTACACACATAATTAAAGAACTGACACTTTTTTTTTTCCCTGGAAGCCTCACTACAGCTTCACTACAACCTCACTACAAGGTTATGCCTTGACCAACGCAGTCCAATAACTTTCCACAATGATAGAAATGTTCTCAGGGCCAGCCTGGTGGCATAGTGGTTCACGTGCTCCACTTTGGTGGCCTGGGGTTCATGGGTTGGTATCCCAGGCATGGACCTACACATCACTCATCAAGCCATGCTGTGGCAGTGTCCCACATACAAAAAGAGTAAGATTGGCACAGATGCTAGCTCAGTGACAATCTTCCTCAAGCAAAAAGAGGAAGATTGGTAACAGATGTTAACTCAGGCCCAATCTTCCTCACCAAAAAAAATTTTTTAAATGTTCTCTATCTTTGCTTTCCAATATGGAAGCCACTAGCCACATGTGGTTATTATTGAGTATTTGAAATGTGGCTAAGTGCAACAGAGATAGCACATTTAAAATTGTATTTAATTTTAATTACTCTAAACAGCCACCTGTGGCTGGGGGCTACCATATTGGAAGGGGCAACCTCAGGCAACAGTACATCTTTAGCAGTTAATACTCAACTAGCCAAGAAATCAATAAACTTAAAAAAATAAGCTGGGGAGAAAAATCCTATGTTAGCATGTAAGGATTCCCTATGTATGATGCCCTTGCATCCAACATGTACCACTCTCTTGTCCTCCTCCTGTTTCATGCCTTTGTTTTGGAACACTTCAATGGGTGTTCCCTGACAGCTGGGCATTAGGAAAAACAGGACAGTGAAAGAGAGGTTATCAGAACCAGCTGTCTTGAGAGTAGTAACTCCAGGGGCTCAGTGTAAAAGCAGCTGTTAAAACAAACTCTCCTCTTGTGCATCTCAGAGTTCAAGTTCATCGTGGCAGTAAGTTCAGTTAAGGAGAAAGAATGTTTATGTGTGCAGTGGGCTGAAAGGGCGAGGCTTGATTGATGCTTTTTAGGAGAAGGCAAAAATGGAAAACACCAGGTAGCCACCTAGTAGAAGCTTGGATTCCAAGAGCTAATTCTCTCTTTGAAGGAAAAGTTTCAGGAAGGCAGCTTTTCCCATTCACTGAGCCCTGTAGGTGAAGGGTGAGAAGATTAGCTTTGTGGGGCTGTTTCAAAGACACATCAGAAGAATCAGAGTTGAGGCAATGTCTCCTCCATCACTAATTTTCATCATTTAACTTCTCCAAACTTAGCTTCCGAAGTGTTAAGAAAGCCCTTGTGGAGATTCATTCACCCACCCTATACTGACGTCCCCCAGAAATTAAAATTTATGCAACAACTTTGCCTGCAAATTGACTGATGATGTCATCAATTCTCTTTTCCAGTGGCCAAATTAAAATTTTCTTTTTTTCCTTTAGGGAGACACCCTGAATTAAGCTATAATTAAGCTATTTAGGTGGTCTGTTTTTTAGAAGCTCTTATTAATGTATTTTCCCTTTCTCAGGTTGTCATGCACTAAGATGGAAAATAATTCAAATAATTCTCCCTAAGTCACTTTCCTCTGAAATATTTCAGAAAGTGGATGAATTGATAGCTTTAGTTATGCACAAAAGAGCTGTTTTCCCCTGACTGACTTTTGCACAATGTATTTCCCTCCATAATTATAGGGAGGATTTTGATTTTTTATTATAACAATCACATTTTGGAGCATTTACTTTTTGCTAGGAATTATGCAAAGCAGTTCACCCACATTATGTAATTTAATGCCTTCTACTTGATGAAGTTAGCGCTATCAGAGAAGTTCACCAGTTAGTTCTAGGTCACACTGCTGGGAAGTGGCTGAATCAGGATTTGAACCCAGGACTGTCGGACTTTTAAGCCCCTGATTTGAACCAAGATGGAATCCCCTCTTTTTACTGTTTAGTTGGTGAAGTGGTGAAATGCAACCTCTGCAGAAAGAGGATGTCTACTATTTAAGATTTTCTGTTCTTCTAGATTGTAACTACTTGAAACATTGTGGAATTATTGAGCCGTTTACAAATTTTGCTCAGAGCTCTAAAGGGATGAGTATAAGAAAATTGTTTCTCTTAAAATTAAACCAAATAAAGAGCAAGATTTGGGCCTTTTAGAATATTTTGAGAAAAAAAGCTTCTAGTATTTATTAAGTACACATTGAGCGATATTTCTGACATTTTATTGTACAAAGAGAAATGGAATAATGAGGTAATAAATTGAAGTGTTTGTTCAGTAGATCTATGGATAATCAGGACAATAGATCAGATTTCGTTTAAGTCAGGGGATTTGTTGGTGATGATAAGGTTTGCTGAAGAATGTAATTTGCTTTGCACTACAAGTGAATGATGAAATTAAAATTTATTAAAAAGTGATCTCACACTAATAACACTCTGGTTGAAATAAAACACGGTAAATGCTCTGAGATATCTTCCAAACTATTTCTTGAGCTAAAACTCAGCTACAAGAGTTGAACTCTTCTTTTGGCAATGCTAGGTCTGATTCATTCCTGTTGGTAGGACAGTCAACCACTTTGAGATCTGTCCTTGCATTCTCTTCCTTTCTTTACGGCTCATTCTCCCAACTACTGGTGTATTCCTCTGTCCACATGGCAGGTGAATGATAAGACCTGGTTATGGTTTGGGAGCTGTGTAAGATAAAGGGAGGCAAAATATAATGGAAAAAACAGTGGGTTTGCTTCCTTTTTCTTAGCTAGGACAAAGAAAGAAATGTAGACATAGCCACCAGGTTTCAAGTGAAAAATCTGTTAACCAAATCATTTATTTAATTGCTCCAAACCTTCATTTCCTTTGGGCTGAAGAGTCCCACTGTTCAAGCTTGGTGCCTTACTCAAAGTAGGCATATCGTAAACAATATTGAAATGAATAAATGAATGAATGGATGAGTGAGCCCAGTGACTCCGGAGCTGAAATCCTTATTGCATTGGCCTAGAAATATGGAAATAAAGAGCTAGCTTGTAGGAAGGAATTGTTAAAAAGAAACACATAGCTTTGGATGGTGGAAGAGTATCAAGAGTGATTTCCTGACTGGCAGAGTTGTGTGGTATTTACACAGGACAGTGTCCTTAACTTGGGGAAACTAGAGTTTGGAGATGATGGGACCTTATGTCTCAAATTGTTCTGGAAAAGACTAACTAGTAATGGCATATATGTGTATATATACATAGGGAGGGAGGGAAGGAGCAGCAACTGTGGTGAAATGTTGGCACTTGGGGAATCTGAATAAGGGGATGAGGGGGTTCTTTGTCATGTTCTTGCAATTTTTCCTTAAGTTTGAAATTTTCAAAATAAGTTATTTTTTTAATTTATTAAAGAAACATAAATATGTTCAGAGTGTGTGTTTTATTTCACAAGGAAGCAAAGAGTAGGTCTGGATTTATTTCAGGACTTAAAAAAATTCTGACACATTTTAGGAAGCTGTTTTTAATCTTAGATTTGCACTATAACATAATACATTTGGGTGCTGTAGCCAGAGCTTGGCATAAACAGAATCTTTCCTAGTTTTTCATTGGCTTTTTTCCCATGATTTCCTCTTCTCCCCATCTGCTTCTCCCTTCCTTCCTCCACCCCCTCCCACCCATGCCGCTAAAATGAAAGGCTTCTGGGAATACTGGGGGGTTTTGCTCCCCTTTTCCCAGAGAAATCCAAGCTTTCATTGCAAGTCTTGCCAGTAAATTCCAGTAAATATTTGGCTATATGCAGACTCCCCTTTTTATCCACCGCTCTCCAGTCAAAGCCCAGATTCCTTTGAAAACTAAAGAGTTTTTTCAAAAATGTGTGCTATTTGTTTTCCTTGCGCTTAATAAAAAGCCGTCACCCAGCCAACTCACCTATTCATGCATTGCAACTTGCCCTTTCTTAATGAAATCATTATTTCCTTGTTGCTTATCTCTTAATCAGATGTGAAATATCCGGGAACCCCTTAGCTGTGGTGGGACATGGACACAATGTCAGGGAGGAAGTGCTGTCCAGAAGAGCGTGTTTGTTTATTGTAATTGAGACCTTCATTGCTGTGCCTAGGAACTGGTTGCACGTTGCACATGTCATGTTCTCTATAGACCAGGACTTCCCGACCCTTAGCCTGAGATCTTGACCTTGTTGGATTGACATTCAGCAGGCCCTTTACCAGTCCCATCCACAAAGAAGCTCTGAGTGTCTGCCCCGCATCAAGTCAATTAATATCAATTCCGTTCTGAGAACCTGTTGAAAGACTTTCTAAAACCTTGGGATAATTCAGTGGTTCTCAATTGGTGGTGATTTTTACCACCCACCCCCTGCCAGTGGACATTGGCAGTGTCTGGAGACATTGTTGGTTGTCACAAATAGGTTTGGGTGCTATTGGCTCCTAGTAAGTAGAAACCAGCGATGTTGCTAAGCATCTTCCAATGCACAGCATAGCCCTCAACAAGAAAGAATTATCTCACCCAAAATGTTGAAATAGTGCCAAGGTTGAGAAACCTTGAGGAGACATCTGGTGAGGAGAGGTAAGACTCATAATCAAGAGTCAAAGTTGAAGTCACAGTTGCAAGCCCCATGGAATGACACTGGTCATATCAGAAGGCACTTCTCTCTGGAGAGTTGGATTTTCCATGAAATGTTATGTGAGATTCCAGGAAGCCATCAAGGTCAGGCAACAGTTTTCAAGGATGAACTGAAAATATGAGGTCTCAAAGTTGCCTCACTAGACTGTGAAGTTGCAAACCAACAAGTGGTGTCATGCATTCTGGTTTTTTTTTGGGGGGGGGGACTTGTAAATGTGTGCAAATCTGTACAAGTATGCCCAATGTGATCCATAGACATTCTGCATGGCAACTTTGGCAGGAGTGTTAAACTTTGGAAAGGCATAAATGAGGATGAGCATTTCTAAGAAAACGAGAGTTACCCCAACATGTTCATATATCAGGATTTTTCTGATAGCACTGATACTTCATATGTCTATGTTCCTTTTAATTTTATGTTTCAGACAGTGCTTCCCCCATCCATGATAGCATTTGCACATATGTAGTGGTCCAGCTATATCTAGCAATTGGTTCCAGAGTTGATTACTTAAGTTTTTCTTTCAGTACTTTTTCAAAGTAGGATTAATCCTAGTGAGCATTTTATCTGGGAAGTGGGAGACCATGTTTCTGATTAGAGACCATGACAGCAATACAGAAAATATTCCATGGGTTGTAAATAGGTTTGAAGCAGGGTTTCCAAACCTCAGCACTATTGACATTGGGACCAGATAATTCTTTGTTGTGGAGGACTGTCCTGTGCATTGTAGGTCATTTAGCAGCATCCTTAGCCTCTGCCCACTAGGTGCTAATATTGCATCCTCTTGGTTGTGATAACCAAAAATGTCTTCACACATTGGCAAATGGCCCCTGGGAGCAATATCGGCTCTCCCTCGTAGTTCAGTGAATATCTATCTTCCAGCAGAACTTTCCTTTCCATATTCTCATGGGTATTAGGGGGTTATAGTCTGCAGCATTTCCCAAATCTGTTTGATAGCAAATCCTTATCGTTTTAAGTTAGAGAAGTCTTTGAGGTTATAAAATTGTTCCCTTTCTCCTCTCAAAGAAGATAAATCTTTATGCTGTGGAGATCACCAGGTTTTCACAGTCAGTTATTTCCCTACAAGTTTTGTTTGTTTGTTTGTTTTTTCCAAACTCATCAGAGGAAGCCAAACATAAGTGATCAGCTTTTCTAGATGTGTGGCAGTAACATGGCTTTCAGTACATGAACTTCTGGGGAAGAAAGTTTCTGAAGTTCTACCTCTCCACACCTCCCTTTTTCCACTTTGTAAGTGTTTTCTGCTTTAGCAGATGGCAAATGCTTTATGTTTACCAACCCCAACGTCCACACCACCCAGACACATATATATACTCTCAGAATGGCAGGCGCAACTCTGAGATCAGTGGGACAGAGAACATTTTAGATGATGAATCTCCTGGTCCTGAAAGGAAAATCAATCTCAATTCTTCTCCTTCAAAAAGGTCACTAATGATGGCCATAAACACTAGTAGTGACTCCAGAGCTTTGAGATTGGAGAAGAAATCTATCCATAGAAGAAAGGCGAGCAAAATGAACCCAAGACACTGTCATCAGCGTCAGAAGTTTTATGGTGGGACCTAAGCTCTAATGAAATATTGGATTTTTCCCACAATGTTTAAACTTTATTTGATGGAAGACCACAGAAATTTTTAGAAAAAGAAGACGTACATACTGGTGCCCAATGTAGAAGAGATCTTGGTTCTTCATAAGGCAAATGGGTGCCACCTTCCAGAATTAGTTGGAAACTTAAATTTCTAGTGAACTACCTATGTAAAAAGCCTTTTCAAATTAAAAATTGAGTTTTGCCTTTTACCTAATTATAGTCTTACCAGTGATTTTAGGCTATAAATTGAGTGCATGCAAATCTCCCCTAAACAAATAAGAAGCAGTCACCAATGAAAAGCTCACTTCTCTGAATGAAAGAGGTTCTCCACATCGTGGTCCCTAATTGATGACCAATTATTTTACTTGTCTTACTTGTCTTGATGTGGCATCAAGGTGCCCATCTGCAGTTGGCCAGATGGATTTGACTGGAAGTGGAGAAATAATAACAAAGGCCCCCATTTACTGAGCATCTGCTGTGAGCCAAGCCCTGGGCCTGGTGCTTTCTATGCATTATTACTAATCTTCATATAATCCTTGTAAAACTGACCCTATGATGCCCATTATGTGGGTAGGAAAACTGAGCTCCAGGGAGACTAGCAAGTTTCTCAACATCGTACACTCAGTAGTTGTTGGATCCACATTCAACTAACTACCCAGACTCCATGCTTTCCCACTTGCTTTCTGGTAGGGCTTTCAAAACTTCTAGAAATACTGATTTTGACTTGTGGCACATCAAAGAAACAAGCCCTTGCCCTAGTGGAAACCAGTTTAGCTCTCTTCTGCTTTTTAGAAGCCATCAGAGCTGAGTCCTTAGGATCTGAATTTTTGAATAGGCCCTTTTAACACTTCACTTGGTTTTGAGTAGTTTTCAAAGGAACTCAAAAATTGATCTTGGTCACCCAGCATTCTCAGACCAGAGCTCTGAAAAGGGCTGGCTTCTCCCTGGACATTTACAGCATCCTAGAATGAGGTCAATCAGTACATCTGTAAGGAAGGGTCTTCTAAACTAAGAAAACAAAGTCTTTCTGGACATGGCCTGATCCTAATATGTGGGTACTAATGACCTCACTTAATCGAGAGGCTTGTGGTGGCTAGCTTATAGAGAGTGTACAGGAGGGTGGCAATGATTTAATTCTGTCTAATTCACTCTCCAGTTACAAAATCTCAGACTTGATGTTGGTTTTGCAGTCCTGATATCCTATAATTTGAAAGCCTTTTTCTAAATGAAAGGGAACTTAAAAATTCAGGATCAAACTTAGACACGTTATTTTGGAACAGAAGTGTGAATCTTCAGTGTTTTGCTTTTAGATGTTTCCAGCCAGAATGGAGGCAGATGATACCTGGTCTAGATAGAGCCCATTCTTGTCCATTACATCTCTTTATACTCTATTTTCAGTCTGTAGATCTATATTTTTCATTCCGGCAAAGTGTTCTTCTAAGGTGACATCTTTCGGGGAAGAGAAATGACATTGTGTAACATTCAGGGTATATGATAGTCTCAGTGGCTTTGGGCTGAACTTTCAATGTTGGTCTTGCCTTTTCAGGACAGTGTAATATTCTCAGTTCTTAGCTTCTGCCACTTGCCGTCTGTTATCTTATATTACATCCTCAGATAACCTTCCTCTTAGGTGGCCCTTGTGCACTATTTAGTTCTGTAACTATGAATTAAATATTAACCCATAAAAGTACTTAGCCAGTTTTGGACTGAATAGACACAGGAGATAGGAGAGAGCAATTTTTATTTATTTGGTTCTTACAATGAACTGAGCATTGTGCAGACTGTTTGCTTAATCCTTAAAAATTCTTGTGAGATAAATGGCTCTAGGCTGTATTAGATACTATTCGCTCATTTGTTCCTGAATTCATTTGTGTATTCCACAAGTATTCAAGTGTTTTCTATAAATCAGGCACTGCTCTGGCCACTGAGGCTATGGCAAGGAACAAAACACACTAAGACTTTGAACTCATCAAGATTTCATTCTAGTAGGGAGGGGAGATAACCTATAAATAACAAACAAAACAAAAAGGGTAAAATATATATTGTGAAAAAGTGATTAGTGCTTAGATAAAAATAAATTAGAAAACAGGGATAGAAAATAGCATGGAAGAGGAGGTGGGAACTGTAATTATAAGGCGGTCAGGCAAGTCTCCATTAAGAAGGTGACATTTGAACAGAGATACGGGAAAAATATGAAAGTAAGCTATTTGAATATCGAGGAGAAGGGTATTTCAAGTTAATACAGGAGTATGCCAGTCATAATTGGAAATAGCAAGGAGGCCAGTGTGGCTGGAATAAAGGAGAGTGGGTGGTAGGATATGAAATTAGAGATGAAATTGATGGAGAGCCAAGTGGAGATTGATCATGGGAGGGAGAGAGAAAAGGAAGGTTAGACTGCTGGAGGGCTTTTTGCTTACATTTAGTAAGGTAGGAAGCCATTGGGGGTGAAGGAGTTGAGTAGGAACATGAATTTGTCTTAAAAGAATGACTCTGGCTTCTGAATTTAGGGGAGGCTACAGGAGGAACAAAGATGGAAGCAGGAAGACAATTAAGAAGCCACTGCAGTAACTCGGATGAGAGAAGACAGTGGCTCAGATGAGAATGTTGACAGCGGAAGTGGTTGGATTCTGATGTATTTTTAAGGTAGTTCCAAAGGATTAGCTGAGAGTTTGGATATGGAATACAAGAGAAAGAAAGGAGTTGGAAAGACTCCAAATTTTGCATGGTAGATAAGTAGAAGGATGGAGTTTCCATGGATTGTAATAAGGCAAACAATAGGAAGAAGAGATTTATGAAGGAAAATCAGGACTTCTGTTTTGGACATGTTCAGTTTGAGATGCTTATTCACCATCATTTCATACCTCTGTTGAACAGAATTGGAAAGAGATGCTCACTGTGGTCAAGCATGTTGCATAAGATCACAAAGGGAAGAGATAGTATTAGTCAAACCAGGTCTGATAGATTCCAAAACTGAGCTCATAACTACCACACTCTTCTGCCTCAACTCTTGGATTTCCATTTGACTAAATCTCAGAGTAGTGTAGGAATAATTTAAATTCACAGAAAATCGTCAAACATAATTTTAGCCATTTTTAATGCCGAGTCTTCCATGTTGTGAGCCATTTACATTTTAGCTGGTTTTTATTTCTTCTCATCTCATCCTCTCATAGTGGTACTTTTCAACCATTTCTTTACCAAGAGGTAAGCAGGAGGAGACAAAGAAAGCCACAAAGGACTTGAATGGTGCATACTGACAGTGACTTGGTCCTATCTGAACTCTCAAGAGAGCAATGCAAAGTTGGAGGATGCGCATCTAATTCAGTAATGGTTAAGATGACCTTTTTCCCTCCTGCTGAGATATATTTCTCTGATACAGGCTCAGATATGCAGATCTCACTTCTGGGGTGGTATTAATATATACCCTAAAGCAAATTAATTACATGAACTACTTCCCCCCAAAAGTTGTAAATTTCTCAGTGTAAGATATTTGATGTGCTGGCATGGAAAGATGTTCCTTTCACACCAAGCTGACAGAGGAAGGGCCAGATAGGCAGAGAAAGAAAAACTGGAAGAGGCAATTCAATGACCTCTGTCCTGGTGTCTTTTAAATGACTGAATGATACGTAGACTAGCTCTTTGGGAGGAAGAAGAGGCTCGAGGGCTGGACATTGGTTAGGTATAGAAAAGTACAGAGACAACCTGCATGGATTGCTTTTCTACAGAAGCATTCCCAGAGGTGACTTAAGCTTCTCAGGTCTGTTCCTGACTGCTTGTGGCAGTAGCGTAAGTCATGAGTGGGTCTTCCCGAGCACTGCCATCTGCTAGCAGAATGGCATCTCCAGGTAGCCTTGAACGCTCCAGCCTGGGCCTCGGTCACAGACCACCTTCAGACCACTAAGAAACTTTGCTCACTGCTCCCACCAGCCATAACTTTTCCATCAATTACTTACTCAGACATTTCTTCATTCACCTTTGGAACAGCTGAGAATAAGGATCCTGGAACAAATCTCTCACCCACTACCCTCCTGTCTTCCAGACCGCCTCCGTAAATTATCCTGTGGCAAGCACAGAGTGTGAGTCTTCACCTCTTTCCTTAAAAATGCCAAGATCATTATTCTGCTGAAGTCAGGTTACAAAAAAATCATCACATATAACCTCGAAAGGGAAAAGAAGTCCTATAAAAATAGGCAGTGTTCTTGGGAATGGGGAGTCAGAGGGCACGTTGCGGGTAACAGGCCTGATGATGCAATAATGCCTCACATGCCCGGGGGCCCCGCTGGATTGGCCACCATAGATTCACCAGGTGCTGCTTTTGCAAAGTATCTTGCTTTTTGTTTTCTGTCTTGATAGGGGAAAAAACTGTAATATTTCCACTTTTGCAAAACTAAAAGAACCCCAATTTCGGTCTCACCACTTGCATAGCTGATTTCATATGCTGCTGTATTTAATGATAAAATTTATTTCCCTCCTCTACTGTGAAGTTGTTACATTATGAGGTAGGGAGGGCAGCTGGCGAGCCTTGTACTTCATAATTCTTGGGGGTAAAGGGAGGTGGAGAGCATGAGCACCTCCCCCCCTCTCCCCTTCTTTTCCTGGCCCTGCCATCTCCCTTGTGAGGCATATGCTAGGGCCACCTACTTGGATATAGTATTGACAGCAGCCTTCGAGTGCGCTCCAAGAGTTGACGTGAGAATCTTAGTTCCTTTTCTCCCACAGTCTTAGACCTTTGTAACATTGCAAAGCCTGGGCTGTTGGGCGCAATGGGGATGGAAGGAGGGCCTAATGCCCCATCCGGTGGTGATGACCGTGACTTCCGTGTCTGCTTTCTTCCATGGTGTTCCCTGCCAATCTCATGCTTTCTCAGCTCCTTTTCATGGTAATTTGTGCCATGGTGGTCCTAGACATAAACAGCCATCAAGCAGGCCTGTCAACACTGGCTTTACGCCCTCAAGTCACAGCCCTTGTTTCCTGGCAAAGCTTTCTCTCCTTCCTCCTCAGTCATTTTGGTTCCCTGATGCCCCTGTTCAGAGCCATTCTTGTGTTGTGAGAAGCCCTATAAAAACTTCCCCAAACGTGTTCACATCGCCAATAGGGAGATACACTTTCTGACAAAGGACTATTACCACTCCCGCAGCTCAGCTGAGCCGAGCAGGGAAGCGAGTGACTATTTCTTTGGTGATGGTTATCAACGATGTTGTTTCTGTGTTTCAGGACATTTAAAGAAATAACATAACAAACAATGAATGGGAAACATAAGTAGTTCTTCATATCATGGGGGTGAGCAAGCAATGAAGGAGCAGAAAAGAGATGTGGCATTCAGATGTAGTGTCTTTTTTTCTTCCTGGTCTTTCTGTCTCCTGTGGTTAGAAGAGACCATAGTAATAAGTAATAGTCTGTAAGAGTGAAAAGAGCCACAAAAGAGAAGGCATCTTGAGCATTTATGTCTGCTCTGTGGAGTTCTCTGTGACTTTTGGAAGGGAAAGCTCCTCACCTAGTCACACAGGCGAGATTTCGCCAGACTAAGTCCCTCCTTCATCCAGCAATGCCTGTCTTAGAATGTTAATCTTAGGCTCCATTAGTTAACATAAAATAAAAAAAATACGCACCTATTTAACTGCATGTTAGGAGATATTCTAAAAGACTCCACTGAATAGAAGTAGTGGCGGTGATAGTGAATGTGTATTGATTTTTATACTGTACAATTGAAACACCAGGAGCTCTGTATGCATTGTCTCATCTAATCATAACACAGCGCTGTTGAGTATAGATAGTGCTGTGGCCCCCATTTTACCGAGGACAAATCTGAGTTGAGAGAGTGTAAGTAACTTGCTCCAAATGGCACTGTGGTAAAGTGGCAGATGCTGTTCTTGCCTAGGTGGGTCTGACTCCAAAAGCTGTGCCTTGAAGAGCTGCATTTTCGAGCAAGGTGAAGACAGCAACCCTGATGTGAGCAGTGGCATCCTGTGCTGGCACCCGTACACAGCCACCTCTTGGAATTTGTCCTTAACTGGTACCTTGGAACAAGAGGTCATTGAGCTCACTCTTGTTCATACTGGTGTTGGCAATCCCTCAGAGCCAGATATGCAAAATCTATACACCTTGGCTAAGCCCTGCCCATGGTGCCAGCTATACGTAAGCATAACTGACTTGGAATGGAAAGAATCAGGATGTCTGGTTAGCTGTGGTTTCTAAGCAATATGCAGAACACCAGAATCTGGCCACAAATCCCCAGTGCAATTGGCACCAAACAGTGTTCTGTGCTAGGGACAGGAACTCATAGTCCTAAGCCTGCATCTACCTCTTCTGTGCTGTGTGACCACCAGCATGGCATGTCTCCTTTTCTCTAGTGTTGAATTTGTAAAGTGAATAGATGGACAGAATAATCTCAGAGATGACCTGTAGCTCCAGTATTTGAGACCTTAGTCCTTGGTGAATTAGCTGGCCAAAATTTACAACCTGTAACCTTCCATTCATGACCATGCGAAGAGCCATTTACCAGTGAATGAAAACGATCATTCACTGTGGGGCATCAGGGCGGCCCCACAGGGTGAATAAACCCTGAAAAATGGCCAAGAGAAAACCAGGGTATGGCTTCGGCCAAAGGGAAATGTAGCCTTTTACTCCTGTGATTGTTTATTTGATTTTCATAGTGTCTTTCTTCCCAGGGTGCTAAAGATGTTGTGAAGAAAGTGTTAAAGTCAAAGATACATTGCATAGGCACTCTCTTCCTGGGAAACTAAGGAATCAGAGGTCTCTGAAATAGTCTTCAGAGGCATTTCTTTGAGGTCCTTGCTTTCTCTTGTTTCCATGGGTAAGCAGAGGCAAGCAACCCGTTTTCTTAATCGGGCCCTGCTTCAGTATAGCATAAGGAAGAAAATGGTGGCTCTGGAGACAGATACACTACATCTGAAGCCTAACTGCTGCTTCCTGGCTCTGTGGCCCTGGACAAGTGATGTCACCTCTTTAATCCACAGTCTCCTCATCTGTAGAAAGGAATCCTGAGCCATAAGCTTGCTGTTGGGATTAAGTGAGAGAAACCAGGGTCCAACAGCCATCATCCCCCTCACAGTAACAGCTCAATACAGGGTAGCTAGTATGATTTCTCACAGTTCTGCTCCAACTGAAAGAGTGCTCTTGGGGTGGCCTTTTGAATCTAAATAACTTGTGCCAAATCAGTTCAGCATTAGTACTGTGGGTCAGATTCCAGGCAATTCTTTCTTGTGACCTTTAGGAAAACGTGACGTTTATTATGTAATACACTTCTGTGATGGCTACAGCTTTCATGTGTTGGTTCATTCCCATAAATATTTGCTGACAGCCTGCAGTGTGGAAGGAGTAAATAAACACGTGTGAGTTGCAACTACTATCTTTTTTTCACGTGACAAGCCCACATGGTTTTCCAGATCTTGCATTAAGCAATATTTGAAACTTTGATCCCTAAATCCGTATCCTTGTGCTCACATTCTTGTTTTGGTGGGACAGTAGGTTCAGGCTGGTGTCCCTTTGCCTTTCCCGAGGGGGTGATGCTCACGCAATCCTCATTTCATTCACCACCGTAATTGGCAAAGGTGGTCCTGAATCCTAGGCACAGGCATGGCGTCCTTTCTTATAGCATACTTTCCAGATGAGGTTTGACTTTATGTTTTGTTGAACAAAGTCAAAACAAGACTAGAATCGAGAAGAGCTTGTTGTTATGAAAAGACACAACTGAACATTTTTTAAATGAAGTGATTTAGATGTTATTTTCATATTTTTTAGAATCACAAGGGAAAGGCCTTGAGTAATAATTGGTATAGTCTCGTGTCTCAGAAAACCACCAGTCTCAGAGAGATGGTTAGCTACCTGATTGTCAAAAATCCTTAGATCGGGGAGTCTTGACTTAACTGGATAATAGCTTCCAGTATCTGACCTTTATCTTGGTCTTTCAGTTCTTCCTTATTTCTAATGTGCTGTCAGCTAATCCTGTGGTTGTAAATCTGGACTAATTGATCAGTATCCTCCATGAAACATTTCATATAAACAGAATCTCATATGTCTAGATCACATGGAGGTGGGAATCGCCTGGATATGTAGAACTGTGCCCAGACACTCTGCCAGGGCTGTCCTGGACCATCCATTAACCCTTATGTGTCAAGCAACTGCTATAACTTAGGCAGTCCTTGTCCACACCCCCCCTCCTCCAGTGCTTCCTCTAAGCCCTAGCATCTTGCAGCCCCATCGAGAAGCTTCCTTCTGGCCAGATTCTGTGTGCATCCCTGACTTCCTCCCTCCCCTTCTTATTCCTTCATGGTTCTTTATGATGTCCTTACCAGTTCCATGTAGTCCTCCATCTTCTTTTGGATATTCTGGTTCTCAGCAGCATCTGCCGTCCCAGGGATGTCATTCTCTCTAGGTCTTCAGCCCTTCTCATCCAAGCAGACATGCTGTGGTTGTTTGCTGATTTCTCGATGACTGAGAGATGTTGCCCCTCAATATAAGTGAAAGGACCAATGCAGGGCATCCATAATGACAGGGACAGTACACTGGACCCAAATCTGCACTGTATCCAGTGCTACCACTTGAGACAGAAAGCCCTCAGTAGAGGTTATGATCAGACTGCCCATACCTTGAGTTTTGTTTCCACTAGATGAGTTGAGACGCAAGGGTTTCTAACTCTTAGACCTTAGTTAATAGAAAATGTCAAAGCAATATCTGAACGAAGCTCCATATCAAACATCCCCTTTGAACGGCCTCACAGAAACAAAAGCCCAGGCATTTGGGATACTGACCTCGAGGTTTGAGATTACATTGTTTGGGAGCATTGCTCAACGTTGGGGGAAAATCTGTTCTGTTAAATGAGTTGGGTTGTTTCCCCAGAGAAAAAAAGTCTGAGTACTATTGGCAAACTAGGAAGCTATTTCAGCTTTAAATTTAAGGAATTAAATTCTCCCCAGAACAAGAACCCTCAGATATGTAGCCAATAAACAACATGTACTAGGTGACACATTAAATTTAACTATTATATCTCAGTGACGTACATCGATGCAAAAGTCAGTGCCTGGCAAAGGACTGGAAATGATCAGGTGGAAATTTCCCTCAGAATATAAGAGCTGAAACCTGTCTTTATTTGATTATCAAAACAACTTCTTTATGAAATCATAATAGACCCATTAATAAACGTGTTAGATATGAAAATTTCCACGAGCAGCTGCTTTTCTTCATCAGTAAGTTAGAAAGCATGAAATGAAAAGTGTTTGCTATCAGATTAGATGCCTTGAGAGTTTGCTTATCGCTTTTGGATCTTAATTTTAGGCTAATAATATGTGTAGTGAATCATGCTGAAGTATTGCATTCTTTTTTCCAAGTCAGTTCCATTCAAGTGCCTAAATAAGTAAAATGCACCTAGGAATGGGTGGGATGCAGCTAACCCAGACATTAAAAAAAAATTAAGGCCTCTTATTAAGAAACTATTTCATTTCTCTTCATTTTGTGGGCAATAGATGTTGCTTGCACCAGTGGTGCCCCTCAGATGAATTGTTAGCAATGACGTCCTTGATAATTGAACTGTTTTCATTGTGCTCTTATTGTACCTGACAGACATCTATCTGCTTTTGTTGGAGTCACATGGGAAGACGTATATATAAAGTATGTGATTATGCCATTTTGAAAACACCAGTTGTCTCCAATAATAGTACCTCTCTCTATCGCTATTGGAATGATTAAATGAGATAATGCATCCAAAGTTTTAGAGCAGTGCCTGGCACTTAATGAATGTGAGAAAGCTCTGCCTTTGTAGCTTGCTGCCTACTTTTAGGCTGTCTCTTCTGATGACCATGGCAGATTACTAAATCGCATTTCCATCAACTTTCTTTTTCTCCTCCATATTAAAAGACAGCTTGTTTGGACTGTTTGTATATTGAAATGACTGTCCCTAAGGGGAGGCTTGCTTTAGGTTCGTGCATGTTGATCTGATTACTCCAAGACAACTATGTCTGTTTCTTCACCCTAATCAAGCACATGTTACCACCTATGAATCAGTATCCTTTAAGTTCATCCTATTTCCTACAAATAAACATATCCTTGATTCCCAGTGCTGTTTTTCCATCTCCATAAATGTCATCATTATCCATCCAGTTGCCCATTCCAGAACCCTGGGAGTTCTCTCTCACTCTGCCCTCTCCCCTCCACCCAACAGCCAATCCATCAGGAACAATCATTTCTACCTCAAAAAATATGTCTTAAATCCACAGATTCCCTCTACCACAACACTCTGCACCCTAATCTAAGCCACCATCACCTCTTGCCTGGACAAACGCAATCACTTTCTGAGCAGTTTTGTTGTTTCTACTCACGCAGTATTCCCACCCATTGTCCACTCAGTAATCAAAGTAGACTTTTTGAAACAAAAATAAAACCATGTCTTACCCCGACTTAAAACTCTTCAGTGATTTTCCATCTCATGGAAAACAAAATCCAAATACAGTATTAGAACCTGTGAGCTCTGAGTGGTCTGGCCCTGGGAAATGCCTCAGGGAGCCTACTTGCAACCACTCCATCCTCTTTCCTTCATAGCACACATCTCAATAAGGATATATGTATTTTTGTCATCACTTCATTGGTGCTGGTCTCTCTCACTGGTCCATAAGCTCCATGATGGCAGAAATTATGTCAATTATGTTCATCACTCTCTTCCCAGCACTTTGCATAATTATTAGAACTTAGTAGGTGCTCACTAAATGTTTGTTGAATAAAATGAACTCATCCCAGGTTCTAATTGTGCCCTTATATTATTTTTTTGTTCAAGTAACATTTTTAAATATTAAAATTTGTCACTATAATAGGGATTATCTGTGGGCAAGTCATTAGACCACTGGTTTGTGGGGATGTCTCTAGGAGCTTCATTCTAAAAGCCTTCTAGAATTATATCCTAAAGTCTTTATATACATAAAAACACTGTAGGTTGAAGATGGATATTTTTGTTTTGGTATAAATATTCAAATTGGGCTCCTTCCTTCCACACTGTATACTCTATTAAGATTTCCAGAATGACTATTCCAAATCATAACACTCATAAGATGAGAGCTCAAATGAAAGCAGCAATGTTTCCATATCCTAAAGTAAAAAGTTATAGCCAAAACTGTTAACATACATGTTTTAAATTTCTCTATCACCTACTATTAAAATTTTTATAATGGTTTGTGTTTGCTAGAGAAACATGTCTGGCACACTTATGAATGGTATAACTTTGAGCATGCTCTGTAATAGTGGTTGAATTAACATTAGGCTGCATGTTTTATGTGGTGCTATTTATCTGTTAGGCATAAAAGGGCACTTAGCTAATTTAAGTTAACAAAGTCACAAAATTAGTGGAGGAAATAAGAAATATTGAACAGAAGGAAATGACACTTGAAATCTATTTTGATTACGTTTTCACATTTTGTTCTTCATTCTGAAACTCATTTCCCTCTGAAAAGCAAGAATGTTATATTGGGAAATAATATGTCTTGAAAACCTGAGCCAGCAAACTTATGATCCAAGTGGTAATGACTTCTGTAATCGCTAATGAGGCAATGGACATTGAATATCTCGGTGCACTCATTGGGGCCAGCCTCTTGCCTGTTCTACAAGAAGCTGTCATATCAAATTTTTGTCCTGACTCCATAGCGCTTTGATTCCTAAACCTTTCTGAGAAACCTAATCTGAAATCAAAGTCAAGTTTCTTAGATGTGGTCAGACAAGGTCACATTTAAAACAGTTCAGTGAATCTGCAGATCAAAGTTGAAAGGTAATGCCTCCCTCCCAAAATTGGCACAGACTTACCTGCTAGCTTACCTTTCAATTTCTAACGTGCCTTTTCCACCTCCTTCCCTATGGACTGGGAAAATGAGAGCGTATCCTCGGAAAAATGGTAGAAGAGTTTCCTTAAATCATTTAATTAGGAAATTGGACACAGTTGTATTTTGGAATTACACCTTTATCCAAATTAGTGAATCATGAAGCATGTTGTTGAAGAAATATCTTGATCAGAGATTGCATGAAGTGAGATGTGCAAAAGGAATCCTTACGAATTCATAGTAAGACTTCTTTAAATCAGAATTTCATGGTAATTTCAGGTTCATGGGCTTTATTTTGTGCCTAAATTAGCAGAATTTACCCACACTTTTTTTTTCAAAGATTGCCACCTGAGCTAACATCTGTTGCCAATCTTCTTTTTTTGTTATTCTTCTCCCCAAAGACCCCCAGTATATAGTTATATATTCTAGTTGTAGGTCCTTCTGGTTGTGCCACGGATGCCACCTCAGCATGGCCTGATGAGTGGTGCCAGGTTCGCACCCAGGATCCAAACCAGCGAAACCCTAGGCTGCCAAAGCAGAGCATGCAAACTTAACCACTCAGCCACTGGCTGGCCCCTTACCCACACTCTTGAGTGACCCAAAATACTATACAGGATTGCTGCTGTAAAACTGTGGACATTTTTTCCCCCAATGCTACCTTCCTTCTGTGTGGAGCCTTGAGATACTATCCAAAATGGCGCTGGAAAAGGGGAGAATGGTGACTCTTGTTAGGCATGATCTTAACATCTCACGACGCAGGTTTTTATCAAACTCCATGTGATTAAAAAAAAAAAACAACCTTGCCATTGCTTTATATTTCAGTGTTCTGTCTCTTGTGGTCGAGGGCATAAACAACGAAATGTTTACTGCATGGCAAAAGATGGAAGCCATTTAGAAAGTGATTACTGTAAACACCTTGCTAAGCCAAATGGGCACAGAAAGTGCCGAGGAGGAAGATGCCCCAAATGGAAGGCTGGCGCCTGGAGTCAGGTGAGCAATGCTTCTCCTCTACCACTGCTTCCTTACCCTCAGCCATGTGGCTGACACCAGCCTGTTGGCTTGTGTTTCTCTGCGCAGTTTTGGTTTTCAGAGGGGAGCTTGGGGACGGGGAGGGAAGAATCTTTATGTCAGGATACTTACTAGCTGTGGGACCTTGGGCAAGTGGCTTCAGCCCTTGGCGCTTTGGATCATACCTACAATAGGATGGTTGTGAGGATTCATTCTAAGTGGTAGTGGATGTAGATGTTAGATGTCTAGCACAGAGTAACCCCTCAATACTTCACTGATGGCATTTTTATTATCATTCACCACTGAGAAAACCACTAATTCAGGTTGTAGTAAGGTTGACTATGGTCACCTGGCAGGAATTGAATCTGAATTTACCTTTGAGGTTCTTAAAGGGCTGTCAGTATAAAGTATTAAGACTATTTCTCTGCCCATTTGCTTGTGTACAACAGAGGTGAGGGACGGAAGAGGCAGTTCTCTGTCATTTTCCAGCGATGTGACCTTGGGTGATTTGTGTAACCTTCCTGAGCCTACTTCATATAGCTCTTATGAGGCTTTAATGTAGTAATGAATGCCAAGTACTTAGCTGAGAGGTCTTAAATCTAATAGGCTCTTAAGAGTAATCCTTTTTTGTTTGGATGTGTGTGATGTGTATCTATGTATCAGATGGGGAAGGGGGTAAGTACCCAAGAAACTGACCACAGCGAGTCTCCACGAAATCTAGTCATTGGGTAATCTAGTCAGGAACTGGGTGTGAGAGTTTCCCTGTTGAATTTTAGAAGCTTCTATTTACCTATCAACAGTTGCTGTGTGAACTAAAGCTACTCGCAATCTAATCCTTAAAGGAGATCTCCTCACTCCACACTTCGATATTTTCTCAGCTTGGTTGAAGGTGCTTACTTCAAAGTAATAAGACTCCGTTTCTTTTCACATGTTCTGTACTTAATGCTGCTCCTTCTCTCCATTGATTTGATTCAGTGAGGTTTTACTGAATGTATGGTTCTCCCAGGCAGTGGAGAATCACGCAGGCTCTCCCGAGAATCAGCAGACAGCTAGATTCAAGGTTGGCAGCCTCTAGAATTGATTCTTCCAAAGCCTGGATCTTGATTCCTAAGGTCCCAAAGAAGTTTTGGACAGCTGTGTTAACATGGGGAGGATCTGAGGATCCTCCATTTTAATATAATTGGAAAATTCTTCTAGAAATGTGAATCTTTCTTAAATGCCCTGAACTGGCATCATTGTCCCCCATACCTCCCAGCCAGATTCCACTTCGCAGAACCGTAAAACATGGCTGCATCATTCCCCAGCATCATTCCTTCTCAAGGCCCTTACTACAATGATCATATTTTATTTTTTGTTGTAATTTAACAATCAAAGCATGCATGTCCAGCCAGAGCTGCTTCCTCCCTGGGCTCCCTTAAGGGATCAGATCCAGGGCAGTGTTTCATACTGGTCATCCTTAACGTGTTGTGTAAGTGACTACCATCATCTGTACCTTCCAGCCCTTTTATTTTCGGAGCTATTCAGTTCATGTAAAATCCTCCAGCTAACATTATTTAAGATACCACACTAATTAGCTTGTCCTCTTGTAGGCTTTCATGCTCTGTTACTTTTCTGTATGTTCCGTGGCCTCTGCTTTTCTATTTGCATCTTGCCCTGAATATTAAGTTTGGAACATGGAAATCATGTTCATTTTAAAGGCCAATTCATTCAATAAAAATGCAATTAAAAGAATCTTTCACTCTTTATTGGTAAACACAGAGTGAGTGTTTTACTTTGGTATCCTGTGATCTTGATGGGAAGTCTCAAAATTGCTCACAAAGCTGGGATGATTAAGTTTGAACCCTGGGGGTTTTTTCCAACATAAAGTAATAGGATTATCAGAATGCCTCCCCAGAAAAGACTGCACCTGTTCAAAATGATTGCTTAAAAATTCTAGTCACCTTTGTAGAAAATGCAAGTAAACACAGTTATGTAATGGTTTGGGGCCAGCTTTATAATGCTCTAATTTGATTTGTAGAAATGAATTATAAAAGCAGACAAGACAAGGTGCTGCATGGGTAAAATCCAATTTGTGCAATTTAGGAGTGTACCTGAAAATGATTAGACCCAGTGGTTGATGGAGAAAGATGGCCTGCATGATTAAAGATTATTGGCTTTCTAATGATCCGGTGGTAAACAGGAATATTCCTAAGGCAGCGATATTAAAGCAAGAGTGATGATTATCCATTTGCAACAATATTTAGAAGATTTTATATCTGGTCCTTCTGTTTTCTGCTGGTAGCTATATTCTAGTCATCTCTTCTTCAAGGTAGAAAGAATAATTAGTGCAATTTCTCATCATGTCAAAATGTCTGAGGATAATAAGACTTATAGAATATTGAGATGGGGGACTAGTGTAGCCAAGTTAACTTCATAGTCTTTCCTGAAAATTGGGGTTTTGAAGTTTAAAGTGGAATGTTTTACTTCTATATCTTTTGAAAAATCTTGTATTTGTAAAGGAAATTTTTCCAATTAAAAAAAGCTTTTATTGGAAAACATCCTCACTAAAGTTTTAAAGCACCGTTTTTCAAAAGTTCATCTTCAATTTGTTCAGATGATTTTGATCAACAGTTAAGGGATGCCTATGAAATTTTAAGACAAAATCGGCATCAAATTCTTGATTCAGGTTGATAAATGTGAAAGCTCTGTATTCCTATGATCCAAAAGCATTCCAGAGTAAAATTTTTTTAACCTATCCTATTCCTATAGAAAGGCTTTTTTAAAAAAATGAAGATCAGAACAAAAAAGAATAAATGATCAGATTAGAATCAAAGCAACACTCCATCATCGTTCCTCAATCGTGAATTCATTCAGTTGATTCATTCATCAATCATGAGATGCATGTCCTTTTCACAGATTAATGTCTCTGTGGTCAGGATGGGACGAACAGCCAGTGGAATGCCACAATTTAATTAATAGCCCTTGTTTTCTTTCTTAGCGATACAAATATAATGCTGTGTCTTGCAATCAGTGGTGTTTAGATTCAGGGAAATAATTTTTAAAAGCTCTGTAGTGCTGATGCCGAAATTGAAACTGGCAAATAGCATGATGAACCTACCAGGCATTTTTGGTTAGGACTTTTCCTATAGAGCAGCTTGGTTATGGCGTCTGATTCTGAAGTATCCTGCAAGTGTTTAACGGAGAAACACGGTCAATGTGCAGCTGTGTCCTTTGAGAAATCAAGGGAACCATGTGCACATGGTAGTGATGAGAACTAGAGCTGCTATAGAGATGTGTGTTCTCCATGATTTTGTGTGTATTTGAACCATAAGCGTTGATGTCGAATTGTTTGAATCCAGGCTTCTCACCCACCCTCTCGCTGACGTAATACAAGAGACTGCATCATATTAGCGCCGTATTTTAAAACTGGAAGCCAAATTCTCACCCACAGTTGCTATGGTGTATTGCCTAGGACAGAATTTACTTGGAATGTGTTTTTGTTTTTGTTTGTTTTTGCTTGAGTTAGGGTGATTATCTCTGTTCTTTGCTTTATTTATTTGTGGAGTATCTACCCAAAAGGTTTATTAGGAAGTATAAAAAATATTTTATGTAAAATGCTTGGCATAGAGCTAAGCTCTCAACTAGGGGTGATTCTGTACCTCTTGGGACATTTGTCAATGTCTGGAGACAGTTTTGGTTGTCGCAACTTGGCGGAGGAGGGGAAATGTGACAGACAACTAGTAGGGTAGAGGCCAGGGATGCTGCTAAACTTCCTACATTGCACAGGAGGACAGCCCCCAACAGAAAAGAATTCGTAGGTTGAGAAACGCTAGTATAGAGCCTGACGGATAGTAAGTGCTTGGTAAAAGTTTGCTATTATTACTGTTACTGTTATTATTTATTAAAGTTGGTTCATGTAGTTATTTTTCAAGGTAGTCCCTCCTTTAAATACTATCACCACCATAATTTTAGCAGTAATACCAGAAGAAAGTATATAAAATTCTTTCCAGGTTTTCAAGTGTATGTTATGATTCCCCAAACATCAGAAGATCCATAGAGATTGTTTTTATCTATGGAAGTAAGTGTCAGGTTCCCCCTTTAAGTTGATGAGTTCTGCATCCTAGCATTGCGCAGTAGGGAGTACAGAGAGATGAAACACAGCTCCCAGCTCAGTTGTTCTGAACTAAAAACATCTACTTTCAAACCTGCACAAATAGACTGCCATGCTGGAAGGATGGCTGTGGGGAGAACATGTTGGTAGGGACTGCTCAACCTTTTTCCTCTGCAAACTACCTAAAAGATGTACTAAACAGAACAAGAAGAATTAAGCACGCACATGTGCACACACCACCACCATCACCACCTCCAGGGTCATGCAGAGGTCTTTCTGATGCTGTTTTATTCATGGGGTTTCTGCGCAAATCTCTCAGAATTCACCCAGCAAGCCTGGCTGGCTCTGTATGCAAATTGTTGCCTCCCCTAAGACAGCACAGGAAGAAAAGTTGAACACAGAGAACTAACTTGGATACAGTGTGCTTCATTTTGAATAAAGACTACGGTGCAGCCAGTATTTAGAAAGACAGAGTTTGTACCTTGCTGTGCATTAAGCCATGTTGAAACTTTTGAATGTGTTAATTCAAGACTGGCTTTGACATTACGAAAATCAGAAGCCACAAGGACATAATGTATAATTGAACTTTCCTGTGTCTTTATTTGCCTTTTGAAAAATTATCAAACATAGAAAGTGATTTTTTGAATATTGGATACTATGGCTCTTAATACCTTGCCTTCGCTGAACCATAAGTAATTTACTCACTAACAACAGCTTCAAAAAGAGGTTTCATTTTCTTAGAGCCTGAATAGTGTACACTCTAAAAGTCTTTAACACTTTTTCCTTTTTCTTAGCTTATTAAAGGATTATGAGATTTTGAACATGTGTCAGCCCTATGCCAAACTCAAATTTGTTTACTTAATCATTCTTATTCTGTCTTTGTATTTTCATTTGGATACATTGTTCTAGAAATGTACTTTTGTATGTTTAACACCTCAAATTCAAATAGCCAAAGAGTTTTTTGGTGGTTGTTCTTTGTTGTCGATTATGATAATGTTTGAACATTTCTGTCATTCATGTGCTAACTCTCCCATATTATGGTTCATTCATTTCCAGTGTAATCAATAGGAAATATCATGCATGTCGCTCTCATAAGTATTAAATGTCCATCCTCTGTAGGCAAGGCAATCACTTGTGTTCAGGAGCCCTTTTATTCCACCCAGGACATAATGACTTTAAAAGTCTGGTTTCTTGTGGGTCACAGACTCATTCAATCCAATTAATACAATTAAACCCAAACAATAGTCGCTATGTTGCTTCCAAATATTTCCTTCTCTTCAGCTAGCTTTGATGTGAACATTTGAGCTCCTGCCTGGCATAGACTCATCTGAAATGATATGATTTCCCAAGCTGCCTCCTAAATAACATCACCTATTTTCTTAAAATCTGAAATGGAAATAAAATTAACATTCAGCAGAATCCATTGGGTTTGCTTCTTGAGAGTAAATTCCGATTAGCCTCAGAGTGAAGTGAATCCTGCTGCAGGTTAATTGGACAAGAAGTCCTTTATAATTTAAAAAAAAAAAAAAATGTGACTGTTCTTTAAGAAGACTTCCTCTTAGGAACATGGCTTTAATGTATGGTAAACTTGTTTTCTCAATGCCTGGCAAAGTAATGGAGGCTGAGCTATCACCAATACTTGGTAATGATTTTAAATAGCTAAGTGTAATAATATGCTATTCTTTCCAAGCAAATGTTGCCTTTCTTTTCTGACTGTCAAAACCTTAATAAAGACAATAATTCTTGGCCTGCCCATAAGTGAGATTACGAAACCCAGCAATGAGGAAACTATTAAAAAATTAATTTAGAGGAAAGTTAATTGCATATTTAAAATAGTGTTTTGCAATTTGGTCAACAAAATGTTTCAGCCTGATTAACAGTATTTTTCAAGGGCTGAAAACATTACATCCAAAGAAATGATTTTTCCTTATCAGCTTTTACTCTTCATATATTTATCTCAGGTTGAAAACAGACACAAATACTTTAGTGAATTCCATAGTTTTAAAAAAAAAAATTCCTCTATCTCCAGGAATAGAAGCAAGAAAGGGAAGAGACTGGAGAAAATAATTCTACTTATAAGGCCCTAAAAGCTTCAGTGATTTATTCTCCTTAGTTTATAAACTCCTAATCTGCCAAGAAATCCTTCTTGTACAGTACTGTATCTCCAGTTTTCAAAAAGTTCAAATTCTCCAGGATAGAAATCATTTGGGATTTTCATTTCACATGGCCGCACTATTTCTAGGTTACACTGTTTCATAATGACCTCCCAGCCTCTTCAGTCATCTAAGAGTTTTGTTAACTTTAGAGATTTCCCAAAATTTGAGTTGCTTACTCCCTCACCAGCATTCACAGGCAGTGAGTTCTTAGGTTTAAGACATTGTCCTGAGTCCCTTTCATTGGAAATTAGAAAGCTTTGTGATAGCTGTGAAAGTCATTGGATTACCAGTGCATTCCCCATGTCTGTGACCCTCTCCACCCCTGTCATCACCCCCACCCCACCAAATGACCCAAAGCTCCCACTTACACTCTCTGTCTTCTTAGTGCTCTGTGTCCTGCGGCCAAGGCGTGCGGCGGAGAAATGTGGGCTGTCAGATGGGAACACACAAAATAGCCAGAGAGACCCAGTGCAACCCGTACACCAGACCAGAGTCGGAACGCGCCTGCCAAGCCCCGCCGTGTCCTCTCTACGCTTGGAAGGCAGAGGAATGGCAAGAAGTAAGTAGAGCCAGGAAGTGGGCACCTGCCAGGCATTTTGCTCAACCCCCTTGCTATCATCACATCCGTTCCCCTGTGAAGCCGTCAAGCACAGTGACAAGGCTGACTCTTTCCCAAAATGTTTGCTATCAGACGGCGAGCAGTTCACTCCGACCAGCGTTGGGAGAGCCCCTCCTTTTTATGCAATTCCTGCGTCTGTGTTCTTGAATGTTCCAAGTCTGGCTGCCTCCAGAAGGACTTTTGCAAGCCTTGGGCCAAGTGCATAAAGATAATTTTCACAGAAGGAGGGGGAGGTGGAAGAAATATTTTTAAAATGTGTATCCAGACTTGGTCATTCTGTATTAGTTCAGACAGCCACAAGACAGACTCTTGGCAGTACCTGCTCTGTATTTTTCCTCCTTCCATGCCTTTAGCTATCAGGTAGAAGACAGGCGCTCATTTGAAACCCTCATTAATCAGTAAAGGATTTCCAACATTTAAAGAAGTGATGGAATCTGAAGAATTGTTCAGTTGATGCAAAAATAGACAGACTTGTTTGTCTCCTGCTCCAAGTTAATGTTTAGTTAAAGGAAACACTCTGTCCCTGGGGAAAAGTCGGGCTAGGAAGGTAAGGCATTAGTAGGAGGTAACTTCTGTCTCCAGAACAGATTAGATGGTATAAAAGGGGGAAAGAAAATTAGAAAACAAAACCATGTCCGCTGATGCAGGAATAAAATAGAAAGTGTGTGCTGTAAAAAGTTCAGCCATAGGAGTAAGACAAGAATTTCCCACTAGGAATGGCTTTCAGAACAGGGGGGAACAGTGCCTGGCTCTGGGCGAACTGCTTTATGGTCATCACCTCAGTTAATCTTCTTAACCACTAGATGAAGTGGGTATTGTTATTATCATCCCATTTTGCAGTCGAGGAAACTGAGGTTTGGAGAGCCAATGTCATTTGTCCAACTATCACATACCTAGAAAGTGGAAGAAGCCGGACTTGATCTTAAGTTTATTCTCTTAAGCCCTCAGAAGGTACCATAACTGTATTCTCTTTTTAAATTTTATTTTTATATAAGTGCTAACGGCAATGCCACTTTATTTTTTTCCAGTTTTATTGAGATATAGTTGATGTATAACATTGTATTAGTTTTAGGAAAACATGATGATTTAATGTATGCATGTATTGCAAAATGATTGCCACAATAAGTTTATGGTTAGCAATAACTATGTTATAGTTAACATCCATCACCTCACATAGTTAGGAATTTTTTCTTATGATGAGAACTTTTAAGATCTATTCTCAGCAACTTTCAAATATGTGATATATTATTGTTAACTATAGTCATCGTACTGTATATTACATCCCCAGGACTTAGTTATAAGTGGAATTCTATATCTTTTGACCCCTTCACCCATTCACCCACCTCCCATTCTGTTCTCTGTATCTATAAGTTCAGTTTTTTTTAATATATTCCACATATAAGTGAGTTCACACAATAATTGTTATTCTCTTCCTGACTTATGTCACTTAGCATAATGCCCTCAAGGTCTGTCCATGTTTGCAAATGGCAGGATTTCATTCTTTCATTGTGGCTGAATAATATTCCACTGCATATATAGACCACATCTTTAGCCATTCATTTGTCGATCTTAAGTTGTTTTCATGTCTTAACTATTGTAAATAATGCTGCAATGAACATGGGGGTGCGGATAACTTTTCAAGTCAGTGTTTTTGTTTCCTTGAGATAAATACCCAGATGTGTAATTGCTGGGTCATATGGTAGTTCTATTTTTAATTTTTTGAGGAAACTCCATATTGTTTTCTATAGTGGCTACAGCAATTTACATCCCACCAACTGCAAGGGTTTCCTTTTCTCCAACACTTCTTATTTTTTGTCTTTTTGATAATTGCCATCCTAACAGGGTGAAGTAACATCTCATTGCGGGTTTGATTTGCCTTTCCCTGATGATTAGTGATGTGGAGCATCTTTTCATGTACCTTTTAGCCATCTGTACATCTTCTTTGGAAAAATGTCTATTCAGATCCTCTGCCCATTTTTTAATTGGATTGCTTGGTTTTTTCCTATTGAGTTGTATGAGTTCTTTATAGAACTTTATTTTGGATGTTAACCAAACTTTATTTTGGATATTAACCCCTTGTCAGATAAATGATTTGCAAATATTTCCTTCCATTCCATAGGTTGCCTTCTCATTTTATGGATGATGCCTTTGCTGTGCAGAAGCTTTTTAGTTTTATGTAGTCTCGTGTGTTTATTTTTGCTTTGGTTGCCTTTGCTTTTGGTCTCAAATCCAAAAAATCATTGCTAAGACCGATGTCAAGGAACTTACCCCCGATGTTTTCTTCTAGGAGTTTTATGGGTCTTACATTCAAGTCTTTAATGCATTGTGAGTTGATTTTTGTGTATGGTGTAAGATAGGGGTCCAGTTTCATTCTTTTGCATGTGAGTATCCAGTTTTCTCAGCACCATTTGTTAAAGAGATTATCCTTTCTCCATTGTGTATTCTTGATTCCTTTGTCATATTAATTGACCATATATGCGTGGGTTTATTTCTGGGCTCTATTCTGTTCTATTTATCTATGTGTCTGTTTTTATGCCAGTACCATTCTTTTTTAATTACTATAGCTTCGTAATATATTTTGGAATCAGGAAGTGTGATACCTCCAGCTTTGTTCTTCTTTCTCAAGCTTGCTTTGGCTATTTGGGGTCTTTTAGTGGTTCCACACAAATTTAGGATTCTTTTTTCTATTGCTCTGGAAAATGCCATTAGAATTTTGATAGGGATGGTATTGAATCTATAGATTGCTTTGGGTACTATGGACATTTTAACAATATTAATTCTTCCAGTCCATGAGCATGGAATGTCTTTCCATTTTTTTGTGTCTTCTTCAATTCTTTCATCAATGTCCTAAAGTTTTTAGTGTATAGATTTTTCACCTCCTTAGTTAAATTTATTCTTAGGTATTTTATTCTTTTTGATGCAATCATAAATGGGATTGTTTTCCTACAGCTGCATTCTTAACCCCCGTGAGCATTCAGCCTTGGCCTTCCCTCTCCCATACCCTCCTGATGGACTGGCTCCATTGTTTGCAGTCATCTCTTCTTTAGGACTCTCACCCTCTCTGTCTACTCAAGTTTTTTACTTGTTTTCCTCCGAGCTTTTTTTTTTTTACTTCCATCAGATGGTGGCAGGGAGGAATGGCTAAAGCAGTTAAATTGTAAATTAATTGCACTTGAGCCATACAAATTATTGGGAATTTGTGCAGTCTGTAGACTTCTACAGACCTGGTTCATATCCCAGCACTAGCTGTGTGACTTAGAACGAGGATTCTTAACCGTTCTGAGCCTTGGGTTTGCCATCTGTAGAATGGGGATAATAATAACGGTGCAGTTGTTCTGAGGGAACTAGAGATGATAGGGTAGTTTAGGGATGGACAATGTCAGATCTAGAAGGAAGAAGAGGCTCCCTCATCTCTCCCTCCCTCTGTGTCACCTCTTGATTCTCTTTGTAATTCTGGGTTCAGACCCACCACTGCCTGCTTTCTCCCTCTCCCTCTTCGTCTCATGCCGAACTCAACCCTGTGTAACTGCTCCAAGGAGCAGAAAATGAGACAGTGCTCAGAAATGAATCTAAGTTGACTGCTCACACTTGGGCCAACGTTTGAAAATGCTAGAGCCAATCCAGAAAATGCAAGCTCCATTTCCCATTCCTCCTGAATCCCCCAAAAAAGAGAAACCTGCCAAATAGGTACTGAGGAAATCCTCTTCTCTGATTATACAAAATTTGCCTAGAAATGTATGTCTTCGCATGGGCTATGCGGATGGATCTTTTGAAATCCTCCCTCAAATATTGCCTTCAAGCTCCATATAAGAATAGAGGACCAAAAGGAGGCAGCCTGGCCTGTGCCTATCTTTAGAAGTTTACCAAAGGTTAGCCATTCTCACGAAGAGAAAAGACCCTTTAAGCAATGAGAAAAGCAGATTCTGATAGTTCCCCTCCTGCAAACATGCTTGCTCATCTGCCTGGACCTGGAGTGGAGAATTTGAAGGAGGTGGACCTGAGAGGTGAGGGAGAGCAGACTGCTGTGGGAGGCACTCACGTGACACTGAATTGGCAAAGGGACCCTCCAGGCAGCTGGAGGAGGGAGAAGCACCATCGAAAACCTTTGCTGCCCAAATGCAAAGCATGCTGGAGGCCCTCTCAGAATGTCCCCAGAGCAACAAGGCTGAGAGTGAATGTCAACAGCAATTTGGCCGCAATCGTTGTAGACCACGTCAGGAATAGGGTGACCACTCAGCCTGTTTGCGTGGGGCAGTCCTGGTTATGCCTCAGGCAGTCCTGGTGTCATTGTTAATTGCCCCTTCTTTCATGATCCAAAGTGTCCTTGTTAGACAGGACAGCACCCTCAGGCTCCCGTCAGTCACAGCCCTCACCTCCTTTCTTGTTCCCACCTCCTCCTGTACCCACTCACTCTCCTACCATCTTACATGATATCTTGGCACAGGCTTGTGTCTTGACTTTCCTCCCTTCATGTAGTGACACCTTGACCTGATGTCAGTGAGCATCCCACGGCACAGCCTCAGAGTCCACTGACTGGGATGTCCTGGAGGCCAGCCCATCATAGGCCCACCCCATTATGGGAAGTTCTCTTCTTAGCAGTCCTTGGCAACCCCCGCCAGAGCTCTTGTTTGCTTTTTGAGTATGTGTTTTTCCCTTTTGCGTCCCCTTTGGGGACTATTAAAACCTAGCTGTTGGTTGGCAAGATGTGCTTCATGCTAGGCACATAGCAAATGGCACCCTCCTCCTTTTGAGAAATAATCCAGGTATCCGCCTTGAGAAACACTAGTTTGCACACCCACAATAGCATGATCATCAAGGATGTTTTATACATTCACACAGGTTGTACACTGCACAACTCCAGTGGTACCATTCCCATAGGCTACAGTGTGAGGGCATCCCCTAGAGTCGTATAGTCCAGTGGCCCTACTACTGATGATAATAAAAATAATAGATCTTATTTTTATTAAGCTACGGACCCAACACTATGTTGAGTATTTTTATATGGAGGACTTCATTTAACCTTTTTCATAATTCTCTGATGTAGTAATTAAATTTTTATCCTCACTTAAAGAGGAGGTAACTTGAGGCTTAGATAAGTTAATTCATCTAAATTCATGCATTTACTAAGTATTAAGGCTGGAATTTGAAGCCTAGCAGCCTGACCTCTGGAACACATGCTCTGAATCTTTATGTTCTACTGCCTCCCATGTCGACATGCATCTAAGTTGAACTATTTTCTTTCTTTCTTTTTTTTCTTTGTGAGGAAGATTGGCCCTGAGCGAACATCTGTTGTCAATCTTCCTCTTTTTGCTTGAGCAAGATTGTCGCTGAGCTAACATCTGTGCCAATCCTCCTCTATTTTGTGTGGGATCCGTCACAGTGTGGCTTGATGTGCCGTGCTATGTCTGTACCCGGGATCCGAATCTGCAAACCCCAGGCTGCTGAAGCAGAGCATGCCAAATTTACTATGCCACCGGGCCGGTCCCTCTTTTCTTTCTATCTTAATGGCTTGTCCAGTCTCTTACTGCAGAGCTGGCATCAAAGTAGAATTCCCTTTACTGAGTTACCACCCCCACCTCCTTCTAAAAATGAAATTTTTGGTCTGGTTGGTTGACAGTCAGACCTTAAGCCTTGTCCTTGGGGGACTCTGATGATGTTGGAGCATGTCAGTGGACTCCTCTGTTCACGGTGAGGCCTGGGGCCTGTGCGTGGGGAAGGGACGTCACTGTGTCGTCATGATACTGTAAGGGCTGAGCCTGGACTTTAAATGTTGGGCAGAATAACTGGAGAAGAGAACAATGCTCTATCCAGACATTCGTGTCTCATTTTATTTGTGCCCTAAAAGCACCACGTTGTAAACAAAAGACCACTCAATGTGTGGATCTGGGAAACTGACTTCAAATCTCTGGGCTCCAATTAGCTCATCTGCAAAATGGGAATTCTATGGCAGACTTGGCTGAAGGGTCATGGTGAGGATCAAGTGAGGTTAAGTGAGGGGTTCAGGACAGTGCCTAGGACATTTTAGACCTTCCAAAAAGGCTACTTCTCTTTCGTACAGTGACTCCTGGTGGACAACCAGTGCTTCAGCTTGGCCTGCATATCACAGTGTTGGGCTTTTAATGTCACCCGCGCACTTTGGGCCAGTTATTTAACCTCTTAGTGCTCAGTTTTACTTACTTTAGAATTATAATGCTCATGAGGCTCTTTCTGGGGGAAAAAAAAAAACCCACGACTTTTTAATTCTTTTGAAAATTACTATCATAAAAGATTTACTTATTAATAGGATTATAATCTAATATATAAATTTACTTATAGCTGCAGAGGTCTTTTGATCAAATTTGGATTGTGAGTTTATGGGTTATGCATCTCTTAGCATTAAGGAATAAATCTCCCAGATCTTGACAGTGTTCTTTTTCAATCTTTCCCTGGCGTGCTCTCTTCCCTTCCTAGTACCTCTGTATCACAACAAGGCTGCCCTGCTCCTTCCCTCCCTTCAGTCACCCTTGCTCATCCTTCAGGCCTCAACTAAGATGTTGCTTCTTCTCAGAAGCCCTTGCTGTTCCCATCTCCCCACTAATAGCTGAGTCAGCTGACCCTCCTCTCAGCTCTCATAGCACCCTGAAAATATTCTGCTTTAGCAGTTGGCCCTCTGAATTGTTGTTGCCTGTTTTCCTTGTCTATGTTATGAGCTGTCTGCCATCAGAGAGCTTGTTCACCAGTCTTCCACAGCACTTAGCCCAGTACCTAGAGCATTGGAGACACTTGTTGAGTGAGTGAATCTGTGAATGAATGGAGGAACGAAAACAATTGGATGGAAGGAAAGAGGAAGAAACAAAAGACATTATAGAACAACGCCTGATAATTGATGGCCTTTTTCCTTTAGCTCTTCAGAATCACAACATTATAAAATGTCTTCTAGAATAGTCAAGCAAACTGTTTTTTGTGTAAGAACAGCTGTTGTGTCTTCTTGTCACATTGCCACGGACAAGCTGTGCTCAGATGTGTGCAGCCTCTGCAGAACTGCCGCCCGGCGCTCTGTGGCCCAGGGCGGGGACTCGGGTCACTGTAATACATGTGTGGGTTTTAAGGACTTTTATTGAGATCAGCTGTAGACTGATTCCCAAGTTCATCTCCTTAGCACAGAAAAGTTAGCAATGAGCAGCAGGTCCCTGGTCAGTTGGTTACAAAGAGTTTATGACGTTCACCGTAGGGAGTGATCAGGTTTTGATGTGTGTACAAGGGCCAGATAGTAACTCTTTATTACTCATTCCTTCATTAATTTATTCAACAAATCTTATCAAGCACCCGCCAAGTGCCAGGCACCCGACATGAGGGATGCGGTAGAGAACATGAAATGGCTGTGGCGGGATTCCTTGTCTAGTGGAAGAGACAGACGAGAAACAAGTGAACAGACGTGTTCAATGAAATCGCCAATTGTGAAAAGTGCTGTGACAGGAAATAAACAAGGCACTGAGGTAGAGACAGAGAACGGCGGGCCAGTCCTGCCTTCTCCGGGATGGTCAGGGGGTGAAGGGCAAGAGCAGATGGTTCCAGGGAGAAGGAAGAGAGAGGACAGAGCCCAGAGTGTTTGTGGACAAAGCACAGCATGGCGGGAGCAGACTGTGTGAGGGCAGGAGGCTGAAGTGAGGCTGGGCCTGCAGTTGTGGCTGGTTGTGACGTGCCCTGTAGGCCAGGGCATGGGTTTGGATTTTCTCCTAAGCAGTGTAGGAGGTGTACGTGCCCCTTCATGACCTGGCCTCTGCCCACCTGCTGGAATCCCCCTCTCAAATAGAAGGCTCTAACAACCCCAAATCCTGTAGTCATGCCCCTGCCCCGCTTCCCCATGACATTCACCTGCAGCCTCCATGCACGCTGAGCCCCCCTGAGAGTGCACCTTCTCCTCCTTGCCTAGTTCACCGTCTCCTCCTTCGCTCCTCCTCCTCATCCACCGCTACCTGGCACGCCTTTCGGCATTGTGAGCAGTCCCGCCCCTTATGCTTCCTCTTCTCTCGCTGTCACAGTTGCAGAAGACCCTGTGGCCTCTGACTCCATCACACTCTGTTAGGAAACCCACATCTGCTCACACAGCTGTACAAGGTGGCCCTAAGTCTTAGACCCCAGTGGTCACCAGGTAGCCAGCTGTCCTGACACATGTGCACCCCAAGCTGGGAGAAGCACCCACTCTGGTGTCATCACAGAGAGAGCTGAGGAGGAGGATGCCAGGGCTGTATCCCGGTGCCCAGCCCAGAACTTGGCCCGTAATAAACATTGGTTGAAAAACTGAATGACTTTAAAGTTATGAAATGTCTCCATAGTATTGTGTCTGCCCTTTTCCCTTGCAAATATACTATTTTGGAGCAAAAATATCCAAACTCCACACACCTGACTTTAAAATGAGCTTTGAGAATAGAACCCATTGGTAATTTAAAGACTGCTTTTTCTTTTCTTAATTTAAAGCAATCTGAGATAAATTGATGTGTAATTACTGTTCCTTATCACAAAAATCTCTGCATAGCACACACACAACAGTGTGCTGTCAAGTTCCTCACTTGTTCCATGGCTTGTCTGTCCACACACCCTCTGAGAGTGGTAGCCTGGGGCTAGAAACAGCACAACAAATCCTGTCGTCCATGGAGAAAATCAACAGCTGAAAAGGTAGAGCACATGAATACGAAGTGATTTTCCCCCCATGGTTAGGGCATCTCAAGTAAGTATAAAGCAACTAACTTGATTACAGTCTTTAAGGAAAGACCATTTCTACTCAGTGCATGAAATGACCCTTTTTAGACCGTCACACTGCGGCCAACCTACCTGGCTAACTAAAATAGTACCTTAAAAGTTTATTTTAGGTCTTCTTCACCCTCCAATTTGGAAAGTTGTTTTCCCTGTTAATTTCAGTGCCCTTAAAGGCACGCATGGCACGCAGGACAGTAGGCAAGCTACCCCATTTAGCCCAGCACTGGGATGATTTGCTTTCTGAATTACGGTTTGTGCTGAAATTCAAGGAGCCTGGTGGTGTGACTTACACACTTGGTATAGTTTTTTCTAAAAGCTGTAATGAATTTTGAGAAAACCTTTTGGAAATTAAAATGAGGCTTGATGAGCTTTCCGGCTGTTTTGTAGAACATTCTAGATCATGTTCCAGGATAGAGGAAACAGTCTTAAGTCCCAGGACTTAGGGAAAGTGATATTACCAAACGCTGATAAAATGCTATAGTCTGGGCTGGATTTGCTTGCTGATCTCCTGGCCCCCGGGCTCTCGTTAGGACTCCAGGGGAAAATCCTGACCAGGTGATTTTCAGAGCTGCTGTTGATTAATTCCAAAGCACTGGGCAAGTCACTTATTTACTTAGTTTAGTTTTCTAAAAGTTATATTATGGGTAAGTTTTCCCCACTCCCTTTTCTCCCATTGGCAAAATAGTTTTTATGGTGGTTAACCATTCTTTAAAACAGAGGGAGAAACACTTAAGCAGAAAGCATTTAGTGATCCTTGTGTTTCTGCTCTAAACTGTTACTTACTGACGCAGATGAAAGCCCTATGGATGAGTGAAAATGAGAGAGGACACTGGGAGGTTTAGTCCAGGTTGGCTGCTCAATAATCATGATCTTCTTTGAGTCACCAAGACTTGATTTTCTAAGGAATTTTTTTTCTGTGGGGAGTTAAGTATTTCTTCTGCCTATATCTACACATCACAGATTAACCATTGTGAGTTTTTCGGTAACATTCAGTGGCTCTCTAACTCATTTGGCTCTTGTTTTTTTTTTATGAAGAAACAAAATGTTAGTACTTCACAGTAGTTCCCAGCATCCTCCAGGGGAACAGAAAATCCCAAAACCACTGAGCCAGGGTGGAGCTAGGAACTGGGCTCAGCCAGCCTCCTGCACTGATCGGAAGGGATTTGCTCCTTCATGCTCACCTCACAGTGCTTTCAATTCATGTTTGTGCCCCAGAAAAATTACAAATGACTCCACACTCGAGACGTCGAAGTTTGCTTCCAAGCAGCAAAAATTTTGAGTTACGTTTGCAAATGAGAAGGGGCCACCAGGACATACCACGTATCTCTTCTACTTCCCAAAAAGAAACTTGGGGCTAGCAAAAGACGCAGAGCATACCACATGACCCAGCATTTCTACCTCTAGGGATATAGCCAAAAGAATGGAAGCCAGGTATTCAAACTTGTATGGGAATGTTCATAGCAGCACTATTCACAACAGCCAAAAAATGGAAACAACCCAAATGTCCATTAACATTTGAATAAACAAAATGTGGTATAGCCATACAGTGGACTAGTATTCAACCATGAGAAGGAATGAAGTACTAATACTTGATACAACATGGATGAACCTTGAAAACATCATGCTAAATGAAAGAAGCCAGAAACAAAAGGCCACTTATTGGATGGTTCCATTTATATGAAATACCCAGAATCGGCGTGTCTGTTGAGACAGAAGGCAGACTGGCGGTTGCCTACATGCTGGGGAAAGGGGGAATGGAGAGTGACAGCTTGATGGGTACAGGGTTTGTTTTTGGGATGATAAAAATATTCTGGAACTAGATAGGGGTAATGACTATACAATGTTGCAACTGACTAAATGCCACTGAATTTTACACTTTAAAATGGTGAATTTTATGTTATGTGCATTTTACTACCAAAACAAACAAACAAACAAAGACATGGGGTTTATCAGGAAAGACATTTCTGAGTCAAGCTAGGTGCCAAAGTCAAATGCTTTTGGGGCGAGGCAGGTGGTAATAGGGAGGGAGGCCTGTGACAAGAAAAAGAGAGGTGGGTCTCTGGCCCTCCCTAAGAAGACTAAAATGAGAAAGCTTAAATGACATTACGCTAACAACAAAACTCACAGTAGTGAGATAAGGCCCAGGGTTGGTAATCTTGGGCATAAAGGAAACAGAAGCCATCCGTGGCACAGGCCTTGGTTAGCTGAGGGTGGCTTTCCAACATGGTCTAGAAATGCTGGGTGAGACGGAAGCTTTAGATAAAACAGGCTTTGGGAGACCTTTAGCAACACACATAACTAAGTTAAAACTGTTAGGGTGGGTTTGCTGTTGGTTAAAGCAAAAAAGATAGGGAATTAGTAGACAGCCTAGAAATCGTCCTAGAATGAAACATACCGCTTGCTCTATTTTCCTGCCATGGTTTAGGGGAATAAAAATATCTGTCTTGTCTGCCTCACAAAGATGTGTGACCTGGGACAAGACACTCAGGCTAAGTTGCAGTTTCTTCATCTGAAAAACGGAGATTATAGTCATTGCTGAATCTCCCTACCCAGCTGTCTCCGTCTTTAATGTCTGTCTTTGCTACTAAATACAAGCTCATCTCTGAGAGCCGGGGCTGTGCTCTGTGTCCAGTCCTGTTCACCCAGGACCCGTCACGGGGCTTGACACCTAGTAGGAACTGGGTGACTATTTGCTGGATGATCAAGGGATGAGGGCAGTTCACCCTGGAGGAGGAAAGACCCTAGGGAGCCCCAAGAAGGCTCTCTGCAAGTCCCTGACGAGAGAGCACATGTGAGAAATGAAACTTGTCCTTTATGCTCCCCTGGGATCGACAAGTAGGACAAGAGGCTGGAGAGAGAGATGTTTAGTTCCATGTTAAATAAGATGAAATGGGCCGCCTGGATCAGGAATGACTTCCCTGATGCTTGAGGTGTTTAGGTGCCAGGTGGATAACCATTTGGCCATGAGTTTTAAAGTGGTTCGCTGTTTGGATGGGTGAAGTAATCAGGTCCTAAGGTCCTTTCTAAACCTGAAATTCACTCACTCATGCTTTTATTCCTTCATTCACATAGCCATGTGTTAAATGCTTATTGCTATTCCAGAAACAGTGCTGTTAGGTAACTGGGTAAAATAATGAGCTCTCTGATAATCCCTCTGCTCAGAGATCTCAGTCTTTTCTATAGACAGGAAAACAAATCATTACAGTAAGGGGCTATAATATGATGTATTATTCTTCCACATCAACACTTATTTTGTCTGTCTATAACAGTGCACCAAGACTTGTGGCGAAGGCTCCAGGTACCGCAAGGTGGTGTGTGTTGAGGAGGACAAAGGCACCGAGGTTCATGGCGTGCATTGTGACATGAGCAAGCGGCCTGCGGACCGCGAGAGCTGCAGCTTGCAACCCTGCGAGTATGTCTGGATCACAGGAGAATGGTCGGAGGTACTGTCCTGGAGATTCTGTAACCACCTTTAGGTCAGCGATTGCTTGAGGGCAACAGAGGGAAGAGGGCAGAAAGATGTATGTTGTCCGTGTGCCCTTAAAGAGTGGAGGGGAAATGTAGTCCAAATCATTCGGAAATAGATTTACTATTGGCCTACAAGGAACATGAAGAGTCCGGTGAGTGTTTAAAATAGTCTGTGACTTTGGGTTTGAGGCCTAGGTTGCAACCCATTCAGATCCCAACGGGGGTAGGGGGAGAGGGTGTCTGGGGTGGGCTCCTTCTTCTCTTCAATTCGCCCCTCCTTGTTCCTCAAAAGGCATAGTCCCCAACTTCTGGTTCTTAGGGCTGCTGCCCAAGGCCACACCCTGGCTCTCAGTAGAGGAAAGCCTTCCTTTCTGCCCTCTCTCCCTCCTCAGGCTTCTGTCCCTTGGACCATCCACCTCTCTGCCTCCTGGGGGCCACCTCTTCTTGGTTTCTGGCTTGGTTCTTGGTCGTTCATCTTGCTGGAGTTCTGCACCTTTCATACTGCCAAGATTGATACCCTCATCTTAGCTAGTCTTTTGAGTGTTGTTCTTATTATTTTTTTTTTTTGAGGAAGATTAGCCCTGAGCTAACATCTGCTGCCAATCCTCCTCTTTTTGCCAAGGAAGACTGGCCCTGAGCTAACATCCGTGCCCATCTTCCTCTTCTTTATATGTGGGATGCCTACCACAGCATGGTTTGCCAAGCGGTGCCATGTCTGCACCCGGGATCCAAACCTGGGAACCCAGGACCACTGAAGCAGAATGTGTGCACTTAACTGCTGTGCCACCAGGCCGGCCCCATGTGTGTTGCTATTATTATGCTAAAAGAGTTTTAGTCTCTTTCTAAAACTTGAGCTGTGTTATTCCTACAGCTTTAATATAAACCTTAATCTTAACCCCCAAAAGATGAGATAGGGAGAAGATTTTAAAAAAAAAAGACTCCACACTTCTGCAAATTCTCAGTTATATCATGAATTGAAAATCTGCAAATTTACAGGCAAAGATTAGAGGGTTGGAGACAGGACTTTGCACAGATACAAGGACCCTGAGGAAGGGAGGCTACAAGAGAAGTGATCCCAAGGGGACTGGACCAGAATTCCCTCTAGAAAAGCTTCTCATAAAATGCAAGAGCCACAGCACAACACGCCTTCTCTCTGAGACCCCTATTCCCTGGAGAGTTCTGTGTGTTCTCTTCTGAGCTCCGCCCTACCTGAATTTGAGGAGGCCTGTGCTGGATCAGAAAAGAGGGCTGCATGACCCCTGGCTGATGCGTGCGCTTCCCTGGTTGGGCCTGAAGTGTATCGCTAATGCAAGGAGCCCACATTCTTACTGTTTCATTTTGCTTTACCGTAATTTTCAAATGAGGAAAGTAATCCACACTCATGATGAAACAAGCACATGACCTCAAGAGGTGGCGAGTCAGGAGTAAGAGCTTCCTTACCTCACTCTTCTCTCCCCTCCCCAGAGACAAGCCTCCTATACTTCAGAAATCTGGTCTGAAATGGATAAAGGAAGCCAGCGGCAGTCAACATATTCATGATGCTCTGAACAGCTAGTTAAGAGTGTGTGTTCTTTCCAGCTTCTTTTCAGAGAAGTAGAGGCCTCTGAATACAACCTGACCATATTTGGGCTCAATTCCATCAGCAAACGCCTATCTCCCACTGTGTCTCCCACACAAATGGTCACTGGGCTGCTTTGGCTCCCGGTATATGGGGTAAAGGGTCACCCCACTTGCTTCGAAGACGTACAGCCTTGTTTATGTTAGCACAGACTGAGGTCGGGATGTGCAAGCGCTGGGTGAGCCAGTCTGAAATACCCACCTCTCGGACAGACAGAGCATCTGGTAGCCTCTGTCCACGCTTGAAACACCCTGGACTAGCCTCCCAGCCCCCTGGCCTGGCGTCAACTGAGTCTTCCGGCAATTGAACAGCAACAGCCAAAGAAGGAAAAAACGTACGCAGAGCACTTCCGAGTCTCAAGCCAGCTGGAAGGGAGGCTCCAGGGGTGTTCTCCGTGCCTCTGGCTGGGCCTGTTCCCTCCTGCCTCCAGCACCTCCTTAAGGGGAGCCTCATCCCTGGAAAAGTTACAGGAGAGGAAGGCACATGGCTTAAAGCCACAGCTCAGGAGACATTAGGAAAGAACAACACTGTGACTTTTAACAGTGAGTGAGAACTGATGGAAGCTGTGATCCCTCAGCCCAGAAAAAGCGTAACACACCACATGCTGCAAACCATTTCCGGGGGTTCATCTGACCCTCCTCAAAGAACCTTTGGTCTCAAAAATCCCGACCCTCTACCCTAATTTTATGTAGCGCCTTCACGAGGGATGGCCAGTTATTTGATAACATTGCCTAAAAATATCATCAAAACTAAATTCAGCTTGATGTTTTAAATAATATATTATGTAAAATACTTAGCTAGGGAGGTTGAATGTATTATGAAATCTTATGCATAATCAATTAGGTGTCCCATCACAGAAGGGAGCTGGGACACTAGTAAGATATTTGTTCTTTCTCCTTTTCTGTACTGTTTGGGTATTTTAAATGCTGTGTAATTTTGGTAAAAGGGTTCAATGATAGCATGATTTAGAGAGAATAAAGCAGAAAGGCAGTGTTTCCGTCAAGGCGTATAGGCAGGGAGAGAGGAGAAGGAAGTTCAGTGCAGGGCATATGGGAAAGCAAACCTCATTGAGAGGGAAAGGAAAACTGTCCGCAAGCTCCCTTTTGGCTAAGTGCTAGATGTCACCCTTGACTCAGGCGGGCTCCAGCTCTCTTCCCATCCCACTTGGTCACTTCTCTGATGTGGTCATGGTAGGTTTGGAAAAGCATGATTGGTCAGCCAGTGTGGTCGGGCTGTGGATGCTGTAAATGGAACAAGCGACAGCTGGGTGCCTCCCTTTCCTTCTCCCCTTGAAATCCACAGAAAGGGCTCGAGGCGTCCCCACCCACAGTGAGAGCCAAGGAGACGTCGTGGAAGCACTAGAGCCTGAGAGGCATTGTACGGGCTGCACGTCTCCCGTGTGCTTGGGGCCTGCCACTTGAAATGCATAAATGAGCTAATCAAGTGAGAGCTTTCTGCAGCGCTGTCACGGGGTCAGCGTTCGATGGGGAGGTCAGGGGCCTCTTGTGGGCTTCCCCCAGGCACTGCTCCAGCCTCTCCTCTCAACCCCTCTCTTGTCAGTGCTCAGTGACCTGTGGAAAGGGCTACAAGCAGAGGCTCGTCTCCTGCAGCGAGATTTACACCGGGAAGGAGAATTATGAATACAGCTACCAAACCACGGTCAACTGCCCTGGCACGCAGCCCCCCAGCGTCCACCCCTGCTACCTGAGCGAGTGCCCTGTTTCGGCCACCTGGAGAGTTGGCAACTGGGGAAGTGTGAGTAGACCATCGAGTTATCAAATTTGAAATCTTTTGGCTCTCACACCCCATCTTAAGCACGTTCTGCCTGACCTACCCTAAGTCATTCTCCTTCCAGGAGAGACCCTGGTGAGGAACAGGAGTTAGCATCTTGAAACAGGCTGATGGGAAAAGAAGGGTTCTCCTCCTGTTTGGGGACTTTGCTCTGGTGTTGGGCTTGGACTGCTGGGCGGCCCACCCACTTCCCAGCCCCAACGCACACACCGTCCCCTGAGTATGGCCTGGCACTGAGAGCGGGGGCTCGGAAGCCAGCCAGCCTCCATCTGAATCCTGGTTCCGCCACTTCCCAGTTGAATGTACAACTTCTATATCTCCATTTCCTCATCTGCAAAATGGGTGGTTGTGAAGATGAAACGAGTTCATATATACCAAGCGCTTCGATTATACTGGGAAATTTTAAGTTACATATATTTTACCACAATTTTTTTAAAAGCACCTAGAACTCTGTCTGTCATTCAACAAGAGTTACTGAAGAGTTACTTGTCGCTTCTGTTAAGTGGTCTATACGTTCTAGTCCTTCTATTGGGAATACTTCATTGCATTGGGGGTACGATAAGTGAGGCTAGTTTAAATTGAGACTGCCCTGGAAAATTGCCACAGCCCCCTGAGCCCTGACCACCAGGCTGTCAGTGTTGCAAAGGGATCAGATGAAAGCATAGGACCAGTTGAGAGTGGTTGGGGTTTGAATCCTGGCTCCACCATGACCTTGAACAAATTTCTTAACGTTTGAGCCCCAATGTCCCCTCTGTAAAAATAGAATAATGGTAGTACTATCTCATGGGGTTATTGTGAGACTTAATGAGAAAAATGTATATATACACATATATCTTATGTATGCATAAATATATATATATGTAAGATGAATGAGTGGATGGATGGATAGATGGATGAATGGATGGATAAATGTGTATATATAAAGCTTAACACAGAGACTGGTCCATGGTAAGTGCTCAATATATTTCAGCTATTTGCTTTCAGCAACATAGAGTCTAAAGTGACACCCTGCCCATGCCACCAGGCTCTGAGGTCCACACCACTAGAAGCCCATGCATCCCAGATTCCATAGCCACATCACTGACTCTGGTCTGCCTTATAGTGCTCAGTGTCTTGTGGCGTTGGAGTAATGCACAGATCTGTACAATGTTTAACCAATGAGGACCAGCCCAGCAACTTATGCCCCGCTGATCTGAAGCCAGAAGAAAGAAAAACCTGCCACAATAGCTATAACTGTAAGTTGACCAACTGAAGCCATCTTTCTGGAGCATGAAGAATAGGGTTTCTTTGTTCATTTGTTTGCCTGCCCTTTTTAGAAATAGAGAATCTATAAGATAAATAAGTCTTGGGATGTAATGTACAACATAATGACTACAGTTAACACTGCCGTATGGTGTATTTGAAAGTTGCTCAGAGAGTAGATCCTAAAAGTTCTCCTCACAAGGAAAAAAACTTCTTTTTTGTATCTATATGAGGTGATGGATGTTAACTAAACTTATTGTGGTAATCATTTCACAATATATGTAAGTCAAGTCATTATGCTGCACACCTGAAACTTATACAGTGTATCTCAATTACTTCTCAATAAAACCGAAAGAAAAATAAATAAAGCAAACATTTACCAACCAAAAAAAGAAAGAAAGAATTTATTTTAAAGAAATTATCCCCTTTGCTAAAAAGTTGTAGCGAACATATAATTCATTCCATAGGCAGACCGTGCACGTCTTGGAGCATCCTCTCCACTTTTGCACTTCGTGTTTTCTAGGTGAGTTACCCCAGAACTGCAAGGAGGTAAAAAGACTGAAAGGTGCCAGTGAAGATGGTGAATATTTCCTGATCATCAAAGGAAAGCTCCTGAAGGTGAATGTCAGATATCAGTCATTATTTCTAGAATGTTTTTAGAGTGAGCGGCCCTGGCTCTCATCGTCCCATTTCTGAGCTGCTCTTCATAGGTTATTTCTGGTCTGCCTTTCAGGTATTCTGTGCAGGGATGCAGTCTGACCACCCCAAAGAGTACGTCACACTGGTCCATGGCGACTCTGAGAATTTCTCTGAGGTTTATGGGCACAGGTAGGAGAACCCAGGCTCAGAAGAGCCCAGATGCTGGGAGATCCCTGGAAACACCCTCCCATCCTTACCAGAACATTCTCTCTGTAACGCAGGCTTCACAACCCAACCGAATGTCCCTACAATGGGAGCCGACGCGATGATTGCCAGTGTCGGAAGGACTACACGGCAGCTGGGTTTTCCAGCTTCCAGAAGATCCGAATAGACCTGACCAGCATGCAGATCATAAGTAAGTTCAGTGGGAGGTCATATGGGAACGTGTGCATTATTCTCTCCATTCGGTCAGCAGAGGCATCCCACACACTGGCCAGGGCGAAGCGCTGAGGCTGTGAAGAGGAACAAAATAGCTTACGTCCAGTGATGACAGTCCTGGTCTGTGCTGCCTGAGGGCGGGGTTTGCTCCTTTTTGTTCACTGCTGTACCCTCAGTGCCTGGAACATACCTAGCACAGGGTTGGGATCCCTCAGATTTGTGATAAATGAATGAATGGAGTAGATGGAGGCCATCAGTGGGCACCATTGCAGTGTGGGGAGTCAGGGCAGCATCCCCCAAAATAGGACATTGAAACTGAGACCTTAAGGGTTGAATAGGAGTTAGTCAGGCACAGGCTACCAGTGTTGGGGGAGCAGGGGTGGTCACAGAAGTTTTTAAGGGAGAAGAGCGAGCAGACACAAACCCCAAAGCTAAGAGATTCATATGGCAGCATTTGCCCCCACCCGGCTCCCACCCACACAATGTACACACAGACACGGGCATAAAACTATTTTATCTGATTGTCAATTTACAGAAGAAAAATGGAGCACAGAATTACCTTTCCTAACCCAGCCTGCGCGTGGGCTGATTTCATAGTCTGGCCAACATTGCATTTTTGTTAGGGACATTAATCATGGGAGTGGTTAAAGACAGCTCAAATATCCAAACACATTCCCTTGAATAGAGGAAAACAGAAATAGTGAATAATTAATTTTTCTTCATTAACATTATTCCCGTAATATTGTATCGCTTTATTGTATCGTAGGTTGAACTTGACTGATACCAAGATATTTTTAATTGCCGTTGGCTAGACTGATTAGGTCGAAAGGCAGAGGGTCTGCAGTTTCTCTGCTTAGAAAAAACCCCAGCTAAGACTTAGGGCTTTTCTGTATGTTTAAGTAGGGAAGGGCGCCTTTTCACGCAGGATAGGGGACTCAGAGTTCCCTCCCACCGAAGTGTGTTAACTGCGGAAGGATTGAGCCCGCTTCTGCTGTTCCCTAAAGACCAGGCGGAAAGGCAGAGAGCTGCCTCCAGCCTCCGAGACACTTCTGTGGGGTTCCTCATTTGATGCCTCCTGATCCACCGTCCCCCTGTGCAAAGCTGGTCTCAGGAGCTACAAGAGGGTTAAAAACACGAGCATCATTTTATTGGCTTTTTTTTTTTTTTTAGCTGTAAGTTAGCCCCAAACTTGAGAAACTGCCATTAATACTTTCAAGATGTGGGTTGTGACGGCTGCACATTTTGGCAGGAGTTGTGCCCAGGCCACGGGAGGACAGAAGAAGCCTCGGGGAATAGCTCCTAAGTAGCTGGAAATGCCTTTCTGGCTTATTTCCCCATCCTGAAGCCTGGGGGGCGGTTACAGAGACTCACCATCATCCAATCGCTCTCCATTTAAGCGAGGAGATTCACATATTTACTTCTATGGGAATGGATTCCCAAGCCCTTTTTTGCTTCTGTACTGAGAGGAGACAGGCAATGCTGATAAAACCAGGGAACGGGTTTCTCAGAACCACAAATAGAAAGGGGAAAAAGCAAGTGCACATCTGGATCCATTTGCTCACTAATCGTACTTCGCGTTGGTTTTTTTCTCCTGTCTCCTCTTCTTATTTCTCTTACTCCTGTCTCCTTGTTAATATCCTGTCCCTTCCTTGCCTTTTTCTCCCACTCCCACCTTCTCTCTCCTTTTAACCCTTTCTCCCAAACCCTACAGCCACTGACTTACAGTTTGCGAGGACAAGTGAAGGGCATCCTGTCCCTTTCGCCACAGCTGGGGACTGCTACAGTGCCGCCAAGTGCCCACAGGTAGGTGCGTGGAGCCTCCCCCTTACCAAGGGTCCCCGTCCCACCCTGGGGACCCTTGCGCATCTGTTCGTAGGACTATAATTAGAACAGCTGCTCTGGAAGGCAACTTGCCACCTGCATCAAGAACCTCACAAATGCTCACAGCTTCTAATCTAGTAATTTCACTCCAGAGAGTGTGTCCTAAGGAAGTGATCATAGCTACATGCCAAACTTCTGCATTCCCCAAAATGCAGCTATTGTAATGGAAAATATTTAGAAACAAACTAGATATCAGATGGCAAGGGCTTGGTTAAACAAATCATGGTGGTTAATAAAATGAGTGTTACACAGTCTGTGGAGTGCTGGGAAATGTTTAATGACTGGCTCCCCTAGGGGAAAAAGAAAGCAATGCTTTGTAGCCTTTGCCAATTTCTGTGGTGTAAATATTCTCCCCATGACTGATTTCAAGCTATCCATACCATGTCGCTAAATGGAAAGATGGGGAGAGATGAAGAGTTGACTCTCAAAAGCCAGTCCAAGCGAGCTCCAGCACACCACTATCAGCCATTAAAAATTCCGGATATTGCATGACATAGAAAAACTGTCACCCCTACTTCAGGTGTATAAAACGTGCCATGTTCAGGCCAAGAAGTGCAAACTTATCATCTTCTACTGGATTTGCTCTTCAGCAGAGCAGCTGAGTGGCAATCTTACTGCCCATTCTACAGTTCCACACTTTCTTGCCTCTTTAGAGATGTGTCAAGTTTTAACTTGCCTTTTGAAACATGCTGTAATATTCAGCCTGGGCAGTTTTTGCAAAGCAGGCATCAGTCTTTGTAAGAAGCGTCTGCAATGAGCAAGCAAGACAAACATAGTGAAGTAGGTGATTCTGGACAGGAGAATTTGGCACCAGTGTTTTCGCTTGTTCCTGGTTCGCATGAGGTCCTCACAAAGCTGTTGTTAAAAGCCATGTCAGGAATTTCCCACTTGGCCTGGGAGCCTTGAGAAGTCTAGGGATGGGCACTGGGTGATGCCTTCAGAATCCCAGGCACTGTCTCCCCAGGATGGATTTATGCCCAACCACAGAGACCCTCCGAAGACAAACACATCTGAATTTTCTTTTAACAAAGTGTTTTCTCAGCTCCAAGCTTTAGAAGCATCGCTAAACGTTGCAGAGAAGTGAAAAGGAAGCTCTCAGGGGAGAAAGAAAATAAACAAAGGACCATAAGGGTAACAGGGGCCTTTCCTCCATTCCCCAGGAATTGAAAACTTTTGAAATGCAGTTTCTTTACAGCAATTGATGGCCTTCAAATGCCCCATTGGCATGGGTTGCATTTTTACAGCGAGTGGATTGGCCCCGTTCTGCCTTTATCAAATGTCTCATGATTTGCTTGTTTCTATATGTGTATCTTTGGGGGAAGCTTAAGTAAATGGAAAGTAATTTTCATTCATTTATTTTAGTAATTCAGAGACAAATGAACTGATTGATTTGCTAAATCCTGCCACTGAAGCAATTGCTAAATGAGAAAAGCTAATGCCAATAGGAGGCTAATTTGTATTTTTTTCCCAGTCCATTCTTCAAACCATAGTGGATACTTCTAGAATTCAGTTTCTTAGATTGTTATTGAGCACCAATGGTATTGATGAGAGACATGAGTTTTTCAGATCAGTTTTCCAGGGAAAGGTCTGTAGAAACACGGCTGTGCAAGCGACTCTGGAGCGGATGGCTCACCTCTGACCTACGATTGCGCAGAAATCAAAGCAGAGGGAGGCTGTTCGAGAATCCGCTTCCTCCTCATCCGTTGCTGTTACTTTGGGGATTTATTTATCAATAAGGGTGGGTTCCCCAAGAGCCCTCAACTCAAGATGTAGCCAGAAGGTATTTTTGTATTCTGACGGCAGTGGATGTGGCAATGTTGTTATTGACTCTGGGAGGAGTAGCGTTTCCTGAGTGTTTACTATGCTTTAGGCACCGTGCTCAGCTTCTCTAAGTCAGTGTAGCATGTAGTCCCCGCAGCCTTCTCTGAGAATGCTCCCTTTCTACAGATGAGGAGACTGGGGCGTGGAGAGGTTGGGGAATGTGCCCAAACCCACACGGCTGGTTCTCAGTAGAGGCCGGAATTGATCCCCTGTTGTGTCTGAGTCTGAATCCATGATGGGCAGGCGTGTCTGGCTGATCCTGTTTCCAGGCAGGATTTCTGCAGTGTTCACTCTTGTCCAGACAGAAAACAAACCTCTCTGTCTAAGGCACATCTTTCACCAGCCTTTATGGATCATCTAGTGTATGCATGACTCTTAATTACTTTTAAGTCAGCAACAGGAGGTGGTAGCTAAAATGCGCATGCCCTTTAGAGCCTGAAGATAATGCCTGTGAAGACAGAGATGCCCCCGACTGGAGCTGGGAAGGACAGTAGGTCTTCACTCCTCTGGCGGCACTCAGCTTCTGGAGTGCTAACTGTCAGCTAGGTGAAAATGCAAATCGCTGAACTGGAGAAGATGAAAAGAAAATCAGGAAGAAGACTTCTGGTTCCATTCAGGTTTATCACCCGCTCTGAGAGGGCAGATCTAGCTAGACGTAGGTATTGAGCGTGCTCAGACGCTAGACACCCAGATGCGCTGGGGGCCTTCTCGGGCTAGAAGCCAGGTCAGCAGCCTGGACCTTCTAAGAACTTTGATGGGAAGCAGATCAAGTCTGCCTTTCCCTGCAGTGCAGGTGGGACAGGCAGTCTGCGTGGGAAGCAGGACGGGGAGAGAGGAAAGAGACGGGTCCTTGGCAGCAGTGTGGTCTGGGCACTATGAACGGTGTGCATGCCCTCCTCAGGGCAGGAGTGACAGTCAGGTGAGAACATGGTCAGGTGGGGTAATGCAGCACACAGAAGCCAGTCTTGGCGGAGGCTGCGCACGGAGGGCTTCCAGCCGCCAGGGCAGCCACACCGACAGACACCTGGGTATCCAGGCCACTCAACATAACAGCCACTCACATCTGTATAGTACTGTCATAAAATAATTTCGGAAAATATTTTTAAACTATCAGCTACTCTCTTACAGTTCATGAATCAGGTGCATTATACCTTCTCTCTAATCCCCTCCTATTCACAGGTTAGGTCTTACTAACCCATTTTACAGATGGGCTCAGGAAGGTTAAGCCACTTGCCTGAGGTCACACTAAAGTAGAGGACTTGGGATTCTAGGTTAAATCCATCGTCCACACGAGGGTGTCTCAACCTCAGCACTGTTGATGTTTTGGGCTGAATGATTCTATGTTATAGGGGACTGTGCTGTGCATTTTAGGATATTTAGCAGTATCTCTGGTCTCTACCCACCAGATGCTAATAGCACACACACACCTGCCAGTTGTGACAAGCAAGAATATCTCCAGATATTGCCAAATTTCCCCTCCTTGGGGCAAAATCATCCTCTGTTAAGAGGCACTGACTTAGGCCAGACTAAATCCTCCTGTCACCTCTATTAATAGGAATCCTATTTGTCCCCATTTTACAGATGTGGAATCTAAGGCTCCAAAAGGGTTTATAAACTCTTATTAGCAAATATTTATGGAACTGACATGGCGCTGCAATTTAGACCTAGTCCCGGATGTCTTAATAGAAGAGCTAGGATGTGATATTTATTTAGAATGTATCAAGTGCCTAGTCATACATGACAAACCGAGATTGATATAAACAAACAAAGCAATGCTAAGTCTCTACCGGAGATTAGCTTACTGTTACATTGGAGAGGTAAAAGGAACACTTACAAAACAATTAGAAAATGCAGGACTGCTATCAATATTTTTGAGTATTTACTAGGTGCCAGCCATATACTACATGGCTAATTTCATTGTCGTCTCTATGCTACTCTGAGGGAGGTACTGTTATTACCTCCCATTTTACAGATGGAGAAACTGAGGTTCTGAGAGGTTAAAAAAATCTGTCCAGGATCTAACCGTGAGTGAAGGAGCTAATTTTACACTTAGATCTGACTGGCTGTGAGGCTCCACCTCACCGCTCTCCACTTGCTTTGTTAAAGACTGTTTTGACAAAGTACTGGATTGTAGGGTTCAGAGGGGAAGCGTTCACCGCAAGCGTATTCGTGCAGAACAGGCTTAATTCCGAAACTGCTCCTTGTGGAGGAGGAAACCTCAAGAAACTATTTCAGAGGCCTTTGCGGAGTCCCTTTTGAAGGACAGAAACAGAGACAGATGGGGAAAGCAAGAGGGGAGCTCCGCTGCAGCAGCTTCTTAGAAATAATTATGGAAACAGCCGAGGCCACGTTTTGAGAAGAATCCTGAAGCGAGTTGGGAGATTCGGGTCCCCTCGGCCGGGAAGAGGCGGCCGCGGTCCCCAGGCGGTCTGGAACGGGCTGCGCGCGCCCTCTGCTGGCCGAGCCGGAGAACGCGCCTCCCCTTTGAAGTTCCCGCCCCGCTGTGCTCAGGACGCGGAGTGCTCAGCACCGCGGGGAACTGAAGCCCAGGAAGCTTTGGCAGCGAGATCTTGTTAGAAAAATTACACTGTGGCATTTTGTTCCTGAAGGAATCTGATAATTGTGAGCAACACCAGGATTGCTGTTTTAGGGAGGCAGAATGGCGGTGGTGGAGAGCGAGGACTTTGAAGTCAGGAAAAAGTGAGTTGGACCTTAACTATATCCTGGAGAAGTTAATCACCTCCGCTGGGCCTCAGTTTCCCCATCTGTAAAGAAAACCCCCTTCATAGAGCTCTTGCGAGGATGGATGAGATGATGCACCTAAAGTGCCTGGTCCGGAACAATCCCCCCTCCAAAAAACCCTCAATAATTAGTAGCTATCATAATTAATATGTTTCTCTTTTCCAAGTTACCTTTTATTGTGTGACCTTTGCTTGGGACGTCACGTGAACTAAAAGTCTTTTTCGTTGGGCATTTATTCCAGGGTCGTTTTAGCATTAACCTTTACGGAACCGGCCTATCTTTAACTGATTCTGCCAGATGGATCTCTCAAGGGAATTACGCCGTCTCTGACATCAAGAAGTCGCTGGTAAGGTTACCGATTGTTGGGGGATGGGTTTTGTTCTCTCTCCCTCCCTCCTTTCTTCCCTCCCTCCGTCGTGGTGGTGCTGCTGAAGGAACGAATGTGCTTTCCCACTTCCTCGAACCATTTTGTAAGGTGTCAGGAAGAAAATTTAGAAAATAAATCTAAGGTGAAGCATGTGTAGGTGAGTCGAGCAGAGAGAGCCTTGCTTCCCTTCTGGTGAATTCTTCCCGGAGATGTGAACCTGTGAACCATCCAAGTAATTAGAAGGATGCCTGACCAGGAAGCTAGAAGCAGTTAAGGAGCCTCTGAGCGAGTGTGTGGCTCTGATTCCTTGCAATTAGCCAACATTCAATTCACTTTGGTGAACCTAGGAACAATGATGTTTGTTTATTTAAGGAAAATTGAAATACAGACAGGGCTGAAAGAAAGGAATAACTTAGGAGAGTTTGTGGAGAGGTAAAGAAACACGGGTTCTACAATCATCAATTTTTCGTGCTCTAAATTCTTGATACTCAAGGTGTGGCTTACGTGGAGCATCAGAATCCACGTGGGAGCTTGTTGAAAATGCAGTTTCTGCGGCCCCAGAGGTTCTGAGTCAGGATCTGCAGCTCAACAAGGTCCCCAGGTGGCTCCTAAGCACAGTACAGCTTGGGAAGCAGGTCTGTGGACTGTTTCTCAGCCTGGGTGTAATTAGAATCACCTGGGAAAGTTTAAAATGCATGTGCCCAGGCCCACCCAGCTTCCCTGCCTGGGAATCTCTGGAGCAAGGGTAGTATTTGAGATTCCCCAGGTGATGCTCATGTATAGCCAGGGCAGAAGCGGCAGCCCATCACAGCCTGCCCTCCGAAGTTCTGAGAATGTGAGGCAGGAAGCTGACCCATGGCAAATGGGAGACTTGGAGTGTGGCCTGTGGCCCCAGGCCCTTTCCATCGTGCCTTCTGCCTCAGGGTCCCCTCAGAAATGTGAGTAGGAGAAGAAAAAGAAGAGAAATGGAAAGCGTGATATTATTCCAAAGGAGGGTTGCCAAGCAACATTGTACAGGATGCCCAGTTGAATTTGAATTTCAAATAAACGAGGGCCTTTTTTTTTTTTTACTATAAGCACGTCTTCAACATTGCATGGGACATACTTGTTCTAAAAACATATTTGTTGTTTACATGAAATTCACGTAGGAGTTGGGATTCTATATTTTTATTTGCTAAATCTAGCAGCCCTATCAAAATCAGACTATAAAGAAGAAATTCAACCTGCTTCCCTCTGGGAAAGGAATAAACATCCAATTGTGCCTTCCTAGGAAATCTCAGTTTCCTGGTCCCTTTTTGTAGCTGCCACAGTTAAATTTGCATCTGTGAATAAAACTCGCTCATTCCCTCTTTCTCTAAGCCAATCAGCTACCTCAAATCTGATAAACGAAATGGCCTTATTGATTGCTCGTAAATTAATCATTAAATATTTTTCCTTGCGCTGAAAGGAATAAAGATAGCGGAGAGAGAGCACAATTGCTTTAGAATGTGTGTTTCAGAATGTGTCCTGAAATTATCATGTTCCTCCCCACACCTACCCACCAGGGGCTATATATTTTGTTTCAATGACTCAGGAACAAAAAAAAAATTAACTGCCTACATCGTGGTTGGACATGAAGTATGATTATGTAGGAAACCATCTCTGTAAATTGTGTAACGTAAGTTTCAATTCTATGTTAGCTAGTGTCAATAGTGAGGTTTCATCCAGAAACTAAAAATAATTACAGCCGGGAGCGCCACCTTATGGAGACAATGATCACTGCCCTGCCAAATGAGCGAGCTGGCAGTTCCCCGAGCCTGTACTGGAGGAAGTTGGTTCCACAATTGCCTGTCGGCAATTTTTTTTTTAACCTTAGTGTTCCAAGACAGCTCAGAGAGCCTGAGCTCAAAATTAATCTCAAGGGTCTGTCGAGACTTCCTTATGAATCCCTGGGAGCCAGGACTAAGCAATCTTGGGCTCCTGGCAGCCCTGAGAAATGCTGCTCTGTGTGCCTGACCTGCTGTGCGGTCCACGGAGCAGCATCCTCTATAGATGCTACATGAAAATAGGCATCTGTGGCCAAAAGCATTTGGAAAAAATTGTGTATTTCCTTCTTGAAGAGAGACTGTAGGTATTAGTGTATTAGAGGTTGGAATGAAGAACACAGGAAGAACACCTGTGTGACTTTACTTAAGCCAGCATTCCCTTCAATCAGTGCTTTTCAAACTTGAGCGAGCATCGGCACCACCTCCAGGACTTGCTCAGCCACCCAGCCTGGGGGTGGGAGGAGGGTGGCGGGCCGAAATGTAGATTTCCAACAGTTTCCCAGGAGATGCTGATGCCCCTGGCCTGGACCACATTTTGAGCAACACTGACTTAAGTTAAACCAACCACAGAACCTTCTTTTCAAAGTTTCACCTTTTAATTTTCCCAAATAACCAGTGTTCCATGGGACAAACTTTGGAAAATTTGTGCAGTGTCCCACTCCCACCCGTACTGACCACCATCATCTTGCCTTTGAAGACCTGAGATCCGGTCCCCTCTGTGGCTCTCAGATCCTGGCCAGTCCTAATTCTCTCCTCTCCAAAGAGCCCTGCTTGGATTCAGTCCTCACTTTCTTTCACTTTTCTGCTGGGAGCTACAGAGGGAAAAGCCATGAAAACCTCAATTTTCCAAACCTGGTTGGCAATAAAATGTTTTCCCCCAAGCGAAACTAAAGGAAAATTCTAGTCATTGAGGGTAAAATTGAATGGCCAGTACCACTTGGAAGGCAGGGGCGCTGTCTCACCACCAGGAGTAAAACTGGTAAAAATAAGACTCAATGTCAGGTTCACTGTTGGCTCCCTTTTGTGTCGTGGAAAGAGTTCTTCTCCTATTTTTAACTAATAAAAATAATTTATAATTGAAATAGCTGCTGTTTATTGGGCAGTGTGCATGGATTAAGTCCCATTCCTCTAGCTTTCTCATCAAATTCTTGGAGGGTAAGTTGAGAAGGTAAGGATAGAGGGTAAGTGTGTGACATTGTTTGCTGGAATCGGTCTTTCCAGCCACAGCAGGCCCAGCCCCTGGTACTGAAGACAAAGCCCACAGAGGCTGCAGAGGATAGAGGATAGGCACACGGCCTCTTAAGTCGGATTGCCTGAATCTGCACTTACTAGCTCTACCATCTTGGGCGAGTTATTGAACTTCTCGAGGGGCATTGGTTTCTTCATCCATAATGGGGATGGCAGTAGCCCTCATCCCTTTGGGTTCTTGTGGAATGTAAATGAGATGGGCATGTAAAGCTGTGTGCCGTCCGCTGGGCAAGACAGTGTTAGCTGTTAAAGTTATACCATTTTCATAGCCCTGAGGCTTGCCATAAGGTTTCAGAAGTTGGCCAAGACAATGGAGGAAGCAGGCTCACTTGAGGTGGTTAGGATAGCACCTAAAGGAAGGACAGGGGACCGTAGCCTGAGCACAGGCTGAGCCTGGACCTGGCTGGCATGCATAGCACCACATGGATTACGTCCATGGGGGCCCACACCCCACCCGGAAGTAAGGCGCGTGGGACATCTCCTTGGCCAAGCAGTGGATTGCCAGGGAAATGCTTTGGCTGTTCAGGCTTGGCTCAGGGACCAACGAGTTTCTACTCTACTTGTGTGTGAGGGGCAGACAGACAAGGGAGCATGGCCCAGATGTGGGCAGAGAGGGGAGCACGCCTCAGATGTGGGCAGACACACAGACGGGGAAGCATGGCTCAGATGTGACATTGGAGAGAAAATGCCAAAGTTGCGAGCTCCTCTGCCAGGGACATTCTGTGCACCCTCAACTCAGGAACGTGCTCAGGGTATGAAAGGACCCTCAGCCCAATCTGGAAGTCCCCCACAGCCCCACACCCCGTTCTCAGAGCTGCTATCTCACCCTCCATCCAGGAGGAGGTTCTGGAACAGCCTTCGTAGCTGGGCAGAGTGAAGGGAGGTCCACTTCAGGCCGGATGGGAGAAGTGCCCACAGGTCTTTTTGCTTCTTCTGTGCCCAGGGAATTTGCAGGGTCAGTGGGAAGGTAGGGATCTATGTTTCTAAGGCTTGGCTGCCTGGCCCGAGGGCCTAACAGACATTCCTTGTACTGAAGGAAGAGCTGTAAATCAAAGAATTGCTTTGAAATTAAAAATTAATGAGAGCTGTGTTACCAGAGAGGAGCTGGACTCAGTTCTTATCTTTCAGTTCACTTACAACCAGCAGAGTGAAGGTCACATGAGATAAATACATACGTGTGTGTGTGTTTATCTATGGTGGGCTGTCTCCTAACCCACAGTTCACTTATGAAAATCCAAATATCCACCAAGTATAAAAATCATACTACTGACAAGTAGAGTGAAACTGCATTTTATATGTGTATGTTTTATTCTGTATATTTCCATAGAAATTAGCATTTATACATATCATATATTTGTAACTGTTTTGGGCTATATTTGAAAAAAAAAACCATAAATACTGTGTTTTATGGGCAATTTCACCACCAGCATGCCCCAAAGAAATGTGAATAAACACATTTCAATCAAAGATGTGTTTGGTTTCCTAAATCACGTGAACCAACCTCCCTGGCCATACTGACTGAGAACAACAGAGAAATTGGTGAAAAGTATGACCTATAAACTATTCTTAATGGAACAGAGTCATTCATTGTAATTATATGTAACAGCTCAAACTGGGCTAACAAAATATTCATTGAAAAGAGGTTTTTAGAGGACCTGCTTTAATGAAGAAATAAAAATGATTTATAATTAGTGTTTCATTATATGTGAGTGAGTGCTTCGTGGATGCTGGAAAACATACCTTTTTCTCTGAAAGAGGCATGACTTCCATGACAATAAGGTTTATGCTATTCATTTTCTAAGTATTTTTTTTATTCTGTAGTAAAAATAAGTTTTAGCTCAGCCTTTATCTAAATCAAATTAGCAGAGTCCCAGTTAATGAAATAACATGAACATTGCAAAGCCAGGATCAGCGGTTTTATAATTACCCAGACTTTTCCTCATCTCTGTGAGAACAGGCTATAATGGAGATCCACACATAAAAAATACCTTTATGATAATGATAACTAATATTTACTGAGCGCATACATTAGGCCGATCAGTGCATTAGTGCTAAGCACTTTACATGCATTCTTTCAATTACAACAAACCTAGGAGGGGAGACTAATATTATCCCCATTTTACAGATGCACCAGGAAACTGAGGCTTAAAGAGTTTACTTAAAGATGCAGTACAAGCCCGGGGCAGTGTGACTCAGGTTATCTCCCCTGCTGGGTCAGGAGAGAGTTTGGGGTAAAGCATAAGCTTTGATGACACAGGAGACATGTCGGCATCCTTAAGGCTGCCAGACCAATGCTTCAGCCCAGGGAGAATGTTCCTGGCTAGAAGGTTGGCCTGGCCTCGAATCCACTTGGTGGAGTCAGACTAGCTCCAGAGGTGACATGCCGCCCAAGTAAGGTGATAGGGATCACTCTCTCAACTCAAGCTCACTCATAATCAAAGGCATGCAGATTTAAGAAGAAAAAAAGAGAGAAACTATCTTGTTCTCTTTGTCTTTATTTGTTACATTGGCAACGTTTTTCTTTTTCTTTTTGTTAACAAGATTATTCATTATTTGCAAGAGACTTTCATGTTTTAGCTATGTGAACCAAATCTTCAAGCCCTTTGACCCAGTTCTTGGAATGTAGCCCAAAGATATCCTGAAACGCAGGCACAAATGTGGTTCATCACAGTGTTAGTCCCAATAGTGGGAAATGTGAAACATCTAAGATGCCAAACGTTATGCAGGAGTGGAGGGTGGGGGTAGCTGGTAGGACGTGGTAAATTTACACAATGGGAAATGATGCCACAATTAGACAAGGAGTTTTTCATAGCCATGGTAAAGCATTAGGGGAACTAATTAGCAGGGCCATCTGAAGTGCAGTTTACAAAGAAGTGTACTTCAGCTTCAGCCTCATTCATTTGTTCATTTGTTCATTTAACAAGTGTGTATTCAGTATCACGATGAGCCATACCCCTGTGCTGGGTTCTGGATACCCTTGGATTTTAACAAGACATTGATCTTACCATCGTAGGGCTTACATTCTAGCAGGAAGACAGACGTTAAAGAAAGAATTACCCAATGTTACAGGGTGCTAGGCAGCAGGTAACTGAGTCAGGAAGGTTTCTCAGAGGAAGTGTCCTCTGGGCTGGGTTCTGCAGAATTTACCAGTCAAAAGTTGGGGAGGTCTAGTACACACAGAGAAGGAGAGGGAGAGGAAAGAGAGTTGCAGTTAGAGGGGATGGCATGTGCAAGGGCCCTGTGTCATAAGGGGCATGTCAGAAGAACGACCCGAAGAAATGCAGAGGGATGGGGACAGAGGGAAAGGATGGTGCAAGATGAGTCTGGAGAGGAGGCAAGGACAGACCGCACAAGGCTTTAGAACAGGGGTAAGCACACTTTTTCTGTAAAGGACCAGATAATAAATATTTTAGACTTTGACAGCCAAAAGACAACCATCAGTGATCTTATAGATGTACTTATATGACAAGAGAGAAAACAAATTTGCACAAAATTTTCCTTGGTTAAATTCAAAATATGATAATGATAATTGAGTATACTTTTTAGTAATACAAATCTACCAATGAGAAGAATGGAATATTGGTGGAGGATAACATTTTGCTTAATTAATATTCTCTATTATCGAAACTGATTATAAATGTTTACCTGTTAATGCTGATCTGAAATGAGAGTTTCTGTATTTCGTCTTTATACATGTCTTTTTACACAGATAGGTATTGCCAAATGCTAATATTGTCCACAACCATATAATTTTCATATTCATGCCTTGGCACGCATCGATAAAATTCTGTTAAGGTTTTCTCTTGATATTTGCCTTTTAGCATGTCATTCCATCGTAGATTAATCACTTGCAATTGGAGGTGAACTGGAAGCTCCTCAGTTGCCTCATTAAATGGCTTCTGAAATATGAAAATTTCCTTTGCATTTACAGTACAGTCCAAAAAAGGCTGCTGGAACTGTAGTTCAAGCTTGGAAACTATATCTACTATAAATTAATGTGGAATGGAGACGTAGCTGCTTGTTTTAATTTTTGACAGAATGAGAAGTATGTAAAGTGGTTTAACAGTACTTATGACTCAAACAATGTTCATTGTTATTGAAATGACTTTGCTACGGCACAAGTCTTGCCTGTAAGTGCAGTTTTGTCTTGTAATGTTAGATTCGATTCATCAAGAAGCATTATCAAGTCTGTAGCAAAAGCTAATGTCCAGCGCCACTGAGCGTTCCGTCACCGTGATTGACAGCAGCCCGTCTTGTTCAGAAAAATTTTAATCCGTGCTCTGTGCTCAAAATTCACAGTGAAACTTTATTACTGCTGAGCCATCAAACTGCTGTATGGGAGGATAAGTCAGGGTATTCAGCTTCTGGTTCTGACAAAACATTTACAAAACAGATGATGGTTAAGTTCACGGTAACAAAAGAAATTCATCATCGACACTGCTGGTTCTGTAACAGCTGATAGATTTGAGTATTTTCCACAGAGTACTTACTGATGAATAATACAGCGCGTAATCATACGCCTTACACATCTTACATTTTCATAAGCTTTGTAAACTTGTCCAACTAAGGCTTTTTCTGCCCCACATACATTGTTTACCACCATCAGTTATCGATATGTCTTAGCAGATTCCACGTCATTTGTTGTGCACTAGCCTTTTCTCAGCCTCTTTGCAACATTCTCGCCTGTGGTTGGTCCACACAGCCTGTTCATGAAGGCTAACTCTTCAGTTACTTCACAGTTGGCATTGTCTCCTCAAATAAACAACTGGACAGAATCAATAATATCTGTCACCTCATCAAGAGCCCAAGAAAACCACTCAGAATTATTTACCTTGTTTTTAAATTGATTTTTGATGTCACCCTCAATGTCATTAACTTGTCGAACAACTGCTCTTGCCAAAAGGATAATAGTATTAAACAAGTTTCTCTTCTCTGGACACATTTCTCCAGCTGTTACAATGAAATAATATTTCACTAACTCACCATGGTAAACTGTTTTCCTTGCTTGGCTAACAATGAGCCACTTGGAAACTACCTTACTCATTTTTTATTTTTGTGAAGAAATCATGGTATGGTGAGATATTCTGTTTCAAATTTTTTAAATTTCTGATCATTGCTTTGCTGGGAGTTGGGAATATTGTGATGAATGCTGAGTTTGGTAAAGTGGGTGTATATTGGATTCTTTCAGCACAGCTGTAGCGTCATTGCAGGATAAATGCAATGCTTTGCTATCTAAATTTGGTGACAGAATAGTCCACACACCTCTGTGCCTACAGAGTGCAACATTCTAAGTCCTCTTTTCTCTTCTCTTCTTGTTTTGACGTGATGATATACACTGGTAATAAAATAAGTAAATAAAATAAAATGTTGTGATAGAGTAGTATGCATGGTACTCAAAACACTGTCAAGTTAAAACTGTGTCCCCATCATGGGTAGTGTGTTGAGGAGCAGCATGAAGCAGTGAGCACTGTCACAACTACTGCTCAACCCTGATATTGTAGCGTGAAAGCTGTCATAGACATTAGGTAAATGAGCATGGCTGTGTTCCAATGAAACTTTATTGATGGATGCTGAAATTTGAATTTCATATAATTTTCATGTGTCTAGAAATATTCTTGGTTTGCTTCTTCTCAACCATTTGAAAATGTAAACTCTATTCTTGACTTGTGGGCCATATGAAAACAGTGGCAGGCTGGATTAGACCCACAGGCCATAGTTTGTCAACCCTTGCTTTACGTGATGATGTTGGGCTCTGCTTCTGTTCAGAAGGCCTGCCTGCTGTGTGTGCAAGAATGATTTCCCAAAAAGCCAGTGCAAACCCTGGAAACAGTAGCCGAGCAGACAGTCTAAGATCGTGCCTCTCCTTGCAGGATGGTACCCGAGTCATAGGGAAGTGCGGTGGTTACTGTGGAAAATGTACTCCGTCCTCTGGCACTGGCCTGGAGGTTCGAGTTTTATAGTTAAGGTAAGTAGGACCCTTGTTTCTTTCTCTCTCTCTCTCGTTCTTTCTGTAGCCTAATAATTGGCAAACATGGGCCGGTCACTTGCCCCCAGATAGGAGACTGTTAAGCATCTTGAGCTGACTCATTACTGTTCCGCCTTTTCCTCTCCTCCTCATCTGCCCTCTCATGATTGAGGCCATCTGTTCTCCACCCTTGGACCTGGGCTTCCTGCTTCAGATTCCTCTGCAGGGCTTATTAAAAATGCTACTTAGTAAGGGGCTGGCCTGGTGGCACAGTGGTTAAGTTCACACATTCCGCTTCGGCAGCCCAGGGCTCACCGGTTCGGATCCCAGGTGCAGACATGGCACCGCTTGGCAAGCCATGCTGTGGCAGGTGTCCTACATATAAAGTAGAGGAAGGTGGGCATGGATGTTAGCTCAGGGCCAGTCTTCCTCAGCAAAAAGAGGAGGATTGACAGCAGACGTTAGCTCAGGGTTAATCTCAAAAAAAAAATGCTGCTTACTGGTCTTCATCTCTCAAGGGGCTGCTTCATTGAGTCTCTGGTGGATCCGGGACTCTGTATTTTTAATACAGGGAATTCTGATACAGGTGACTCACAGATCAACCTTTGAGAAATACTGCCCAAGATGATGATAATAATAATAATAATAATATAAATGGCATTCGCTGAGCCTTGACTACATGTCAGACACCATGCTAAACACTTTATAGGCATTGTTATTTCATTGACTCTTCAACATAGCAATGAGGTGGGGCTGTTTTCCTCATTTTACAGCTGGAAGCTGAGGCCCACAGCAATTAAGTAGCTTGTTTAAGGTCACAGTGGATTCCCTTGGCAGAACCCGGGGATGTCCTCCACCAAAGCCAGGGCTCTCAGTCGATGCGCTGTTCCACACACTGGGCCTCACAGTGTGCTCCAAGGCCCAGCCTGGTCAGCATCACCAGGGAACTTGTTAGAAATGCAGAGTCTCAGGCCTCACCCTAGACCTATGAAATCAGAGTCTGCATTTTAATAATCCACGGGAGGATCATGCATGTCAAAGTTTGACAGTCTTGGTCTAACCAAGTGCTCTCTCTGCTGGGCAGAGGACTGAATCGGTCACTCTTTCTTGTCCCAGTGCCTTCGTCTATAAGGGATGAGCTCAGCCAACTCCTGTGACCCTCCTACACTTCCTCCCAGCTTCCAGCAGCACATTACCCTATATGGCTCTTCAAGATCCTGACACAGGAGTACCTAGTTGACATTTATGTATCAATATTTCAATGTTTAATTAAACATCCATATTCAAAATTATCTTAAATTAGGATAGGCAACAGAAAAAAAGGAAACTTGTCTTAAATAACTGAGATATCCAAGCAGTGTGTTAGCTTCAGGCATGGCTGATCCAGAGGCTCAAAAAGAGTCATCGGGCCTCTTTGTTTCTTTATCAGTCAGCAATTCTTGCTTCTTAATTGGCTTCATTCTCAGGCAGATCATCTTCCCCACACCATGGTCCCTGGAAACTGTAGGCTTACATCATCCTTCCAGTTCATGGTCCCAAGTAAATGCTCCCTAGTAAATGCTCACCTCTAGCATCCATTCTGCACAAGAACTCTGGCTCTGGTTGGGTCATGTAGCTGCTTCTGAACCAGTCATAATGTCCAGGAGACAGATCATGTACCCACCTAGAATCAGGTGATTGACAGCTTGATTTGGAAGAAAGAGGGTTCTCAAAGGACAGTAAGGGGTTTGTTATCACAAAGGGGGATATAGGATAGTGGCAGGCAAAGTCAGCAGGCATCACTAGAGATCCCCATTTTATACGTGTTTTATATATTTTATATCTAGTGAAATAAAATGTTGTATGTATTTTATATGTAGTAAAATTTGAGTGAGTACATATATATAACTTTGCATGTATTTGTAGAAAAAAGATAGAAGGAAATATACGAATTTTTGAAGAGTATTATCTCAGGTCGGGGGTTTCAGGCTAGTGGTTTTTTATTTTATTCTTTATACTCCCCTGAAATTTCCATATGTCTTTTAGCAAACATTCATTACTTTTAAAATCTAAAAAAAATAATGTGTTGTTTTTAGATTCTATATGGAAAAATGTCTGTTTTACCTATTCTTGACTTACAGCATTTGAGATCAAAGATTGACATTTCCTGGTTGGTCCATTTGTTTTCAGGTGCTCTGAAGAGGAAGCCATTATGGGATGGATGAAGGGTAGTAATGCAATACCTCCACCTTAAATTTGGGTGCGTGTGTGTGTGTGTGAGGACTTGTACGCTTGTGTGTGTGTGTGTGTGTGTGTACATATGCATATATATACATATACACACACACACATATACATATGTGTATATGTGTGTGTGTATATATGTGGAATATCCTAATGATGTAAAGTTTAATATTTATGTTTGAAATTATTTATTGTGATGTAATATTTTTGTACGTAAAATGATTCTATTATGACTGCCTTTTGCATTATTTTGTCCCTTGCAGTCAGACCACTGCATTTTACGTACTCTACATTATATGTAGTACTATGACGAAAGTGATTCTTCATTATCACGGTACACTATTGTTTACTTTCTCTCTGTAAATGTTTTATTGTTACTTTTTTTAAATTGTAATTTGTTTTTTAAAACAACTTAGCCGCCATCAAGGTGCTACAAGAGTCGTATAAGGGTATTTTTGGCATTCCTAGGAAAGTATCATTAGCCAATAAGTAACTTAGTGATGTCACAGATTGTACCAGCTATTAATTACATTAAGCATCTATCCAGTTTCATGTGATCTCTGGGAAAAAAATTGCTGCCTTGGTGCTAATATCATATGTATTTAAGTGATCATCAGACTCAGAAATATAAACACTTTTAATAAAAGGGAGGAATGGAAGGACAATTTGCAATGGACAGAATCACTTGGATAAAGTAAGACCAGCTGTTTACCCTTATTTTTGGACATGCCACTCTCGGAAGAGAGTTGGACTTTGTTCCTGTTGTTGTTATTGTTATTAATACTTTGCTTCACTTTATGGTGCCTTGGTCTCTCTGCGGGTAAATGGAGGGCCCCCAAGCAGTTTCATTGCAGAATGACATTGCGAAAGTGAGATCCTCTCAGCATTTTGCCAAGATATTCTAAAATGGGGTCCAAGTTTACCAGGTGCAAGACAGAGGATGCACAGAATGGGGGTGACCTTCACACCCCCAGCACATCTGGAGAAGTTCAGAACCAGGTTCTCAGTCATCGGGATTGACTTTTGCATGAAAACATTGGCCTGTGACTGACTTCTCTCCAGGCCGTGAGCCTAAGACCCTGCCAGTGTTCATGGCTGCTGCAGTAATTGGCGATTGTGAGAAGAAATGAACTGTGCACTACAGAATGCCTGAGTCTTTCCGATCTTCCATTAATCCACTCTTTGTTACTTCTTTCCAAAATGGAAGTAGCGAAGCCATGGTCTTTCTGCCCTTCCAACCTGATTGAAGGGAAGTCATCGCCAATGGCCCGTGGCAGACCCTCAGTTTGAGAAACCCTGCCCATTTCCAAAAACCAAAGAGATTAGGAAAAACCTGGCAGTAGTCTCCAGCCCCCAACAAACTCCAGAGTGCTCCAGGAAAAGTTATACTCAGTGTATGAATAAGTGTTATTCTCCATTATTAATACATTGTGAAAATATACTATGAATAAATACCGTGACCACATCCTAGCATTTGTGTTCTGCGTGGTTTCTGGACTCCTGTTTCAAGTCGCAATGAAAATGTCTCTAGTCTTTAAGATTGCCAGATTGAGAAGAAATGCAGATTTTCTTAATTCTGTCCATCAGAGTTGCCATTCTAGAGACAGATAGGGATGGGGACTGTCCCCAAGGTCAGTCTTTTCATCACTCAAATCAGTTGAAGTGTTTTTTCTGAAAATCAGAGACATAACCTCTTGTCTGTTTGATGAGGAACAAGTGAGCCAACAGAACAGGAGTTTTCAGTGAGGTTTGTGGCTTAGTTGTTAGTTTTAGGTTAACAGTGGTTTCTACTGTGTAGACTGATGGTCTAGGGAAATGAGAGCTTTCCAAAGAAGCCTAACAAGCAGCTGATGGTAAGGTGGCATCACATATGCCTGGCCCTGTACTTGCTGTTTGATCTCATCCTCACAACCACCAAGGGGAGCAGGCAAAT